>NC_134353.1:102900137-103208767 GCF_048569485.1 Anomaloglossus baeobatrachus
AGAGGCTAGAAGGACCTTGCTGACTTCATACCCATGTGACCAGAAGTGGCGGAGACGCAACCAACAAAAATAATGTTGCTTCCTGGTATCAGCTATGTTTGGCTGAGGCCCTGCCCATTTTGGTCACATTGGTATGACATCAGCAAGGTCCTTCTAGCCACAACCATTAGTAAAACAATTCTATAATTGAATTAGCATAAATAAAAGATAGAGGGAGAAATAACAGACAGGGGGCGGAAATAACTATGAAAACCCACCCCAGCTATTAGCTGATCGGCAGCTGCTGCCAATCAAAAAGCTGTTCATTTTACAAACTTTATTTGCTTGTGTTTCAAAAACTATACATCCTAGCTGACAAGTAAAGGTATGTATAGAATCAGCATGATAGCACCAGCATAGCACTGGCTTTAGTTTATATAGGAAAATCCTGGTGGTTTGTGCACTTTAATGAATTGCAAGTCTTTTAACACAGATGCAACACCCTGCAGCACCATGTGAAGGCACAGTAAGGCTATGTGCGCACGTTGCGTAATTACATGCAGCGTAACTGCATGCGTCCTGCGTCCCCTGCATAATCTATGAAGATTATGCAGGAGCCGTGTGCACGTGGCGTTTTAGAGCGCAGCGCTTCGGCTGCTGCCCGAAGCGCGCGTTCTAAGAAGTGACATGTCACTTCTTCTGTGCGCTTTGCCTGCAGCCCCTGCTCTTTCTATGGGAGGAACTGCAGTCAGAGCGCATGGAATCGGCTTTTTTTTTCACTTTTCACTACGGACATTTTCTGCAGTGATTTGAAGCGCACGTGTGCTCTTCAGATCGCTGCAGAAATTTCTGCAGTGACTGTACGCAATGTGCGCACATAGCCTAAGGGCTCGCTCACACCACCATGTTTTCAGGCAAGTACAATATGACAAAACATCTGATCGCACTAAGTCAAATGTTGTTTTATGAGTCCAAACACAAATCCAATTATCTTCCTCCCACTGAGTCTGTCCTAGAAATGGACTGACAGAAAACAAAAAATATCTATCTTCTCCATTCTATCTTCTCAAAATCCAAGAAAATTGGATCACACTGTGATCAAATTCTGAACAGAGTATGATTTGCATAATTGATCCTATTTTCTTGGATGGGAAAAAAAACAGTCAGAGCTGCCAACCTGACTTTCTATTTTTTCTGTACGGTTTATGGATTAATCACGGGCAGATAATATTTATTACATACACATTTGAAAACCATAAAAAATCATTATGATTATAAGTGTTATTGTCTGCAGCCCATAATTCTGATGTGAAGACATCAGCGGCATACATTGTAAACTGATGAAAATAATCTGTATACATGTCTTCAGGTTTAAAAAAAATAGATGCCTCAATTTTTTTTTATGGAGTGGGCAATAAAGTAACTAATTTCTGTGCCTCAAGTCGTCCAGCTGGCTGCTTATTCCTCCATGTCTAAGTGTGGAGAGGCAGCTATGGCGCATGCGCGTGCCAATTTTTCCCAGCCAGAGCCTAAGTCCAGTGTTTCGCCTAGTGAGCATGCTCAGTCTGATAGTCTCATTTCTGAGGCTAAGTCCTCAGTTCAGGCTACTGAGCATGCTCCTCACTTAGACATGGAGGAATAAGCAGCTAGCTGGACAACTTGAGGCATGGTAAAAAAAGGTCCATAGTCGCCACAGGTACCACTGTGCGGCGGGCAGCAGGTGGAAACAAGCTGTGGGAGCTACAAAACTCACCCCACCGCACAATCTCCCCTGATGACCGCTCGATATGTGGGGAATGCTGCTTTAGCCTAGGCATGCTCAGCAGAATGTCATCTGCACCCTTTGGGAGAACCAGGAATTAAATGGTCTCCCTATGCCCAGATGACATGGCAAGGGTCATGGGCACCGTCCGGTGGTGAATTACCTTGGGTAAAAAGAACCCATCCACCACACGGACTCTGATTGGCCTTGGGATTTGCACCAGCGGGATGGTATGCCGCTGGGCAAAAGAGGAGGAGATAAGATTATCCCCAGCCCCGTGTCCACATGTTCCCATGTGGACAAGGTTGACCCCTTAAAGGATATGGGCACAGGAAACGTCAAACTAATGGATGACACCTGGTACCGTCTGCCACCAGCTACGGTCACCGATCGCGGTCGCTTAACCTGATGCTTTGGGCAACGGTTGGCATAATGACCGAATTGACCACAAGCGAAACAGGAAGTACCCTTGCGACTTGATGACCTAGCTGTACGAACCCTAGAGATGTACATAGGGACAGGGACATCTTCTAAAGGAGGTGCTGTGGGAGAAACCACCTTAGTGGTTTAATAACCCCCTAACCTGCGCTCCAGCTGAGGTTCGAAGTGTCACAAGTCAATCCAGGTGGCCACTGTCATAAGACCCTCAAGGGAGGTTGGTACCTCGCGGGATACTAACACATCCTTTACATGCGAGGTCAACCCCTTCCAAAAAAGTAGAATGAGGGTCCTATCTGATGACCCTAGTTCTGCAGTAAGTATCCTGAACCTTACAGCGTATTGACTCGAGGAGGTACACCCCTGCTCCAAAGTCAGTAGCTGCAGGGCTGAGTCGTGAGCAACCTGAGGCCCCAGGAACACCTGCCTCATGGACTCCAAGAACTCAGCGGAGTCCTGAACTATGGGGTTGTTCCTCTCCCACAATGGTGTAGCCCACTCCAGTGCTCTATCAGAGAGCAAGGAGATAATAAACCCCACCTTCGACATCTCTAGGGAACCGTGCAGCCAGCAGCTCCAGATGGATTTTGGAACTGGTTCACGAATCCCCTACATGCCTTACTGTCCCCCGAAAACGTATTAGGCAGCGAGGGGGCTTGGTGGCAGACATCATTACAGCTGCTTGCGTCACCACGTCAGCCATATCAGCAGCGAGAGCAGACCTAACTCTGGCCTAAAACTGCTGTATGTACTGATGGAGCTGCTGTATTTCCACCATGCCAGCCAGACCCTGGTGCAGTCTTACTGTTACGGGGGCACTGGCGGATTAGGATAAGGTGGTGTATATCCCAATCGCCAGTCGGGGTCCACCGTTCTCCAGATGGCAATTGAGCTGCTGGCAACCCGAAGGTTAGACGAAGAATACAGAGCTGGGTGGCTGTGAACTAAATAGGAGCCTGATCCAAGTTAAGTAACTCTTGGATCAGGAAACTGTGAACCCTGTTAGCGTCACAAGGTCCACACACCCAGCCTAGGAACTCTCTGTTAACGCCACAGGGGTCATGGGGTACACTGTCCGTGCGCATAAGGGGCACAACCGGACAGGTGGTGCAGCAGCTGCAGCCCAGTTAACTCTACTGGGCTGCACTAGCAGGACTGGACAGTAGGAGGGAAGCTCGGCGCCTGACCCTATCGTGAGCAGCCATGGGTGTCTTGACTTGGCTGGCACCGGACGCCTATCCCTACCTACTGCTTCAAATCTAGCAGGCTGTAGTCGCAATGGGCTCTACATATGGAGGTGTGCTAACTACAAGACATAAGAGAAGACTGCGCACCTCCATGTTGTCTCCAGCCCCTTTTATTACCTAGGGTCCACCTCAAACCCAGGGTGGACCACAATGGCACCTCCAGGGGTCAATAGCAGAGTGCCACATAATCAGTGACATTACCAGTGGCCTATCTGGAACCTCACCAGTCATCGTCTGACAACCAATGGTGGGGTGCCAGGTCATAGGAGTGGGCGTCCACGAGCCAGTCTGGAGTGGCCACATCATCAGAAGACCTGATGCCTTCTGGCCTATCAGGGCCTGACAACTCACGGACATGCCCAGTGAAGTCCTTACCGGACTTAGTCTCCAATGCACTAAATGCCTGAGCATGCTCAGTAGCCTGGACAACCAACTTAGCCTCGGAAATAAGACTATCAGCCTGAGCATGCTCAGTAGGCACAACACATGACTTAGACACAGAACGCAGTCCAAGTACCTGTGCAAAGAGGCTTTTCGCACTAAGTGTGGAAGCATGCTCAGTATTGTTAACTGAGGAATTAGCATAAGAAATGAGACTATCAGGCTGAGCATGCTCACTAGGCGAAACACTAGACTTAGGCTCTGGCTGGGGAAAATCTGCACATGCATGCACCCTAGCCACCTCTCCACACTTAGAAGTGGAAGAATAAGCAGCCAGCTGGATGACCTGACTGCTTGCAGCTACGGCGGTGCCGATTCATAACAGTGTGTATTCAATGTTTATGTTAAGGAGCCACACGCCCTTTTCTCCCTATTGATTAGTCATTCTTGTCTGTGTGACTTGCCTCCATGATGTAAATTTTGCACATGCGCCAGAGGCGAGGCCTGGGCACTGAAATCCTCAGGATGCAGTAAGATCAGGAATAAGGATTTGTGCATTCACTGTGTGACACCCTGGAAAAACCAGGTAGTCACAGAGGACTGTACCCCCCACCAAGGGTACAGGAATCGCCTTCTCTTTGGGATTTAACGCCACATCCCACACACAGGAACACCAGCCAGAAAGCCTAGTCGCCCCCCCCATGAACACAGGGACACACCAGTGGGCGGGACCAGGCAGATGGGAACGCCCACCTAGGGGTCTTGACGTGTCGGGGGAGGGCACACGACAGTTAAGCTCAGACAGAGGAAGTGAGTGGAGGCAGTGAAAGAGTGAGGAGCTGCAGTGGCAGAGTGGTCAAGGGTCGGAGCCCATGGCCCATGGGAGAACCGACTAGGTGGAAGATGGCAGTGTAGGGCTACAGGTGACGGAGATTCGGTCACGGGAGACCCGAAGTGGACCGGGGCAGGGTTGTAGCCCGCCGGTACCGACAGCGGGAATCCAGCAAGGTTTCAGGCCTTGTTTCCAGAAAGAAACTCAGAGAGCAAAGAAGAAGCCCAATGCGGGGGATAGAGTGTCCGCCAGAACCCACTAAGATCCCAAGGGTCAGAATTTCCATGCACAGCTCCTTCTGTACACGAAATCACAGGGGAGCAGATTTCTCCCATTCCAAGCAGGTTAAATCAACACACAGCAGGACACAAGTGCAGGAGGAAGGGTCCCTTTGTTTCTAAACCGTGTGCGGGACGAGCACACCTCTCCAACGGCATCTGACCTTGGTTTACAGTACAGACTCTGTGTGGATTATTTTCAATCGTGAGTACACCGGTGTCATCCGGTCCAACCTGCTGATGGTGCCCCAGTACTGCTCCCCACTTACACCTGGGCCTTGGGACTACATCTCCCCTACCTGTGGAGGGGACACCATCTTGCTGCCCAACACCATCAGCCCCAGGCACCCACATACCAGGCAGCGGCAATGCTACTATCTCATCACCACAACCCACGGGTGGCGTCACAGACAAAAACTATCTCCCCTGTAAATATCCCCCTTTTCAATGTTGCGAGGACGGGCGGTTGCACGAGCCCCGGGTCTGGCCACCACTCGAGCCCCAGACACGATCCCGGACCCGAGCGCCCCGAGCAGCCCCTCTGCTGTGGAGCGGCACCCGTCCACGACAACTGCCTCTGTCACAGCTGGCATAGAAGCTGTACCGGTCTAATAGTATAAAGGGAAGGGGAAGGAATGCATTATCGCTAGAGAAAAGGCGGGAAAAGGCTCACCTTCACTGCCCTCACCATCCTTATACAGGTTCCGCACCTGTCGCCAAGAAGGAATGCATTACCCTATGCAAACCCTGATTTGGGTCCAAAGTAAGGATTTAAGGTATGAGCTCTTCATCAACACCACTATTACTAAAGGAAGACACAAGGAAACACAATTTCAATCACCAGAGCTTTGGTAAATACCAAAGGACAACACTTATCTGAGCCACAGCAACCACAGAAGTCTGAACCAACAGAAGTCAACCTTTCCAAAGCTCAGCAAGGAACAAACTATGAACCACACCCAAATCCCTCCAGGGAGAGGTTTATAAAGGAAGTCAGAACCCGGCAATTGAGAGGGAAAACTGACAGTTTTCCAGGGTCCTAGAGTCCGCAGTGGCAGAAACAGGAAACTGCCAGATAACAACATGTGCTGCCAATCTCTGGGATTTTCTAACACTCACTGCCACTGGATTGTTAGCCAGCTGTGACAGCCTCTCTAAGAATATGGCTCATAAGAGAAGTGACATCATCTGTGCAAGATTTTCAGAAGGGAAGGCATGTCACCAAGATTAGAGTGATTTGTCAATCAAGGAGCTAAAGTAAGTTTAGGACCAAGCTCCATGCACTTGCATCTCATTAGCATAATACTGAACAAAGGATTATATTGGATCTCAAAAAAGAATGACAAAAATGAGAGTATGGATTGATTCTGCATTATAGCAGTTTACAATAACATAAATGAGTTTGGTTTGTGGTAGTAAAACTTGTCAAGTTCTTTTTATTTGTACTGCACATAATTGTTCTGTGTTTAAGTTTTTACATTACTTGCTTTTCTCTTATTAAGAAAAAAAAAATACTTAGCTTCTTCTAGCCATTAAACAGTATAAAAGAACAGCACACAGATGTGATCTGTATACTGTAGTATCCAGTTTTTTCATATGGCTGTTGACTTGCACTGGCAAGTTTGATTTGCAATGCGGATCAAATAGAACTCATCTTCATAATCTTTAAAAGGGCAGATGAAAAGGCACATTCATCCTAATCAATGTCAGTGGTCTATAAAAATATACAGATAGCACACATACCAAAAAAACTCATGTGTGAAAGAACTCTAACACAGTTGATTTAAGCCAATGAAAGAAATTGATTCAGTTTTAAAGGGAACCTGTCAACTCAAAAATTGCTGTTTTCCTGTAAAAGTAGCAGTAAAAAAAAACAAAACCTCTGCCTGTCCACCTCTGGAGATGTTTTGCTTTTGGCCCATAGCAAAACATTTCTGGAGGTGGGTGGGCAGTGTTTTTTTTTTTTATATAATTCTCCAAGAACAATGCATCTGAGAACGGTGAATGTAAGCCAAATGTGAGCCAATCAAACACTAACCACAGTACACACAATGCAGGGCATTGCTCACATGCAATCACAGAGCGATACTCATCCTTGATGATTTTTACATCATTTTCTGAGCCAGAATCCAAGCCTCAAGCCTAGAGTTTGCTCATCTCTAACTATAAATCCCAGTTTAAATACATCAATGGTATTTACTTTTGCTCTGCTGGAAGATATCAGACTACATTTCTGTGATCAATTGCTTCCCTTCCGGAAGCTTTATATGCATTACAGTTGTCATGCATATCCACAGACTTGGCTCTGCTTCTTCCATACTACCGACTCTGTTTGTTTTTTGATATTGCTTATGCCCTGCTGGTCATGAGTTCTACATGAAAACCTGCTCTACTAATTTATCACCTTTAATCTATACTACTCACCAGGACCTATAACTAAATTCGATAAGCCAGTAACTTAAAGCTATTACCTTCCATGTTTCTAAAATGTATGCAGCAACTCCCACAGATCACAGTATGTCACAAAAAATTGGCAAGTTTTATATCTTTACAATTGAAATAGGAAGCCATAGACAGGTAGATATATATGCTGTGGAATTTTAGGTTCACAGTGCTGTCGGAGTTTTGAAGAAGTTGTTCCTAAGCTTGGAATCTGTGATAATTAGATAATCTGTCCAAGAACACATTTTTATTTACCTGCATTATGCAGGTATCTAAGTTTTTCCTTAATGCAGGATTCCTAGCTCCGAAGATTCAATTAGAACATTGGACCACTCAAGACTTGGTAAGTACCGTATTTTTCGGTTTATAAAATGTCCTGGATTATAAGACACACCCCAAATTTAGAGGATGAAAACAGGAAAACATTATTTTTAATGTTCACATGAGGGTACGTTTTATAATCCTAGTGTTTATTATTCCTAATGCTTATCCGAAGACCCGCTGGTAGTCAAGCGGCTCAGGAAGATCACAGGAGGCAGGGTCAGCGATGCTGCAGCTCAAAGGTGGGGGTGTTACGTCTCAGGATGGTCAATGGACGGAGGGTCAGTGATACTGCCTCCGTTGGGTTGTCGCAGCGGCAGGCGCCATTCATCTGCCAGCACGCTGCGGGAGTGTTCCTGCAGTGGAAAACTCAGGAAGATAACAGGATGGGGTGTCGGGGTGTCACTGTGGCGGTGAGCGCCTTATCTGACTTTGGACTCTATTGAATCACTCACAGTTGATGCGATGGACTTCAAGAAAATGGCAGCAGAGGTGACGTGTACACAGAATGGTCTCTGTGGCCTATTTGTTGAAGTCCATCACATCAATCTGCGCATGTGCTGTCTCCGCAGACATTTTTTTGAAGTTCATTGCGTCAATCATGGATTATTCAATAGAGCCCGCAGTCAGCTCAATGCACCCGCCGTCTCCATGACACTGCAACTATGGGGAGATAAGGTATGCACACCAGTGACTATGTAAGGGGAATACATGAGATAGCAGAAACTGCTGTGTGAATACTGACTTGAAAAATCCAATAGCTATATGCAAGAGTGAAAATGTTAAAAATGGAATCTGCATTACTGCCATGAACATATGAATCAAGAGAAATTTAGCTACTGAATTGATCAATGCAATAGAGCCCCAACACTACGCCAAAGTATTTCTCTACGTTGGGGTCCCTAGCTTGTGTGTGTCCTATCATGCAGTTAAAAAACTTACCGTGTATGGGAAGCTGAGACCCAGGCTATTTATGCGTATGATATGGCTTGGCAATAGGTGTGGTTGGGGAGGGTTCACAAACGAAAAAATACTAACACATAGGAATAACGTTTGGAACACCATTCTAAGTCCAAACTGGGTGCAAAAACCTAAAAAAACCATCACTATGGGGAGATAAGGTATGCACACCAGTGACTATGTAAGGGGAATACATGAGATAGCAGAAACTGCTGTGTGAATACTGACTTGAAAAATCCAATAGCTATATGCAAGAGTGAAAATGTGAAAAGTGGAATCTGCATTACTGCCATGAACATATGAATCAAGAGAAATTTAGCTACTGAATTGATCAATGCAATAGAGCCCCAACACTACGCCAAAGTATTTCTCTA
Organism: Anomaloglossus baeobatrachus; assembly: GCF_048569485.1. Lineage (NCBI taxonomy): Eukaryota > Metazoa > Chordata > Amphibia > Anura > Aromobatidae > Anomaloglossus > Anomaloglossus baeobatrachus. The sequence goes on from NC_134353.1 coordinate 102,909,152, forward strand.
CGTTGGGGTCCCTAGCTTGTGTGTGTCCTCTCATGCAGTTAAAAAACTTACCGTGTATGGGAAGCTGAGACCCAGGCTATTTATGCGTATGATATGGATTGGCAATAGGTGTGGTTGGGGAGGGTTCACAAACGAAAAAATACTAACAAATAGGATTAACGTTTGGAACACCATTCTAAGTCCAAACTGGGTGCAAAAACCTAAAAAAACCATCACTATGGGGAGATAAGGTATGCACACCAGTGACTATGTAAGGGGAATACATGAGATAGCAGAAACTGCTGTGTGAATACTGACCTGAAAAATCCAATAGCTATATGCAAGAGTGAAAATGTGAAAAATGGAATCTGCATTACTGCCATGAACATATGAATCAAGAGAAATTTAGCTACTGAATTGATCAATGCAATAGAGCCCCAACACTACGCCAAAGTATTTCTCTACGTTGGGGTCCCTAGCTTGTGTGTGTCCTCTCATGCAGTTAAAAAACTTACCGTGTATGGGAAGCTGAGACCAAGGCTATTTATGCGTATGATATGGATTGGCAATAGGTGTGGTTGGGGAGGGTTCACAAACGAAAAAATACTAACAAATAGGAATACCTTATCTCCCCATAGTGATGTTTTTTTTAGGTTTTTGCACCCAGTTCGGACTTAGGCTGGTTTCACATCTGCGTTGTTTCAACGCAAATAGACTCCGTCACTAATGTTTACAGTTCATTTATTTACAGTGGAAGAGCGACAGCATGACTCATGCACTACCCGCATGTGTCCACATGGTGTCGCGCTTACACTGTAAATAAATGAACTGTAAACATTAGTGACTGAGTCCGTTTGCGTGAAAATAGCGCAAGTGTGAGTGGGGCCTTAGAATGGTATTCCAAACGTTATTCCTATTTGTTGGTATTTTTTCATTTGTGAACCCTCCCCAACCACACCTATTGCCAATCCATATCATATGCATAAATAGCCTGGGTCTCAGCTTCCCATACACGGTAAGTTTTTTAACTGCATGAGAGGACACACACAAGCTAGGGACCCCAACGTAGAGAAATACTTTGGCGTAGTGTTGGGGCTCTATTGCATTGATCAATTCAGTAGCTAAATTTCTCTTGATTCATATGTTCATGGCAGTAATGCAGATTCCATTTTTCACATTTTCACTCTTGCATATAGCTATTGGATTTTTCAAGTCAGTATTCACACAGCAGTTTCTGCTATCTCATGTATTCCCCTTACATAGTCACTGGTGTGCATACCTTATCTCCCCATAGTGATGTTTTTTTTTAGGTTTTTGCACCCAGTTTGGACTTAGAATGGTGTTCCAAACGTTATTCCTATTTGTTAGTATTTTTTCGTTTGTGAACCCTCCCCAACCACACCTATTGCCAATCCATATCATACGCATAAATAGCCTGGGTCTCAGCTTCCCATACACGGTAAGTTTTTTAACTGCATGAGAGGACACACACAAGCTAGGGACCCCAACGTAGAGAAATACTTTGGCGTAGTGTTGGGGCTCTATTGCATTGATCAATTCAGTAGCTAAATTTCTCTTGACTCATATGTTCATGGCAGTAATGCAGATTCCATTTTTCACATTTTCACTCTTGCATATAGCTATTGGATTTTTCAAGTCAGTATTCACACAGCAGTTTCTGCTATCTCATGTATTCCCCTTACATAGTCACTGGTGTGCATACCTTATCTCAACATAGTGATGTTTTTTTTTGGTTTTTGCACCCAGTTTGGACTTAGAATGGTGTTCCAAACGTTATTCCTATTTGTTAGTATTTTTTCGTTTGTGAACCCTCCCCAACCACACCTATTGCCAATCCATATCATACGCATAAATAGCCTGGGTCTCAGCTTCCCATACACGGTAAGTTTTTTAACTGCATGAGAGGACACACACAAGCTAGGGACCCCAACGTAGAGAAATACTTTGGCGTAGTGTTGGGGCTCTATTGCATTGATCAATTCAGTAGCTAAATTTCTCTTGATTCATATGTTCATGGCAGTAATGCAGATTCCATTTTTCACATTTTCACTCTTGCATATAGCTATTGGATTTTTCAAGTCAGTATTCACACAGCAGTTTCTGCTATCTCATGTATTCCCCTTACATAGTCACTGGTGTGCATACCTTATCTCCCCATAGTGTTGGTTTTTTTAGGTTTTTGCACCCAGTTTGGACTTAGAATGGTGTTCCAAACGTTATTCCTATTTGTTAGTATTTTTTCGTTTGTGAACCCTCCCCAACCACACCTATTGCCAATCCATATCATACGCATAAATAGCCTGGGTCTCAGCTTCCCATACACGGTAAGTTTTTTAACTGCATGAGAGGACACACACAAGCTAGGGACCCCAACGTAGAGAAATACTTTGGCGTAGTGTTGGGGCTCTATTGCATTGATCAATTCAGTAGCTAAATTTCTCTTGATTCATATGTTCATGGCAGTAATGCAGATTCCATTTTTCACATTTTCACTCTTGCATATAGCTATTGGATTTTTCAGGTCAGTATTCACACAGCAGTTTCTGCTATCTCATGTATTCCCCTTACATAGTCACTGGTGTGCATACCTTATCTCCCCATAGTGATGGTTTTTTTAGGTTTTTGCACCCAGTTTGGACTTAGAATGGTGTTCCAAACGTTAATCCTATTTGTTAGTATTTTTTCGTTTGTGAACCCTCCCCAACCACACCTATTGCCAATCCATATCATACGCATAAATAGCCTGGGTCTCAGCTTCCCATACACGGTAAGTTTTTTAACTGCATGAGAGGACACACACAAGCTAGGGACCCCAACGTAGAGAAATACTTTGGCGTAGTGTTGGGGCTCTATTGCATTGATCAATTCAGTAGCTAAATTTCTCTTGATTCATATGTTCATGGCAGCAATGCAGATTCCATTTTTCACATTTTCCCTCTTGCATATAGCTATTGGATTTTTCAAGTCAGTATTCACACAGCAGTTTCTGCTATCTCATGTATTCCCCTTACATAGTCACTGATGTGCATACCTTATCTCCCCATAGTGTTGGTTTTTTTAGGTTTTTGCACCCAGTTTGGACTTAGAATGGTGTTCCAAACGTTATTCCTATTTGTTAGTATTTTTTCGTTTGTGAACCCTCCCCAACCACACCTATTGCCAATCCATATCATACGCATAAATAGCCTGGGTCTCAGCTTCCCATACACGGTAAGTTTTTTAACTGCATGAGAGGACACACACAAGCTAGGGACCCCAACGTAGAGAAATACTTTGGCGTAGTGTTGGGGCTCTATTGCATTGATCAATTCAGTAGCTAAATTTCTCTTGATTCATATGTTCATGGCAGTAATGCAGATTCCATTTTTCACATTTTCACTCTTGCATATAGCTATTGGATTTTTCAGGTCAGTATTCACACAGCAGTTTCTGCTATCTCATGTATTCCCCTTACATAGTCACTGGTGTGCATACCTTATCTCCCCATAGTGATGGTTTTTTTAGGTTTTTGCACCCAGTTTGGACTTAGAATGGTGTTCCAAACGTTAATCCTATTTGTTAGTATTTTTTCGTTTGTGAACCCTCCCCAACCACACCTATTGCCAATCCATATCATACGCATAAATAGCCTGGGTCTCAGCTTCCCATACACGGTAAGTTTTTTAACTGCATGAGAGGACACACACAAGCTAGGGACCCCAACGTAGAGAAATACTTTGGCGTAGTGTTGGGGCTCTATTGCATTGATCAATTCAGTAGCTAAATTTCTCTTGATTCATATCTTCATGGCAGCAATGCAGATTCCATTTTTCACATTTTCCCTCTTGCATATAGCTATTGGATTTTTCAAGTCAGTATTCACACAGCAGTTTCTGCTATCTCATGTATTCCCCTTACATAGTCACTGATGTGCATACCTTATCTCCCCATAGTGATGGTTTTTTTAGGTTTTTGCACCCAGTTCGGACTTAGAATGGTGTTCCAAACGTTATTCCTATTTGTTTTTCCATGACACTGCAGTGACACCCTCAGAAACGCCGACCATGCCTCCTATGACCCAGCTCCACCACCACCGCCCAGGTAAGACATATCTGCATTGTAAAACACACCCCATTTTACTTACAGTTTGGGGATAAAAATGTGAGTCTTACAATAGAGATAATATGGTTCTCTTGCTAGAGGGAAATAGCAGACACATTTTAAAGGGAACCTGGAACCACTTTTTTTGCCCTATAAGCTGTGACCAAAACCACCGGGCTCTTATATACAGTATGGACTATAAAGCCCGTGAAACTACGTGGCAGACCCAGCCTAACCAGGTGTTTGACATTGAGGGTAAAGTAGACAACTCTGCCGACTCTAGATCCCACAGGGAGCTCTGCAACCAAACCAAGCTTTTATTTAACTGCAGAATGAGACTCTGGTGGAATAAGGCTTTCATGCAGCGTTATGTTGAATGGGGTTTGATACCCAGAGGTCTCAGGATACAAGTTTCTCCCTCCTTCAGTGTCACAGACGAGGTCTTTAAAAAGGATTGGGAGGATGCAGCTACTGCATGCTCCAGGACCTTCATGCAATTGCTTATTAAAAATAATGAGACCTCTCTCCGTGACATTGATGCACAGATTACTATTCTACAGGAACGTCTATCTAAAGAACTTACTCCCTTGGAACTCTTTCATTTTCATGAGACTGTGAATAAAGAATTTGCCAAATGGGAGAAGGAGCTGGTCTCTAATAAGACCAAAAAATATCACCGCGATGCTACGGATTATAAGAACCAGCAGGTCTATCGCTGGAAGGGGACAACATGTCGCAGGAGACACTTTGTTGGTTTTTCAGCGTCTGTGTCGGCCTCCTCCATTTCATCAGTGGAAGATGAAAGTTTGGCGTCTGAATCTACATCCAGGCCTATCACCAGAGGCTTTGCGGGTAAAACCAGACCGGGTAAGGCACCTCCAGGTCTTCTCAAACCTATACCAGGTCCAGCTGTGAAGAATGGCAACACAAATGAGTTGGAGGTGATTAATCTTTCCAAAATTGAGTTCACTAAAGATCAGGTTGAAGTACTAAAACTAGGGTTAACGTTTGTACCTGACTCTAACCTTGATTTTTTCACAGTCTCTAAGAACTTGAATCTTTTTCTCAGGAAGTTGGTCCTCCACAAACTACATTCAAAATACTCCAGGCCTGGTCTTCGCACTGACGAGATTGAGTAGGAGGCCATACGGACCCTTGAGGAGTTGGAGAGCCAGGCGTCTGGTGGGCTATCCGGCATCTTACCTAAACATCTATATCCGTGCTCCACCACGTTCCCCCCATCTTCGCTGTGCCCCCAGGTCCAGATCTTCCATGACTTAGCCATGGGAGACCTTAGGGCACTTTCCAAGAGAAACCCGAGTAATAATCTTTCTGTGAAACATCAAAGGGCTCTTGAAGAACTAAGGAATCAGGATGGGGTAGTGATTAAACCAGCGGATAAGGGGGGCAACGTGGTGGTTTGGCCGACCGCCATGTATGAGTGTGAAGTTTATAAACAACTGAAGAATTCTGATTTCTACTAGGCACTCCATTCAAATCTGACCAATACATTCCTGACCCAAATGACTTTAATACTCGAGAATGCTCTTGCCTCTAGTACCATTAATAAAAAGATCTATGATGGTCTCCTTCCAAAGACGCCGGTGACAGCCACCTTCTACCTATTACCAAAAATTCATAAGAACCCTCGGGTTCCCCCTGGGTGTCTGATTGTCTCTGGCATGGGTGGGCTGTGCGATGCGGTTTGAAAGTTTATTGATTTTTATCTTCAGCCATGGGTTGAGACACTGCCCTCCCATGTTAGAGACACCTCGGATGTCCTTAGAGGCTTAATGGTATAACGGTGGATGGTGGAGTGTCACTGGTGACATTGGACGTTGAGACATTATACACCAATATTTGTCACGAACATGGCCTTCAGGCAGGGGAGTATTTCTTGAGTATGAGCAATTGGGAACCTTCTCTGCAAAGCCTGATTTTGGAATTATTGGAGTTCATATTGACGCACAATGCTTTCACCTTCGGCGAGTGGTTCTTCCTCCAGCGGCGCGGCACTGCGATGGGGGCGGCTTGCGCACCGTCGTACGCAAACCTCTTCCTGGGCTTCTGGGAGAGGAAGGTTTTCGGTGGTGGTGTGCTTGCTAGATCCCATGTGCAGTGCTGGCTCTGCTTTATTGACGACATTTTCGTCATTTGGGGAGGAACCGCCCCAGAGCTTGAGGACTTTGTGCGCCACTTGAACTCCAATTCCTATAACATCTATCTTAATTTTCAGGCTGACCCAGTTAGGGTAGACTTTTTGGACCTTACAATATCTATTGGTGATCAGGGGGTCTTAATCACCGACATCTACCGCAAGCTCTTCTCTGTGAATGCTCTGTTACACGCATCCTCTGGCCATCCCAAATCTACCATCAATGCTGTGCCTACAGGACAATTTATTCGTCTGAAGTGAATTTGCTCTGATATGAGCCTATTTGAGGATTGGGCCAGTGAGATGCGTGACAGATTCAAGGAGAGTAGGGTATAGCGGAATATCTATTAAAAAGGCGCATAGACGAGCCAAATCGGCTCCATGAGATCAGCTCTTGTTGAGATTCAATCCTGGAAAGACACGACCAGCTGAGCCTAAGGTTCGGTTTATCTCGTCTTTCAACCATCAGTGGGACCATATTAGACGAATCCTCACAATACACTGGTCGGTTTTATAAACAGAACCAAAGTTGAAAGATATGTTGCCTGAGCGACCCCTTATGACAGCTCGACAGGGCCAGAGTTTGCGCGACATGCTGGTTCACAGCCATTATGTCTTGGGAAAAGCCTACCATTTCCTACGGGATGTCCTAGGTGGGGGTCTTACCCCTGTGGCTCATGTCTCGCGTGCGGCCATGGCAATACCATTAGGGCTACATCCTTTGCCTCCTCCAACGGATCCAAAACTTCTGAAATCCGACATTATATTTCCTGCAGTGGCATGGGCGTAATTTATTATGCCACGTGTGGATGCGAGTTAATATATGTCGGGCTTACGAGCCGTGAGTTAAGGGTCCAGGTGAGGGAGCATATCAGGGATATAATTGCTGCCAAGCAGGCTAAGCTTGAGGATATCGCTAACCTTAAGACTATCCCCTGCCACTTCAGGATGCATCATGGCATGGGTCAGACCCCTCTGGCCTTAAGGTCAGAAAGATCGATCGTGTGCATCTTGGATTGAGGGGTGGGGATATTCATAAGGCGCTGGCACGTGTAGAGTGTCGTTGGATTTTTCTCCTTAGCACGCTGGTACCCGATGGGTTGAATGAGAGACAGACCTTTGCGTCCTTCCTATGAACCAGTTTGCTCCTTCTGCGGTTGGATTTTTAGATTTTTGAATTACCCTTAGTGGGATATATAGCTTCTATTTGGGTTGCGGGGCCCCAGTATTGATTGCATTTTTTGAGTCTTTTAAACTTGTTTTTAAATTCCCATTTATAATATGACCTTTTGTGTCTTTTTTGTCCACAGTTCACTTTGTCCTGTGTCTTTTTATGTCCTTGCCGGATGTCCTTATGTTAAGTCTGGAGCCGATGTCCCACTGCTCAGAATTAAACCTACTTGTGAACACCACTCCATGCTGCCTAGCTGGTCATTGTACAATCAACAGTGATATTGTGCTGATGCCTTGTAACCATATATCTTAATGTATTTAATGTACTCTGTTTGTGGTGTTCCATAAGTCTACTTTCTGTTTTTCTGGTTATGTTTATATGATGCTTTGGGACGTTCATCACAGTTGTGTGATTTGCCCTCATCTTTGCCAGTACTTAGCATGGCATTTGCTGTCGCACTTCTGGGTTTGGGTACTGCGCATGCGCAGATGCCGCAGCTCTCCTTCCAGCATCCTCTGGGTAAACTGACGTCACAAAGGGGTTTTCCCCAAGTCAGGTGATGCCGGAATAGCCGCCCACACCAGCGCTCTGCATTTCTACACCGCTGAACTGCGACAGGTGCTGCAAATTCCATGACGTTACGGCAAGTATATATACTCACTTTGTTCCCCTTGTTGTCCACAGTCCCCTGAGGAAGTTGCATGTAACACATGTTGGGACTTGTCCCCATGTGTGTCCACATGCGATCAACTTCACCTTGGTAAGCTCCCCTGTATTGGTACTTTGTGCTGCTGGGATACCTTTAGCCTACTGGATTTTTAGCATGCAGATTTCTGATGTTGTTTAGCTTATTTACTAAAGTATCTTTCTGCTTTTTTGTTCCATATGTATGCTTGGTTTTTACCACTCAGCACCTTTCTTACCGAGGAGCTATTTTGCGCACTGTTTTGCATGGGGCCCCACATGGGGATTCTTTCACCTTTCCATGTCAAATTCCTGTCTTTAATGTTTTGATAATTTTTATATCCCATGTACTTGTTGTCTAATAAATTTCTATGTTTACTATAGAGCTCTTTATTGCCATTTTTTGACCGTGGGATATATGGATATCTAGGCAAATCTAAAGGCTTCTGTCTTTCTCTGTTTTCTTATATACTGTATAGCATTCTAACATGCTGTATATAAAAGACCAGGCCACTGTGAGAACATAAAAAACCCTTTATAATACTTATCTAACGGTCGCACGGTTGGTCATATGGGCGTCTCTGTTGTCGGCGTCGCCTCTTTCTGCCATCTTCGTTCTTCATCTTCTGAAGCCACTGTGCATGATGCGTCTGACGTTATACACACTCGCCGGCATTCAGGTCCTGAGCAGACGAGTGTGTATGAAGTAGACACGTCAATCACACATATGGCCAACATATGACCGTTAGGTAAGTATTATAAATTGTTTTTTAGGTTCTCACACCAGCCTGGGGTCTTAAGGCCCTGTCACACACAGAGATAAATCTGTGGTAGATCTGTGGTTGCAATGAAATTGTGGACAATCAGTGTCAGGTTTGTGGCTGTGTACAACTGGAACAATATATCCATGATTTCACTGCAACCACAGATCTGCCAAAGATTTATCTCTGTGTGTGACAGGGCCTTCATATACAACATGTTAGAATGCTGTAGTCCGGTGGTGGTGGCCGCAGCTTAAATGCCAGAAAAGTGGTGACAGTTTCCCTTTAAATGACTAGAGGGTACACATATGAAACATTTTAGAAAAGTAAATATAAGATTATTTTTTATGTTGCTTAAACAAAGTAATATTTTAGTGATAAACTCACAAAATATATTGAAGTACTAATAGAACTGTTGTAACTTTGAAAAAATAATTGCCAATTGAATCCTGGCACATTTTCTTTGGCTATGAAATGTTAATACCTCTGCAGTTCTCTTATTTTGCATCTCAATAAATCAATCCAGCTTTCCATACACCTAGTGGGACAGCACCTTGTGACCTTAGATACATTTAAATACTTATTGTTCCCTGTATAAATATGGTTCTGTTTCTGAATAGAAGTGGAGAACAAGCAGACAGTGGGTGATCTATTTTATCTACTTTATACAAAGCCCATTTTTCATTTGAAATTAAAATTATGTAGCACAATGCATATTGCATCATTCAAGTACTGCTGAATCATGAAGTTATATCAACACTAAACAATGTTTTTTTATTCCTAATTCTAACTTTATAATAGTTGCTATAAGGGCTCGCTCACATAGGCATAAATTCCCTCATGCGAGACAATCAGTCCAATTATGTTAATGACACTTGGCTCAAACTCTGTTCCCAGTTTGGGAGAAGTGTCATTTGCTGTGATCCAATACCCTTGCATGCGAGAATTGGAACCCAGGTGTGGAGAATATGGAGAACTTTGATGATATCCGCTCACCCATAGACTTGCATGGGTTAATGTCACCCAATTATCAGATGCATTCACAAGTTGACACTCAGCAGTGTTAGGCTGGGTTCACACATAGTGACAGCGACAACGACGTCGCTGTTACGTCACCATTTTCTGTGACATAACAGCGACCTTGTAAGTCGCTGTTATGATCGCTGCTTAGCTTTCAAACACAGCGACGCAGCAGCGATCATAAAGTCGCTACATGTGCAGAGAGCAGGGAGCCGCTCACACTGCTTAGCGCTGGCTCCTTGCTCTCCTAGCTACAGTACACATCGGGTTAATTACCCGATGTGTACTGCAGCTACATGTGCAGAGAGCAGGACCTGGCAGCACAGGCAGCGTGAGAGTGGCGGAGGCTGGTAACGAAGGTAAATATCAGGTAACCACCTTGGTTACCCGATGTTTACCCTGGTTACAGCTTACCGCAGCTGCCAGATGCCGGCTCCTGCTCCCTGCTTGCTTCATTTCGTCGCTCTCTCGCTGTCACACACAGAGATCTGTGCGTCACAGCAGGAGAGCAACAATAAAAAAACGAACCAGGGCTGTGTGTAACGAGCAGCGATCTCACAGCAGGGGCCAGATCGCTGCTCAGTGTCACACACAGCGAGATCGCTAATGAGGTCACTGCTGCGTCACAAAAAACGTGACTCAGCAGCGATCTCAGCAGCGATCTCAGCAGCGATCTCGCTGTGTGTGAAGCACCCCTTATACACTCATGCGAGCAAACCTTATTGATAAGTATCCTGTTAAAAATGTCTTCTTGTCAATTTGATCATCATGTGTAGAAAGTAATAACTTATTGATCAATATGAGTCTGAACATTGGAGCACTCATTGCTCCTAGAATAAAGGTTTTGAAATGACTGGTCACAATGGAGCAGTGGCTGAAAGCAGTACGATAGACACATAATGGAGCAGGGGTGTATGTGACTCGCCCACCCCAGGGCTATGGGACACCCGGTGCCGGGCCGGACTAGTCCGGTGGTAGTCAGTGGTGGCTGGGCCCGGCTCCGTGGCCCTGGTGGGTGTCAGTACTATATGTGGCTTGTTGAATAAAGTTTGTGTTCGTGACGCCACCTGTAGTATGCGGCTATTAAGCCGCCGCTGCTGTGTGAGGCCACCGGGATGATGTTATGGCAGCAATGGTAGTACTGCTCCCCACAGGTGGAGCAATGCCCGGGGCACAGTTGGTGCTTGTGAGTGTCTATGCAGCAGAAATAACAGAGGCAACTCCAAGGGTGCAGTTCAAGTTCTTTTACTCACAGTTCTTGTCAGGGCAGCAGGACCCTTGGACTGCTGGGACCTCTGTCAGGGACCTCCGCCGTTTCTGGATGATTCAGAGCGTGAAATCCGGTACCCTTCTCTTAGTGTCTCTTTCTCTGCTGTCTTCACTAGCCTTGCCTTAGTTAGATGGACTTGGCTTGGCCTCCATTACAGCCTCCAGGCTGGGGGGTCACCTGTCGGCTGATTACCCCTTTTCTGAAGGTCTGCTCTGGGTTCTGGCCCTGGGAGCTTGCAATTCCCTGGGCCTCGGTTTTTACTGTTTGGAGATTGTCTTTTCACTCCTCCAGTCTCTAGGGACCGTCCCCTGTCGCAGCTAATCACTCCACCGATGTCACTGTGGACCAGGCCACCGCAGCCTGCAGCTACTCGTAGCGCCTCTGGGCCCTCGGCTTCGGTACCCAACAAGGACTGCTCGTGGTACCTACAGGACTACCCGCGGCCCTGCGACCCTTTCTTTCCTTCTCTGCGTGGTGTCACCTGGACCTCTGGGTCCCAGGATCTTCACCAGGAAGCGTCTCCTTCAGTTCCTCTGCTCCTGACTGACTTGGAGCCTTTCTTTCCTTCTTTCTTTCTTTCTTTCTTTCCTCCTTGCCTGCCTCCAGCAGGCCTCCTCCTCCCTCCTTGCTCTCGTTCTTCTTCTCCAACTACATGCTGGCTCCTCACTCTTTCACTCCCTGAGGTAAACTGAAACTAACTTGACCTTCCTTTCTCTATCTGCTCTCTGGTGGCTCCTCCCACCTCCCCAGTTGCTAAGCTACCACCCTATGGGAGCAGGGATGGGTCTTACAGCCCCTCTCAGCATGCAGCATGGGAGGGTTGCCTGCCACTTTCCCTGGTCCTGTGTGTCCCTAGCAATGGGTGTAGTGTGAATTTACCAGGGGACCGGAGTTCACTTTCTTCCTCTCCCAGAATGGGGCATCACACCGCAGATGGGGTGCAATGACCTGTGGCGACGGAAGCCTCAGGGGCGCCACACTCCCCCACAGCAAATCCCAGCACGTCCTCGGGCTGAAAAACAACAAAAACATATGGAGAACTGCAAAACATTTTTGGTATGCAATAACATAAACTGTAAAACATTTCTTCCCTTTATGGGAGGCACATATCATGAACGTTGCAAACTTCTTATAAAGAAACTATGTGTGCACTTCCAGTCCATTGCACGGTTCAGGCAAATCCCCCATAATTCTGGTAGGGGGCACAACGGGTGCAACTAATTACATCTTTGGCTACTACAAGTCCAGTAGCCCGGCAGTTCGTTTCTTTCAATCAAACAATAATGGGACAATCGACCAGCCATTAAGTCCAATGGCCTGGTTACATAAGACACATACACAACATACCAGCCACTAAGTCCAGAGGCCTGGTAGGACATAACACATACACTTCCACCGGGGCCCACATTCCAGTTCAGTGGCCCGGTAGCACATAACATGGGGGTGACGTCTTCAAAAAGCATCAGGGGCAGTACAGCAGGAAAGGGTGTCATCTTCGAAAAGAATAAGGGGCAGACAGGGGCTATATACAGTTCAGCAACTCCTTACTTCTTTACATGTAGGGATTCTTCTCCGGCTCCCCACCCGGCAGCAGGTAGACAGCGGTCAGCACAGTCTGCGTCTCCTGCGTGGCTGTAGCAGGCCTGCTGCAAGATGCTGCGGCCTGGGCCTGCTCTGAGGTAGTGCTGCTGGCTTGCATAGGGTTACTGGCTGGCGCGAGGCTGCTGGCTTGCAGGGGGTTACCAGCCATACGGCGCCACTCTGGCTCTTCCGGGGCTGCCTCCTTGTCTTGGCGGGCCGCGCTTGGCATGGCGGCGGCCTGGGTTGGAGTCGCTGCTGCGGTGTGGATGGGTGTCGCTCCGGCGGTGAGATCTTGGCGGGCCGCACTTGGCGTAGCTGCGGCCCGGATCAGCGTCGCCGTGCCGGGCGTCCCTCCAGGGACCGCGGGCATGGCAGCGGGGGTTGGGGCTCTCGCGCTGGCAGGGGCATTAAATGACTCACCCCTCAGTAGCATCTCCGGTGTTCTGGTGGTCGCTGTCTTGCTGCAGGGTGCTGGTATCGGAGCTGCGGTCGTGGCACGCGCGCCTGCAGGAGGACCGGGCAGGAACCCCACCTGGTAATCCGGGTTCCGCCGGCTGGGGGTGTCACTCTCTTTACCCGGCTCTGCAGCGGCTGCTGGATCTTCTCCGCTCTCCAGGACGCAGGACACAACCCGGTTCTGAGGTGCGTGTCCCGGCTCGGCCACTCCTCCTCTGGCCGCTCGTTGCTCGGCGTCCATCCTTTTAGCTTCTTCACGCGCCATCTTTTCTTCCTCCGCCTTCTATGGCGGGCACCGCTTTGCGTGCTTTTCTTGGACAAGGGGGCGGGGCTTCTCTTCGCGCCCTTTCTTCTTGCACGCCCCCCTTCTTCCCGCTCTCAGCAGCGCTAATGGCGGCGGTTTCTCAGCAAAGTACACTGTCTGTCACACGGTTCTTCAGGCGCACAGTACCCGGTTGGACCGGGCACGAGATCCTGTTCGTGACGCCAAAAGTTGACTCGCCCACCCCAGGGCTATGGGACACCCGGTGCCGGGCCGGACTAGTCCGGTGGTAGTCAGTGGTGGCTGGGCCCGGCTCCGTGGCCCTGGTGGGTGTCAGTACTATATGTGGCTTGTTGAATAAAGTTTGTGTTCGTGACGCCACCTGTAGTATGCGGCTATTAAGCCGCCGCTGCTGTGTGAGGCCACCGGGATGATGTTATGGCAGCAATGGTAGTACTGCTCCCCACAGGTGGAGCAATGCCCGGGGCACAGTTGGTGCTTGTGAGTGTCTATGCAGCAGAAATAACAGAGGCAACTCCAAGGGTGCAGTTCAAGTTCTTTTACTCACAGTTCTTGTCAGGGCAGCAGGACCCTTGGACTGCTGGGACCTCTGTCAGGGACCTCCGCCGTTTCTGGATGATTCAGAGCGTGAAATCCGGTACCCTTCTCTTAGTGTCTCTTTCTCTGCTGTCTTCACTAGCCTTGCCTTAGTTAGATGGACTTGGCTTGGCCTCCATTACAGCCTCCAGGCTGGGGGGTCACCTGTCGGCTGATTACCCCTTTTCTGAAGGTCTGCTCTGGGTTCTGGCCCTGGGAGCTTGCAATTCCCTGGGCCTCGGTTTTTACTGTTTGGAGATTGTCTTTTCACTCCTCCAGTCTCTAGGGACCGTCCCCTGTCGCAGCTAATCACTCCACCGATGTCACTGTGGACCAGGCCACCGCAGCCTGCAGCTACTCGTAGCGCCTCTGGGCCCTCGGCTTCGGTACCCAACAAGGACTGCTCGTGGTACCTACAGGACTACCCGCGGCCCTGCGACCCTTTCTTTCCTTCTCTGCGTGGTGTCACCTGGACCTCTGGGTCCCAGGATCTTCACCAGGAAGCGTCTCCTTCAGTTCCTCTGCTCCTGACTGACTTGGAGCCTTTCTTTCCTTCTTTCTTTCTTTCTTTCTTTCCTCCTTGCCTGCCTCCAGCAGGCCTCCTCCTCCCTCCTTGCTCTCGTTCTTCTTCTCCAACTACATGCTGGCTCCTCACTCTTTCACTCCCTGAGGTAAACTGAAACTAACTTGACCTTCCTTTCTCTATCTGCTCTCTGGTGGCTCCTCCCACCTCCCCAGTTGCTAAGCTACCACCCTATGGGAGCAGGGATGGGTCTTACAGCCCCTCTCAGCATGCAGCATGGGAGGGTTGCCTGCCACTTTCCCTGGTCCTGTGTGTCCCTAGCAATGGGTGTAGTGTGAATTTACCAGGGGACCGGAGTTCACTTTCTTCCTCTCCCAGAATGGGGCATCACACCGCAGATGGGGTGCAATGACCTGTGGCGACGGAAGCCTCAGGGGCGCCACATATGCGCATTGCTCCTGCACTGCTCCATTCATTTAATACATTTTGGATTCTTAATTGCTGGACAGGTGTAATATTTTGAACTCCCAATGATTGAGAACTTAACAGCTACTGTATTGTGTTAATTTCTTGTGATTAGTGATAGGCAGACCCGGACTGAAAGAGTACCGTCTCACATAGCGACATTCCAGCGATCCCACCAGCGATCTGATCTGGCAGGGATCGCTGAGTGTCACTACATGGTCCCTTGTGAGCTGTCAATCAGGCAGATTTCCACAGCGATCAGAGACCAGCCACCAGCAACCAATGTAATGACGCTGTGACCGGTAGCCAGGGTACACATCGGGTAACTATGCAAAGCGCTTTGCATAGTTACCCGATGTGTGTACCCTGGCTACATGTGCAGGAAGCCGGCGTCTGGCAGCCTGTAAGCGGCGTACACTGGTAACCATGGTACGCATCGGGTAACTAAGCAAAGCGCTCTGCATATTACCCAATGTGTACCATGGTTACCAGCGTACCACCGCTTACAGGCTTCTAGATGCCGGCTCCCTGCACATTCAGATCATTGGTTTCCCGCCGTCAAACAAGCCGATGCGTGCTGCACAGCGGGAGACCAAAGAGCAAAAAATGGTCCTGATTGTTTTGTAACGATCAGCGACTTTGCAGCAGGGGCCCCGCTCACTGCTGCTTGTCACACACAGCGATATCACTGGCGAGGTCGCTGATACATCACAAAACCTGTGACGTTTCAGCGATCTTGCTAGCGATCTCGCTGTGTGTGATGGGGGCTTAAAAGTAGAAGCATGCTTAACAAGCAAAAAAACTGTAATCTGGGCACAATTCATCTGGAGAGTACAACTTGATTTTCTATATTTTGTTTTGAATGACATATGATTTTTTTTTCTACAAGTGTAGCACCTCATCTATGTCTACCAGTTAGGGGACACTGAAGTCTGCGATTAAGTGCTTGGATAGTGCTATTTTTTTTTCTGTTTTTATTTAGAGATATTAATTAAAAAAACCTTGATATTCTGACATAATCCATTTGGTGATTAAAGTCTTTCACACACTATCTTAATCACCAATTCATAACTTCAAAATAAATCATTGAAGTTCCAAAGTAATCAAAATAGTTGAATGATGAAATGGTTGGAAGTCTTTCAAAAAACTTTTTTTTTTCTGTGACTGTTTTTTTTTAGCTCTGTGCTTACTGGGTTAGTAATGGGAGTGTTTGAAAGACACCTATCCTTTACTAATCCCTGGGCTTGATGCTAGCTATCAATTCATAGCTCATATCAACCCCACAAGTATTATCCCAATTGTCAATGCACCAGGTCAATCGGGAAGAGCCGGTAAAACACCATAACTGGGGCATCTAATGGTAGTGCCACTTTTAGGGTGGCTATTGGCTGCTCTTTTTTTTACATGGGAAGGGCCAAAAAACCATGGACCCTCCCATTCTGATAAGATAATATCAGCCACCAGCTGTCTGCTTTGTCTTGGCTGGTTATCAAAAATAGGTGGGACTCAATGCTTTTTTTTTTTTAAATGATTTATTTAAATTATTTAAAATAACATTATGAAATCCCCTATATTTTTGATAACCAGACAAGGTAAAGCTGATAGCTGAGGGTTGCAGCCCCCAGTTGTTAATTTTACCCACGCTGGTTATCAAAATAAGTGGGAACCCACGTGATTTTTTTTAAATCTTTATTGTTCACAACAGCAGACAGGCAACTTCTGCATGCAATAAAGCTTGTTGATAAGCTGTGTTGAAGTTTTTGAACAAACATTATTAATATATGTACATTACCCAAACTCCGAACTCGGGCACAGATTTTATTAATAGTCCATATTCGAGTGCGAGACGTCCGAGTCCGTATGAATCCCGAACTTTACACTCCGTATTTGCTCATACCTATTAAATAACTAATTAATATTGTATTAATTTATAAAATTATACAGAACTTTTTCTGTCACTGCTAAGGTATTTTTAATGCCTTTTCTTTTTTCTTGAATTTTAGATTCAGCTTATGAAAAATGGGAGCAAAAATACCGTATGTGCTGCATTTACATTTTTGTTCAGTGTGCCAGGGATGCTGAGGTAAGAAGAGGCTGCTCACACTGTTGTCTACCTAGTTAATTTGAGCTAATACAGGAGACACCTAAGGTAATATGGTAAAATGATTTTGGTCACAATGTTGAACATTCAGAATGGAAGAGATACCCCTATAGCCAGACACATGAATTGTGTACATTCGGGTGATTTAAAACAAATACAATTTTTCATGGTGGAGCTTGTTAAACTGAATGTAAGAGGGGGGATTTTGATAGACGATTGCTCCAGAAGGAAGTAGGGTGGAAATTTAGAATGGAGTCAATGACTCCGAGGGTCCGTAATGAACAGCTGTCCCTTATTTGTTTTCTCCCTTCATACCTAATTGGGTGATACCTGTCATTAATTTCCTGAATTCTCCATGCTTCATAGCTAATTTCCCTGTTTTAGGGATTGCTCATATTTATGGGGGTTATTTGTTGTATCTTTTGTTCCCTCCTGTTTTTAGGGGTTAATATAATAGGATATCCATATATACCTGTAATCCTTGCCATTGTGGCCTTTTACATCATTATATTCTTATATACCTTAAATTTGATATGTATGCTCTATACTGCATTATATATGTCTCCTGTGCTAAGGAGTTTTGTTTGCAAAGGAGCTTATCTGATAGCCATACTGAATATGTTAAGATGCTTATGTATCTGTTGTCGAGCGTCTTGAGGTACTCCACTGTTATGCGCATGCGCGAGCGCTGCATTTCACTGTGGACCGCAATCAAAATATCATCTGATTACAAGTGTGATGCATTAATGTTTCCTGTGGGCAGGGTTATAGATTACACATACACCTTGCGACACCGTTTTGGTGCGCATGCACAGGGTGTTCTAACATGGTGCCCCTGTCGTTCTTTGGTATTTTGGTCCATCTATTATACCTAGATGATTTGTGCACATGTGCAGGGTGTACCAAGATGGCGCTCCCCATTTCCTAACATTGGTAAAATTGTAATGTGGTTCAGCTGATGATTTTTTAATCAGTGTAGGTATTTATACCCTTTTCACCTGCACTCCCAGTGTACCTCCCTCTGCATTGGGTGAATTTATCTCAGGATCGCCTGCACAGTATGCTGAATTTGTCTAGGGGATTTGCACCTTGGGACTGCATGTCAACTATCTTATTCTATTTACAGGGCAAGTATTGGGAACCTTTTGTATTATATGTATTCGTTGTATTTATTGTCACAATGTATGTGGTGGCTTTTATTGTTATATTTGTATGTATATCTCCAATTTCTGTAGCCTCCTGATGAACTGTTAGGCCGGTTTCACACATCCGGCTTTTCGCCGGTTTACCGGATCCGGCGCTCTCCCATACAGTGACTACAGTACAGTGACAGCGCAACAAGCGCCGGTCACATGCTGTCATGTGACCGGCGCATGTGACCCGGAAGTTACAGCGCTGTCACTGTACTGTATTGTCTGTACGGGAGAGCGCCGGATCCGGTAAACCGGCGAAAAGCCGGATGTGTGAAACCGGCCTTACAGGGAGATGCATTGAGGCAAGCCATAAGGCAGAATTACTTTCTCCTGTGGCTAACTTATTACACAGAGGACTGAACTTGTGACCTCCATTGGTCTGAACTCCTTTTTTTGGCCATTTTGTCTATGAAAAATACCATCATCATATGGACTGTTATTTAACCATGAGTTAAGTAATGTTGGAGGTTCATTGTTATGTATGTACACTGTGTGTAGAATATATCTAGTTGCTATTACAATTGTGATATGTTATATGTCCCAGAGGTTCTACTATCTGACTCCTCCTATCCTGTTCCTATATGTTGAGACTGATGTGAGTAGTCGTTTTTGGACCTTTTGTGATCATTCACATATCTGGATAAATCCTTAGATATTTGGATTTTAGCAGGGGTGCACTACTGTCAGTGTCATTTTATGTGTGTTTACACTTTTCAGCAATTTTGTATAAATAAAGTTTTGTAAACGGGAATATGTTTTTGTGAGTTCACAATGTTGTCCACTCTGTCATTCTGATCTAACACTGGAAATTCCAGGAATGCTGAGATAAGAAGCTGCTCACTCTTTTGTCTACCCTGGCTTTCTGTTCTACTGGAGACTCCAAGAACGGTGAGGTAAGAATAGGCTGCTCACTCTTCTGTCCACTCTGGATTTCTGTTCTACTGGAGACTCCAAGAATGGGGAGGTAAGAATAGGCTGCTCACTCTACTGTCCACTCTGGATTTCTGTTCTACTACTGGAGACTCCAAGAATGGTGAGGTAAGAAGAGGCTGCTCACTCTTCTGTCCACTCTGGATTTCTGTTCTACTGGAGACTCCAAGAATGGGGAGGTAAGAATAGGCTGCTCACTCTACTGTCCACTCTGGATTTCTGTTCTACTACTGGAAACTCCAAGAATGGTGAAGTAAGAAGAGGCTGCTCACTCTTCTGTCCACTCTGGATTTCTGTTCTACTGGAGACTCCAAGAATGGTGAGGTAAGAATAGGCTGCTTACACTACTGTCCACTCTGAATTTCTGTTCTACTACTGGAGACTCCAAGAATGGTGAGATAAGAAGAGGCTGTTCACTCTTCTGTCCACTCTGGCTTTCTGTTCTACTACTGGAGACTCCAAGAACGGTGAGGTAAGAAGAGGCTGCTCACTCTTCTGTCCACTCTGGCTTTCTGTTCTACTACTGGAGACTCCAAGAATGGTGAGGTAAGAAGAGGCTGCTCACTCTTCTGTCCACTCTGGCTTTCTGTTCTACTACTGGAGACTCCAAGAATGGTGAGGTAAGAAGAGGCTGCTCACTCTTCTCTCCAACCTGTCTTTCTGAATGCTTATTGGCTCCTGTAACCTGGAGATAGCTGGATAATATGTGGAATTAGATATATGTAGGTCACAGCTTGGAGCATTCTACTGCATATGTTCATATAAACATGTTCTAAAAATGTTATAGGGCAAGTTTCTGTATTTATTTAGCAATAATGTGGCCATTTTAATGTTCTATAGCTATTACCTCACTAGAAAAAAGTTGCCTGTTGAAGTTATTTAGGAATTTATTTATCATGACATTTCTTTTATCTTTTTTAGCATTCTTGGAGAACTTCGTTATCATCCCCCTAAAAAAAAGAATACAAATTCTAATAATAACATGCTCATAGAATAATTGAGGACCAAATACATAAATAAGCCAACCTCAATTTTACAGTAAATTGATTTTTTTAGTATCTGATTTATAAATCACATTTTGTGGAAGTCAAGATGTTAACTAATGAAAAGACATGGAAAGTGTTTTGATATGATAAGTCATTTTTGTTTTTATGCACTGGCAGGACTCCAGTTTATACTTATATCAGACCCTATCAAAGTCGCTTTGTCAATCTAAAGTGCATGAATTAGGCTGGCACAATGAACATTACTTATAGAGGGGACGGTTATTTTTATTGTTCTAGCATGATTCATGCCAACACACTTCAAAGAGTGAATTAGCATAAGGACAACCCATGGCAGTTGCTTCTGACATTCTGGAAGAATTGAAGAAAATTTAATAGTATCTAAATCAGCACTTTCTTGATTTACTGCACTGAAAAGTAACTATTTTATAGCCTTTTCAGCTGAAATGATACTTTCTGTCTCATATGGGTTTCTGATTTCGGCTAGCTAGCACTTTTTCCCCCCTCAGAATGAATGCAGTCTAGAAAGATTGTCTTGTCATTATCATTCGAAAATGAATTCACTCGTTAATAAATGTTCACTTTCTGAAGAATGTGACTGAATCTTCTATTTACAAGCAAATCAGTTTCAAGACTAGGAGATTTCATTTTTTTCTTTAGCAGATACAATATGCAGTTTTTAAATGCCTACTATTAAAGTGTTTATCTAGACTTGGAATAAAACTCTGCAATTGATCAGAGTGACTACAGACTGACCAAATCTTGACAGTATGCTATGTAAACACTGTCACAATTCCCAGGTATTCATAGTGCATGCAGGTGGTCACATGACTTTGAGTATGAGATTTATATACTTATGGTAATGTTACGGGGGGCTGTCTGATAATAACATAAAGGAGTATCAGACAGTCAGGGTCCACCGTGCAAAGACTTTGCTGCAGACTATGGCAGAGTGTAATACCTCTGTTAACTCACAGAAGGATATAATAAGTAAGTAAAGCAATTCCTCCCTTACTTGGAGGGTGTGTAGAATGATCTCTGTTAATAATCACAGAGACAAAGGCAATGTGTGCGAAATGGCACCTACCTAGGTCTGCTCTTCTAGTGGTGCAAAAGAGACGAACAGCAGCGTAAGCCGCACAAAGCTCCTACCTGCGTTCGCTCCCCCAGTGTGCGAGGATACGAACAACTGCCAGACGCAGTATAAGGAACGTTACCCTAGCGGCAACGTCCACCTACGAGTCGAATCACAAGGCCCAGCCAGACCATGTGCCTCAGGCACCTGCCTATGTCCGCTCCCCTAAGAGGTAAGGATACGGACAGCAGCCGAAGCTGTAAGGTATAAGAACGCTACCCTGCCGGTAGCGCTCACCTAGCATAGACAGAGGAATGCCTAGAGGAACGCGCACAGAGCGTCTACTCTTATGCATGAAGCAAGAGGACTGAGCGCCATGTGGCGTGTGTCAGGGTCTTATATAGACTCTGTGCCTCATCCAAGATGGAGCACACCAGAGCCAATCTGCTGCCAAAACGACAGGAGTGACGTCATGCTGGCCTATCACCGAGCAAGGCGTCACAAGCACATGACCAGCGACCAATCGGCATAGAAGGTGTCAGAGACATGTGACCTCGTGTCAGCGATGATGTCACCCGCACATGTGCAATGGCTCCAAGATAGGACTTAGTCTCCGGCGCTCGCACATGTGCAGTAGCAAGAAATCTGGACTTAGTCTCCAGCGCTCGCACATGTGCAGTAGCAAGAAATCTGGACATAGTCTCCAGTGCTCGCAGCAACTGTAACAGTACCTCCCCCTCAAGGACCCCCCTCACAGCGACGCAGGTAATTGGCTACTAAGTCGGGAGCATGGACAGCCTCCTCAGGCTCCTAAGAGCGATGTTCCGGGCCATAGCCCTCCCAATCTATCAAGAAGAACCTGCGCTTTCTAACCATCTTAGAACCAACTATGGCTCGTACCTCATAGCTAGAGCGAGAGGAATCAGAGGCAGGAGAGTGCACTTCACGAGCGTGAGGTAAAATAGCCGGCTTTAGCAGTGAGACATGGAATTTGTCATGAATCCTAAGATGGACAGGTAACTTCAATTGGTAGACTACAGGATTTACCTGTCGAAGAACCTCATAAGGACCCAGGAAGCGAGGAGCAAATTTGACAGAGCTCACTCTAAGTCTCACGTGTTTTGCAGAGAGCCACACAAAGTCCCCTGGAGAAAAGACAGGAGCCGGGCGACGAAACCGATCGGACACCGTCTTCATACGGTCCTTAGCTGCTTGGATCAACTCTTGAGTCCGATCCCAAACCTCTCTGGCATTAGTTGCCCAGTCGGCCACAAGAGGAGAGGTGCCGCAGCGGGAAACGGTACCGGTACCCTAGGGTGTTGCCCATTATTGAGTACGAACGGTGTCTGCCCAGTGGCCTCAGCCAGCGAATTGTTAAGGGCAAATTCTGCCCAGGGTAGGAGGGAGGACCAGTTATCGTGGTTCTCAGCAACAAAGTGTCGAAGGTATATAATCATAGATTGATTGGTACGCTCAACCAAACCATTGGTCTCCGGATGGTATGCCGGAGAGAGATTCAACTCAATTTGCAGAAGGCTACAAAGAGTTCGCCAGAAACGGGAAGCAAATTGCGGGCCTCTATCACAAATGATACGATCTGTCATCCCGTGAAGCCTAAAGACATGCTTGAGGAATAGTTTGGCTAGTACCCTGGAAGATGGGATTCTCGATAACGGTACGAGATGAACCATCCGGGAGAAATGGTCCGTAATGACCCACACAAATCTATGTCCCTGAGAACATGGAAGATCACCCACAAAGTCCATGCCTACCACCTCCCATGGTCTATCTGGCACCGGTAAAAGATGCAAGAGCCCAGCCGGTCTCTGCCGTAATGGACGGTTGCGAGCACACGAGTAGCAGGAACCGACATATCTCTTGACGTGGCTGGCTAAGTGTGGCCACCAATACCACCTCTCCAGTAACTCTCGTGTCCGCCTAATACCAAAATGCCCACCCACCTTTGAGGTGTGGGCCCATGACAGTATATCATTCTGTCGATCAGGCGGAACAAAGGTCTTGCCCGGTGGGATTTGGTCTAACATCACAGGGGAGAGCGTATGAAAAACCCTGGAGGGAAGGATAAGATGAGGTTCGTCAATCTCTTCCTGGGTAAAAAAGCATAGAGCGAGACAGGGCGTCTGCCTTGTTATTCTTACTCCCAGACAGACAGTTGATGGAGAAGTGAAAGCGGGAGAAAAACAAGGACCAGCGGGCTTGGCGAGGATTCAGACGCTGAGCGGTTTGTAAGTACGTCAGATTCTTATGGTCTGTATAGACCAGGAAAGGATGTTTCGCTCCTTCCAGCAAGTGACGCCACTCCTCCAAGGCTAATCTCAAGGCGAGCAGTTCCCTATCCCCAATGGTATAGTTTCTCTCTGCTGGTGAAAAGGATTTAGCAAAGAAGAAACACGGCCTTTTTCTACCTGCACCGTTCTTTTGATACAAGACCGCACCAGCACCCACTGAAGAGGCATCAACCTCTAAGAGGAAGGGCTTACTCTCATCGGGTCTTTGAAGAACGGGAGCAGTTGAAAAGTGTCTTTTTACTGCCTCGAAAGCCTGAGATGTCTCAGCAGACCAGGCTTTGGGATTAGCACCTTTCTTAGTCAAGGCCACCAAAGGGGCCACCAAAGTAGAAAAATGGGGTATGAACTGCCTGTAATAATTTATGAATCCTAAGAAGCGTTGCACCGCCTTCAAGGAATGAGGTTCGGACCATTGCAGGACAGCAGAGAGCTTCGCAGGATCCATAGCCAGGCCCTCTTGTGAGATAATGTAACCCAAAAAAGGCAATGAGGACTGCTCGAATACACATTTCTCGAGTTTAGCAAACAATGAATGCTCCCTTAAACGGGAAAGGACACGAACGACATCCTGACGATGAGTCTCCAGATCAGGAGAAAAAATCAGTATGTCGTCCAGATACACCACTACTGAGGATAACAGTAAATCCCTGAACACATCGTTTACGAAGTCCTGAAATACTGCGGGTGCATTACATAACCCAAAAGGCATGACGAGTAGTGATGAGCGAGCATGCTTGTCACTACTCGGTACTCGCACGAGTATCACTGTACTCGGGCTGCTCGGCGGGGACCGAGTAATCTCGCGATACTCGTGCTTTACTCGTGGTCTTCATTTCTGCATGTTGGCGCTCTTTTGAGAGCCAGCCCTCATGCAGGGATTGGCTGGCAGACCACTGCAATGCCACAGCCCTGTTAGTTGTGGAATTGCAGTGATTGGCCGGCCTGCACAGCGTCACCGAGCCTTTATATAGGCCGGCGCGCTGTGCTCTGCTCACAGCTATTCTGACAGTGAGTGTAGGGAGAGTGTCGCTGATTCAGGGAAAGCTTTGCGGCCCTTTATAGCTTTTTCAGTTGCAGGGCTGCAAACAGTGTGACCAAAAGTCCTTCTCAGGACTATTCTAGTTGTATACAGGCAGGCAGGGTATAGCCAGGTCGGCGTACAGTAGCAGAGTCCTTCTCAGGACTATTGTTGCTATATACAGGCAGGGTATAGCCAGGTCTGAATACAGGCTAGTGACCAAAAGAGTCCTTGTCAGGACTATTGTACCAGTATACAGGCAGGCAGGCAGGGTAGTGGTGACCGTATACCAGCCTTCATATCTGGGGCTGGTGTACACAGTGTAAAACAGTCCAGATAGTGTCTGACTTGTCTGTACTGTAATTGTCGCTCCCCAAAAAAACCTGTTAGGTTATTATTGCGTCCGTGCTTGGTTTTTAAAACCGCACGTGTGTGCCTGTTGGTGGCAGCGTACAGGTGCACTGGTGTGCGTTTTTACCAAACTATTATATAACGCACAAGTGTAGTGTATAATACACGTCAGTCAGCAGTGGCTGATAGTGTCAGAGTTCTTAATTTTTGCTCCTAAAACCTGTGTTAGGTTATTATTGCGTCCGTGCTTGGTTTTTAAAACCGCACGTGTGTGCCTGTTGGTGGCAGCGTACAGGTGCACTGGTGTGCGTTTTTACCAAACTATTATATAACGCACAAGTGTAGTGTATAATACACGTCAGTCAGCAGTGGCTGATAGTGTCAGAGTTCTTAATTTTTGCTCCTAAAACCTGTGTTAGGTTATTATTGCGTCCGTGCTTGGTTTTTAAAACCGCACGTGTGTGCCTGTTGGTGGCAGCGTACAGGTGCACTGGTGTGCGTTTTTACCAAACTATTATATAACGCACAAGTGTAGTGTATAATACACGTCAGTCAGCAGTGGCTGATAGTGTCAGAGTTCTTAATTTTTGCTCCTAAAACCTGTGTTAGGTTATTATTGCGTCCGTGCTTGGTTTTTAAAACCGCACGTGTGTGCCTGTTGGTGGCAGCGTACAGGTGCACTGGTGTGCGTTTTTACCAAACTATTATATAACGCACAAGTGTAGTGTATAATACACGTCAGTCAGCAGTGGCTGATAGTGTCAGAGTTCTTAATTTTTGCTCCTAAAACCTGTGTTAGGTTATTATTGCGTCCGTGCTTGGTTTTTAAAACCGCACGTGTGTGCCTGTTGGTGGCAGCGTACAGGTGCACTGGTGTGCGTTTTTACCAAACTATTATATAACGCACAAGTGTAGTGTATAATACACGTCAGTCAGCAGTGGCTGATAGTGTCAGAGTTCTTAATTTTTGCTCCTAAAACCTGTGTTAGGTTATTATTGCGTCCGTGCTTGGTTTTTAAAACCGCACGTGTGTGCCTGTTGGTGGCAGCGTACAGGTGCACTGGTGTGCGTTTTTACCAAACTATTATATAACGCACAAGTGTAGTGTATAATACACGTCAGTCAGCAGTGGCTGATAGTGTCAGAGTTCTTAATTTTTGCTCCTAAAACCTGTGTTAGGTTATTATTGCGTCCGTGCTTGGTTTTTAAAACCGCACGTGTGTGCCTGTTGGTGGCAGCGTACAGGTGCACTGGTGTGCGTTTTTACCAAACTATTATATAACGCACAAGTGTAGTGTATAATACACGTCAGTCAGCAGTGGCTGATAGTGTCAGAGTTCTTAATTTTTGCTCCTAAAACCTGTGTTAGGTTATTATTGCATCCGTGCTTGGTTTTTAAAACCGCACGTGTGTGCCTGTTGGTGGCAGCGTACAGGTGCACTGGTGTGCGTTTTTACCAAACTATTATATAACGCACAAGTGTAGTGTATAATACACGTCAGTCAGCAGTGGCTGATAGTGTCAGAGTTCTTAATTTTTGCTCCTAAAA
Organism: Anomaloglossus baeobatrachus; assembly: GCF_048569485.1. Lineage (NCBI taxonomy): Eukaryota > Metazoa > Chordata > Amphibia > Anura > Aromobatidae > Anomaloglossus > Anomaloglossus baeobatrachus. The sequence continues at coordinate 102,935,710 of NC_134353.1, forward strand.
CCTGTGTTAGGTTATTATTGCGTCCGTGCTTGGTTTTTAAAACCGCACGTGTGTGCCTGTTGGTGGCAGCGTACAGGTGCACTGGTGTGCGTTTTTACCAAACTATTATATAACGCACAAGTGTAGTGTATAATACACGTCAGTCAGCAGTGGCTGATAGTGTCAGAGTTCTTAATTTTTGCTCCTAAAACCTGTGTTAGGTTATTATTGCGTCCGTGCTTGGTTTTTAAAACCGCACGTGTGTGCCTGTCGGTGGCAGCGTACAGGTGCACTTGTGTGCAATTTCCAGAAACTTTGATATAACGCACAAGTAGTGAATATACACGTCAGCAGTGCACAGCATTGCAAAATGCGCAAGGGCATTGGCAAGGAACAAGGAAGTGGACGTGATGGTGGTGCAGGCAGAGGCCGAGGTCGTGGGCAAGCTCTAATTTCGCCACAACAAAGGGCCACATCTAGTCGCTCGCACGTCCTGTCCCAAATTCTTGGGGACCGCAGCAGTACACCGCTCTTGAACCAAGACCAGTGTCAACAGGTTGTTAGTTGGATAGCGGATAATGCTTCCAGTCAGATTGGCACCACCACAAACACTCTGTCTTCCACACGGTCAAGTGTCAGTAGCCGTGATACTGCACCGCACATTTCTGAACCTGATCCTCCTTCCTACCACCAGGCTGAATACACGTCCTCCTCGGACATTAATGATCCCACACTTGGACACTCGGAAGAGCTGTTCACGTTTCCATTCACACATTCTGGCCTCTCGCCAGCTCATATTGAAGTGGGTCATGAGGAGATCGTCTGTACAGATGGCCAAATATTTGAGCAGCCACGTTCTCACGAAGTTGGCAACGTGTCTCAACAAGTGGTGGACGATGATGAGACACAATTGTCAGCAAGTCAGGAGGAGGAGCAGGGTGCGGAAGAGGAAGACGACGTGGTGGATGATCCAGTAACTGACCCAACCTGGCAGGAGGATATGCAGAGCGAGGACAGCAGTGCACAGGGGGAGGGAGGCGTAGCATCACAACAGGCAGTAAGAAGCAGGGTGGTGGCCCCAGGCAGAAGTCAGGCAACCGTTCCCCGGAACAACACGACGACACAAGGTGCCTGTACAAATGTTAGGTCTTCACGAGTCTGGCAGTTTTTTAAGTTGGATCCAGATGATTCAAAAAAGGCCATTTGCAACACCTGCCGTGCCAGCATCAGCAGGGGTACCAAAACTAGCAGCCTGACCACCACCAGCATGATCAGGCACATGTCAGCCAAGCACCCGACTTTGTGGGAAGTACAACAGAGTCGAGGAGCAGTGCTTGCTGATGTCACTGCTACGTCTTCGCTGGTTGTGCATGCGAGCCAATCCTCTGTCCATGCTGCCTGCGAACAAGCCTCCTCCACTCCTGCACCTGCAGTTGCCTACGCAGAAAGAACACCATCATCAAGCACGTCCTTGTCCCAGCGCAGCGTTCAGTTATCCATTCAGCAAACCTTTGAACGCAGGCGCAAATACACTGCCAACACCCCACATGCCACAGTTCTAAATGCTAACATTTCGCGACTGCTTGCGCTGGAAATGTTGCCTTTTAGGCTGGTGGAGACAGAAGCATTCCGTGACCTGATGGCGGCAGCTGTCCCACGTTACTCGGTCCCCAGCCGCCACTATTTCTCCCGGTGTGCCGTCCCCGCGTTGCATAACCACGTGTCACAAAACATCACACGTGCCCTGAACAACGCTGTTTCACCCAAGGTCCACCTAACCACAGACACGTGGACAAGTGCTTGTGGGCAAGGCCGCTACATCTCGTTGACGGCACACTGGGTTAATATTGTGGAAGCTGGGACCCAGTCTGAGCGAGGGACGGAACACGTCCTTCCCACACCAAGGTTTGCAGGCCCTACCTCAGTCAGTGTTTCACCCACACTCTACAGCTCCGGAATGTCATGCTCTTCAGCCTCCTCCTCCTCCTGCGCATCCTCATCCACTGTGCCCTCCACACCAGTCACAAGCTGGAAGCACTGCAGCACTGCCTCGGCGAAGCGGCAACAGGCTGTGCTGAAGCTAATCTGCATAGGTGACAAACCCCACAATGCAGAAGAGCTGTGGACAGCTCTGAAACAGCAGGCAGATCACTGGCTCACACCTCTGAACCTAAAGCCAGGAAAGGTCGTTTGTGACAATGGCCGGAACCTGGTGGCGGCTTTGAGGCGAGGCCAGCTGACACATGTTCCATGCGTGGCCCATGTGCTCAACCTCGTGGTTCAGCGGTTTATAAAGTCATACCCAGAGCTGTCTGATCTGCTGGTAAAAGTTCGCCGCCTGTCTGCACATTTTCGAAAGTCACCTACTGCTTCAGCCGGCCTTGCCGGCTTTCAGCGCCGTTTGCATCTTCCGGCTCACAGACTGGTGTGTGATGTCCCCACGCGTTGGAATTCAACTCTGCACATGTTGGTCAGGATATGTGAGCAGAAGAGGGCAGTTGTTGAGTACCTGCATCACCTAAGCCGTCGGGAAATGGGTCAAACTCCACACATAACACCTGAGGAGTGGAGATGGATGTCAGACCTATGTACCATCCTCCAAAACTTTGAGGACTCCACCAAGATGGTGAGTGGTGATGACGCCATTATTAGCGTCACCATACCGCTACTCTGCCTTCTAAAACGGTCCCTGCTGAAAAACAAACATGATGCATTGCAGGCGGAGCGCGATGAGTTGCAGCAAGAAACAGTAGTGGGTGTGGGTGATAACACACAGCCCAGCCTCGTCTCATCACAACGTGCAGTGGAGGACTATGACGAGGAGGAGGATGAAGACATGGAGCAACTCTCCGGCCAAATTGAGGATATGACATGCACACCAGTCATATCCTCGATTCAGCGTGGCTGGCCAGAGGACAGGGTAGATGAGGAGGGGGAGGAGGAGGAGGAGGAGGAGGAGGACAGCATGTTCAGTCATCTTGTTGGTCAGGCTACTGAAGTCCTGGCTGTTAAGAGTCTGGCGCACATGGCTGACTTTATGGTAAGCTGCCTGTCTCGTGACCCTCGCGTTAAGAACATCTTGGCCGACAATCATTACTGGTTGGTAACACTGTTAGACCCACGCTACAAGGAGAACTTTTTGTCTCTTATTCCCGTGGAGGAGAGGTCAACCAAAATGCAGCAGTTTCGGAAGGCCATACTCACGGAAGTAGGCAAAGCATTCCCCTCACAAAACGCTAGCGGCATAGGTCAGGAATCAGTGGACAACCGAGGCGTACAGCCGAGAGAGGCACAAGTCCAATCCGCCAGAGGTAGGGGAACAGTCTTTAAGATGTGGGACAGTTTTCTCAGCCCCTCACGTACCACAGCCCCTGAGGTGCGGGGTAGTGCCACAAGAAATCCTAAGTTTGCCCAGATGCTGAAGGAGTACCTTGCAGATCGAACAACTGTACTCCGACATTCCTCTGTGCCTTACAATTATTGGGTATCCAAGCTGAACACGTGGCATGAATTGGCTCTCTACGCCTTGGAAGTCCTGGCCTGCCCTGCTGCTAGCGTTTTGTCAGAGCGTGTTTTTAGTGCCGCAGGTGGAATCATTACAGATAAACGCACCCGCCTGTCAACTGAAAATGCTGACAGGCTGACTCTGATAAAGATGAACAAGGGTTGGATTGGGCCAGACTTCACCACACCACCAGCAAATGAGAGCGGAATTTAAAGTTTGCCATGTACCTCCACTCACCCATGGGTACACTTCTCGACTTTGGATAATCGCTGGACTGCTCCTCCTTCTCCTCATGCGCCATCATGATGACCGTTACAATAGTTAGGTCTTTGTTTCAGGTATACCCCCAGTGGTAAATTTTTTCGCCCATTCTTTGCAGAATGGACATTACAACGACAGGAGACCCGCTCCTTTGCAATGGGAACAATGTTTTGAGGCCCTCATGCACGTCTATACCCAGGGACAACGTGGAGCCTCCCAATTTTTGGCTGCCCTGCCTAAGGGCTATACTGAAATACACCCACTTCCTTAAAATGGACACTTAATGTTTTGAGGCCCTCATGCACGTCTCTACCCAGGGACAATGTGGAGCCTCCCAATTTTTGGCTGCCCTGCCTAAGGGCTATACTGAAATACACCCACTTCCTTAAAATGGACACTTAATGTTTTGAGGCCCTCATGCACGTCTCTACCCAGGGACAATGTGGAGCCTCCCAATTTTTGGCTGCCCTGCCTAAGGGCTATACTGAAATACACCCACTTCCTTAAAATGGACACTTAATGTTTTGAGGCCCTCATGCACGTCTCTACCCAGGGACAATGTGGAGCCTCCCAATTTTTGGCTGCCCTGCCTAAGGGCTATACTGAAATACACCCACTTCCTTAAAATGGACACTTATTGTTTTGAGGCCATCATGCACGTCTCTACCCAGGGACAATGTGGAGCCTCCCAATTTTTGGCTGCCCTGGCAAAGGGCTATACTGAAATACACCCACTTCCTTAAAATGGACACTTAATGTTTTGAGGCCCTTATGCACGTCTCTACCCAGGGACAATGTGGAGCCTCCCAATTTTTGGCTGCCCTGGCAAAGGGCTATACTGAAATAGACCCACTTCCTTACAATGGGCACTTCAGGTTTACAGGCCATAATGCACGGCTCTATCCAGGGACAATGTGGAGCCTCCCAATTTTTGGCTGCCCTGGCAAAGGGCTATACTGAAATAGACCCACTTCCTTAAAATGGACACTTAATGTTTTGAGGCCCTCATGCACGTCTCTACCCAGGGACAATGTGGAGCCTCCCAATTTTTGGCTGCCCTGCCTAAGGGCTATACTGAAATACACCCACTTCCTTAAAATGGACACTTAATGTTTTGAGGCCATCATGCACGTCTCTACCCAGGGACAACGTGGAGCCTCCCAATTTTTGGCTGCCCTGGCAAAGGGCTATACTGAAATAGACCCACTTCCTTCCAATGGGCACTTCAGGTTTACAGGCCATAATGCACGGCTCTATCCAGGGACAATGTGGAGCCTCCCAATTTTTGGCTGCCCTGGCAAAGGGCTATACTGAAATAGACCCACTTCCTTACAATGGGCACTTCAGGTTTACAGGCCATAATGCACGGCTCTATCCAGGGACAATGTGGAGCCTCCCAATTTTTGGCTGCCCTGGCAAAGGGCTATACTGAAATAGACCCACTTCCTTAAAATGGACACTTAATGTTTTGAGGCCCTCATGCACGTCTCTACCCAGGGACAATGTGGAGCCTCCCAATTTTTGGCTGCCCTGCCTAAGGGCTATACTGAAATACACCCACTTCCTTAAAATGGACACTTAATGTTTTGAGGCCATCATGCACGTCTCTACCCAGGGACAACGTGGAGCCTCCCAATTTTTGGCTGCCCTGGCAAAGGGCTATACTGAAATAGACCCACTTCCTTCCAATGGGCACTTCAGGTTTACAGGCCATAATGCACGGCTCTATCCAGGGACAATGTGGAGCCTCCCAATTTTTGGCTGCCCTGGCAAAGGGCTATACTGAAATAGACCCACTTCCTTACAATGGGCACTTCAGGTTTACAGGCCATAATGCACGGCTCTATCCAGGGACAATGTGGAGCCTCCCAATTTTTGGCTGCCCTGGCAAAGGGCTATACTGAAATAGACCCACTTCCTTACAATGGGCACTTCAGGTTTAAAGGCCATCATGCACGTCTCTATCCAGGGACAATGTGGAGCCTCCCAATTTTTGGCTGCCCTGCCTAAGGGCTATACTATAATACACCCACTTCCTGACAATGGACACTTAATGTTTTGAGGCCCTCATGCACGTCTGTATGCAGGGGCATTGGTGAACCTCACAATTTTGGACTGCCCTGGCAAAGGAAAATACTACAAAGACTCACTTCCTCAAAATGGGCACATTAGACTCAAGAGGCCTTCATGTACGTCTCTTCTCAGGGACATCGGAGTGCCACACAATGTTTTCACGTAAAATCTTTCATGTATTAATCTCAAAAAGTAACATACACCAGATCTATCTCACTATTGGGTATGTGCCCTTAACATTTCCGCCATGAAAAATCATTTTGGGGTCATTTTGGAAGGTTTTCTGGTGAGTCCGTAAAAATGGCGTAAAACGCGGACAAAATTGTTCACAGCTGTGACTTTTGAGTGATAAATGCTTCAAGGGGTCTTCCCCATGCTGTTGCCATGTCATTTGAGCACTCTTCTGAGACTTTTGTGCCATTTTTAGGGTTTCTCCATGCTGCCGGGAGGTCATTTCACAAAAATACTCGGGTCTCCCATAGGATAACATTGGGCTCGTTGCTCGGGCCGAGTACACGAGTATCTTGGGAGGCTCGGCCCGAGCTTCGAGCACCCGAGCTTTTTAGTACTCGCTCATCACTAATGACGAGGTATTCATAGTGACCGTCTCGGGTGTTAAAAGCGGTCTTCCATTCGTCACCCTTTCGAATTCGTACCAAGTTATACGCACCCCGCAGATCCAACTTCGTATAAACTTGAGCTCCTCTCAGTCTGTCAAAGAGCTCCGAGATTAAAGGTAATGGGTATTTGTTCTTTATTGTGATTGCGTTGAGACCCCTGTAATCTATGCAGGGACGCAAATCACCCTCTTTCTTCCGAACAAAGAAAAACCCAGCTCCCGCGGGAGAGACAGACTTACGAATGAACCCCTTCTCTAAACTCTCTCTTATATAGGTCGACATGGCCTCCGACTCAGGTATCGACAGGGGGTAAACTCTGCTTTAGGTGGAACCGAACCTGGGATAAGGTCTATGGCACAGTCATACGGCCTATGGGGTGGAAGAACCTCAGCACCCTGTTTGGAGAACACGTCAGCGAAATCCAAATAGGGTGTAGGTATGGGAGAGAGATCAGTTGATGCAACCGCAACGACCTTAGGTGGTAAGGGAAGACATCGGGACTGACATTTCGAACCCCAACTAATAATGCTGTCAGACTCCCAGTCAATGTGAGGAGCATGAGTCCTAAGCCATGGAAGACCCAGAAGGACGTCGTCTATACCCTCAGGCAAAACAAGAAAAGAAATCTCCTCTATGTGACCCTGAGACAGGGAAAGGCGCAAGGGAACTGTCCTCAATGTAATGGAGTCAGACAACATAGTTCCATTAACAACACGGACAGGAATAGGCGCCTCTAACATGATAGAGGGAATATTGTGTCCCTTTACAAATCCTGAGGACACAAAAATCCCGTCAGCTCCGGAATCCACAAAAGCCATAATAGGCCATGTATTCTCAGATAACGAGAGCTGACCTGGGATACAACACTTAGAGGGTGCAGAAGACGTCTCTAGTAACCCCCCTCTAATGGTTACTAGGCCAGGGAGTTTCCCTGACGACTAGGACACTTGTTGGTATAGTGCCCATCCTGACGACATACAAAACATATAGGAGGACCAGACTTGCGTAGTCTGGAGGACGTATGACCTAACTCCATAGGAGTGGGAGATGTTTCAGATGCTGAGGAAGATGGTAGTGGACCCTCAACAACTGGAATAGCCCGATGCTTAGGGCGTGAGGAAGAGACCTTGAGTCTACGTTCCTTATGGCGTACATCGATCCTCGTTGCTACTGTGATCAAGTCCTCCAGAGAAGCAGGGACCTCACGAGTAGCAAGAGCATCCTTGACATAGCCTGCCAACCCTCTCCAGAAGATAGGAATCAACACCTTCTCTGGCCAATCTAGTTCTGCCACCAGAGTTCTAAAAGCAATGGCATAAGAACTAGTGGATAACGAACCCTGAGATATATCTAACAGTCTCAGGGCCGCATCATGGGTAACCTGCGGACCCATGAATACCGCCTTAAGAGCATCAAGAAAGTCTTGATGTCTCAGAGTAACCACATCAGAGCGCTCCCATAGGGGAGTCGCCCATTCTAAGGCTTTGTCCTGAAGTAAGGAGATGATAAAGCCTACTCTGGACCTCTCTGTAGAGAAGCGAGAAGAGTTGACCTCTAGGTGTATCTGACACTGACTAATGAAACCACGACATGATCTGGCATCGCCAGAATATCTGTTTGGCAGAGCAAGTCGAGGATCATGTGCAGCTGTCACCATGGTCTGAGGTTTATCCTCTATACTCTTGAGCCGTGACTCAAGTACTTGTATGTAACGGTGTAACTGCTGATATTCTGCCATAACTGCCAGACCCTTGGCTCAGTCCTAATGTTACGGGGGGCTGTCTGATAATAACATAAAGGAGTATCAGACAGTCAGGGTCCACCGTGCAAAGACTTTGCTGCAGACTATGGCAGAGTGCAATACCTCTGTTAACTCACAGAAGGATATAATAAGTAAGTAAAGCAATTCCTCCCTTACTTGGAGGGTGTGTAGAATGATCTCTGTTAATAATCACAGAGACAAAGGCAATGTGTGCGAAATGGCACCTACCTAGGTCCGCTCTTCTAGTGGTGCAAAAGAGACGAACAGCAGCGTAAGCCGCACAAAGCTCCTACCTGCGTTCGCTCCACTAGTGTGCGAGGATACGAACCACTAGATATGGCACCTGCCTAGGTCCGCTCTTCTAGTGGTGCAAAAGAGACGAACAGCAGCGTAAGCCGCACAAAGCTCCTACCTCTGTTCGCTCCCCTAGTGTGCGAGGATACGAACAACTGCCAGACGCAGTATAAGGAACGTTACCCTAGCGGCAACGTCCACCTACGAGTCGAATCACAAGGCCCAGCCAGACCATGTGCCTCAGGCACCTGCCTATGTCCGCTCCCCTAAGAGGTAAGGATACGGACAGCAGCCGAAGCTGTAAGGTATAAGAACGCTACCCTGCCGGTAGCGCTCACCTAGCATAGACAGAGGAATGCCTAGAGGAACGCGCACAGAGCGTCTACTCTTATGCATGAACCAAGAGGACTGAGCGCCATGTGGCGTGTGTCAGGGTCTTATATAGACTCTGTGCCTCATCCAAGATGGAGGACACCAGAGCCAATCCGCTGCCAGAACGACAGGAGTGACGTCATGCTGGCCTATCACCGAGCAAGGCGTCACAAGCACATGACCAGCGACCAATCGGCATAGAAGGTGTCAGAGACATGTGACCTCGTATCAGCGATGATGTCACCCGCACATGTGCAATGGCTCCAAGATAGGACTTAGTCTCCGGCGCTCGCACATGTGCAGTAGCAAGAAATCTGGACTTAGTGTCCAGCGCTCGCACATGTGCAGTAGCAAGAAATCTGGACTTAGTCTCCAGCGCTCGCACATGTGCAGTAGCAAGAAATCTGGACATAGTCTCCAGTGCTCGCAGCAACCGTAACAGGTAACAGGTTAACAAGACTCATCCAGTTTCTTCACACGTCAGTGATTCTGGTACGTATATGCTTTTTTTTATACATACCAGAATCACTGACATACGCAGATCCATTATAATCAATGGGTCTGCTCACACATCAGTGATTTTTCACTGAATGTGTCTCCATGCAGCGTACACCCGTGGCCGTGATTCTGCACGGAGACAAGTTAGTTTTTTTCTGGCATCACTGATGACCCACGGACCACACTATGGTGTGATCCGTGTGCGATCCGTGAAACACGTACCAGAAAATCACGGACATATTAAATATTTTCAACTTACCTTGCCTGCGATTCACTGTGCAGCCTCCGCTCTCAGCAGCTACTGCCTGGCTCATGAATATTCATGAAAGCAGGAACAGCCGACCAGGAAGAAGCTGCAGAGAGCGGTGGGCAGACGCTGGAGAGCCGAGGAGTTCAACACCATGGACAGCAGTTGTGAAGGCAGGTGAGTAATGTCCATATGCAATCATGGATCATGGATCACGGATCACGGATTGCACATAAACAACCCACGTGTGCCATGAATCACGGAACACGGAGGGACATGTGCGTGTTTTACACATCGATGAAGAACGTCAGTGTTTTTCCACTGACGTGTGAAACGGGCCTTAAAGGGAACCTGTCAGGTCCAATATGCACCCAGATCGAGTCTGCAGAACTGTTCACACATTCTTTATCATAGGCATCACGGTCTGTTCCAAAGATTCCTAGACTCAAGAAGAGTAAAGCATCTGCATCGATGTCCAAAATCTTTGTGTGTTTGATCCTGGACAGGATAAAGTAGGGTCCGAGCAGGATCCTGAACCTCGTTAACTGACTTTAACCCCTAGGGGTGGAGGTAATGATGTTGAGTTAGTTAGTCAGATACCTAAGATGCACGCATACTGTTATGTGATGTCAGGTAAGGAAGTGGAGGAGTGGGACAACATAGAGACTAAAGATGAAGTTGTGGATCCTACTTGGTGTGAACCCAGAGGAATGAAGCTGTGTAGCTCAGCAGATGAGGAGGAGGAGGAGGAGGAGGAGGAAAAGGAAGAGAAGGAAGATGAATCCAAGGGGGTTATATTGCCAATTCCCATACAAACACATAGGGATGCAACCATGAGAAGCACTACATCCTCAGCCACAACTGTGGCTGTGACCAGCATGTGTTTGTTAATCAGGGGAGTGGCCACACTTCATGTTTGTCTTACATTCATAAGTTCATTCAGTATACAGTACAGACCAAAGGTTTGGACACACCTTCTCATTCAAAGAGTTTTCTTTATTTTCATGACTCTAAAAATTGTAGATTCACATTGAAGGCATCAAAACTATGAATTAAAACATGTGGAATGAAATACTTAACCCTTTAGTGACGGAGCTAATTTTCACCTTAATGACCAGACCAAATTTTGCAATTCTGACCAGTGTCACTTCATGAGGTTATAACTCTGGAATGCTTCAACGGATCCCGGTGATTCTGAGATTGTTTTTTTGTCACATATTGGACTTCATGTTAGTACCAAATTTAGGACAATATTTTTTGCGTTTACTTATGAAAAAAATTGAATATTGGCAAAAATTTTGAAAATTTAGCAATTTTCAACTTTTTAATTTTTATATCGTTAAATCAGAGATTTCTGTGACACAAAATAGTTAATAAATAACATTTCCCACTTGTCTACTTTACATCAGCACAATTTTGGAAACAAAATTTTTTTTTGTTAGGAAGTTAGAGGGGTTCAAAGTTTATCAGCGATTTCTCATTTTTACATCAAAATTTACAAAACCATTTTTTTAGGGACCACATCACATTTGAAGTGACTTCAATAGGCCTAGATGACAGAAAATACCCAAAAGTGACACCATTCTAAAAACTGCACCCCCCAAAGTACTCAAAACCACATTCAAGAAGTTTATTAACCCTTCAGGTGCTTCACATGAACAAAAGCAATGTGGAATGAAAAAAAGCAAAAATTAAATTTTACCTAAAAATGTTGCTCTAACCCAAATTTATTCACTTTTAGAAGAAATAGCACAACAAAATGGACCCCAAAACTTGTTCCCCACTTTCTTATGAGTGCGCCGATACCCCACATGTGGTCAGAAACCTCTGTTTGGACAAATGGGAGGGCTCGGAACAGAAGGAGCAATATTTGAATTTTGGAAAGCAAATTTGGCTGAAATAGATTGCGGGCACCATGTTGCATTTACAGGTCCGCTAAGGTACCTAAACAGAAGAAACCCCTCACAAGTGACACCATTTTGGAAACTAAACCCCTCAAGGCTTCTATCTAGGGGTATAGTGAGCATTTTAGATCCACAGGTACTTAACAGATTTTGTTAACGTTACGTTGTCATATTGAAAATTTTAATAATTTTCTCAAAAATGTTGCTTTAGCATCAATTTTCTCACTTTTTCAAGAGGTAATTCCAAAAATTTGACCTCAAAGTTTGTTAACCACTTTTTTATGAGCGCGGTGATACCTCACATGTGGTCTGAAACCTTTGTTTGGACAAATGGGAGGGCTTGGAACGAAAGGAGCAATATTTGAATTTTGGAAAGGAAATTTGGCTGAAAAAGATTGCGGGCACCATGTCACATTTGGAGTACCCCTAAGGTACCTAAACAGCAGAAACCCCGCACAAGTGACCCCATTTTGGAAACTAGGCCCCTCAAGGAATTTATCTAGATGTTTTGTGAGTACCCTGAACCCCCAGGTGCTTCACAGAATTTTATAACGTTGAGCCATGAAAAAAAAAAAATAAAATTTTACCACAAAATTGTTATTTCAACCAGGTAGCTTTTTTTTTTACAAGAGTAAAAGGAAAAAATTCAGTATAACTTTTATTGTGCAATTTCTCCTGAGTTTGGTGATACCTTATATGTGGTGGAAATCAACTGTTTGGGCGCATGGCAGGGCTCGGAAGGGAAGGAGTGCCACTTGACTGCAAAATTGGCTGGAATCAATAGCGGACGCCAGGTTGCATTTGGAGAGCCCCTGAGGTGCCTAAAATGTGGCGGTCCCCCACAAGTGACTCCATTGCAATGGGAACAATGTTTTGAGGCCCTCATGCACGTCTATACCCAGGGACAACGTGGAGCCTCCCAATTTTTGGCTGCCCTGCCTAAGGGCTATACTGAAATACACCCACTTCCTTAAAATGGACACTTAATGTTTTGAGGCCCTCATGCACGTCTCTACCCAGGGACAATGTGGAGCCTCCCAATTTTTGGCTGCCCTGCCTAAGGGCTATACTGAAATACACCCACTTCCTTAAAATGGACACTTAATGTTTTGAGGCCCTCATGCACGTCTCTACCCAGGGACAATGTGGAGCCTCCCAATTTTTGGCTGCCCTGCCTAAGGGCTATACTGAAATACACCCACTTCCTTAAAATGGACACTTAATGTTTTGAGGCCCTCATGCACGTCTCTACCCAGGGACAATGTGGAGCCTCCCAATTTTTGGCTGCCCTGCCTAAGGGCTATACTGAAATACACCCACTTCCTTAAAATGGACACTTATTGTTTTGAGGCCATCATGCACGTCTCTACCCAGGGACAATGTGGAGCCTCCCAATTTTTGGCTGCCCTGGCAAAGGGCTATACTGAAATACACCCACTTCCTTCCAATGGGCACTTCAGGTTTACAGGCCATAATGCACGGCTCTATCCAGGGACAATGTGGAGCCTCCCAATTTTTGGCTGCCCTGGCAAAGGGCTATACTGAAATAGACCCACTTCCTTACAATGGGCACTTCAGGTTTACAGGCCATAATGCACGGCTCTATCCAGGGACAATGTGGAGCCTCCCAATTTTTGGCTGCCCTGGCAAAGGGCTATACTGAAATAGACCCACTTCCTTACAATGGGCACTTCAGGTTTAAAGGCCATCATGCACGTCTCTATCCAGGGACAATGTGGAGCCTCCCAATTTTTGGCTGCCCTGCCTAAGGGCTATACTATAATACACCCACTTCCTGACAATGGACACTTAATGTTTTGAGGCCCTCATGCACGTCTGTATGCAGGGGCATTGGTGAACCTCACAATTTTGGACTGCCCTGGCAAAGGAAAATACTACAAAGACTCACTTCCTCAAAATGGGCACATTAGACTCAAGAGGCCTTCATGTACGTCTCTTCTCAGGGACATCGGAGTGCCACACAATGTTTTCACGTAAAATCTTTCATGTATTAATCTCAAAAAGTAACATACACCAGATCTATCTCACTATTGGGTATGTGCCCTTAACATTTCCGCCATGAAAAATCATTTTGGGGTCATTTTGGAAGGTTTTCTGGTGAGTCCGTAAAAATGGCGTAAAACGCGGACAAAATTGTTCACAGCTGTGACTTTTGAGTGATAAATGCTTCAAGGGGTCTTCCCCATGCTGTTGCCATGTCATTTGAGCACTCTTCTGAGACTTTTGTGCCATTTTTAGGGTTTCTCCATGCTGCCGGGAGGTCATTTCACAAAAATACTCGGGTCTCCCATAGGATAACATTGGGCTCGTTGCTCGGGCCGAGTACACGAGTATCTTGGGAGGCTCGGCCCGAGCTTCGAGCACCCGAGCTTTTTAGTACTCGCTCATCACTAATGACGAGGTATTCATAGTGACCGTCTCGGGTGTTAAAAGCGGTCTTCCATTCGTCACCCTTTCGAATTCGTACCAAGTTATACGCACCCCGCAGATCCAACTTCGTATAAACTTGAGCTCCTCTCAGTCTGTCAAAGAGCTCCGAGATTAAAGGTAATGGGTATTTGTTCTTTATTGTGATTGCGTTGAGACCCCTGTAATCTATGCAGGGACGCAAATCACCCTCTTTCTTCCGAACAAAGAAAAACCCAGCTCCCGCGGGAGAGACAGACTTACGAATGAACCCCTTCTCTAAACTCTCTCTTATATAGGTCGACATGGCCTCCGACTCAGGTATCGACAGGGGGTAAACTCTGCTTTAGGTGGAACCGAACCTGGGATAAGGTCTATGGCACAGTCATACGGCCTATGGGGTGGAAGAACCTCAGCACCCTGTTTGGAGAACACGTCAGCGAAATCCAAATAGGGTGTAGGTATGGGAGAGAGATCAGTTGATGCAACCGCAACGACCTTAGGTGGTAAGGGAAGACATCGGGACTGACATTTCGAACCCCAACTAATAATGCTGTCAGACTCCCAGTCAATGTGAGGAGCATGAGTCCTAAGCCATGGAAGACCCAGAAGGACGTCGTCTATACCCTCAGGCAAAACAAGAAAAGAAATCTCCTCTATGTGACCCTGAGACAGGGAAAGGCGCAAGGGAACTGTCCTCAATGTAATGGAGTCAGACAACATAGTTCCATTAACAACACGGACAGGAATAGGCGCCTCTAACATGATAGAGGGAATATTGTGTCCCTTTACAAATCCTGAGGACACAAAAATCCCGTCAGCTCCGGAATCCACAAAAGCCATAATAGGCCATGTATTCTCAGATAACGAGAGCTGACCTGGGATACAACACTTAGAGGGTGCAGAAGACGTCTCTAGTAACCCCCCTCTAATGGTTACTAGGCCAGGGAGTTTCCCTGACGACTAGGACACTTGTTGGTATAGTGCCCATCCTGACGACATACAAAACATATAGGAGGACCAGACTTGCGTAGTCTGGAGGACGTATGACCTAACTCCATAGGAGTGGGAGATGTTTCAGATGCTGAGGAAGATGGTAGTGGACCCTCAACAACTGGAATAGCCCGATGCTTAGGGCGTGAGGAAGAGACCTTGAGTCTACGTTCCTTATGGCGTACATCGATCCTCGTTGCTACTGTGATCAAGTCCTCCAGAGAAGCAGGGACCTCACGAGTAGCAAGAGCATCCTTGACATAGCCTGCCAACCCTCTCCAGAAGATAGGAATCAACACCTTCTCTGGCCAATCTAGTTCTGCCACCAGAGTTCTAAAAGCAATGGCATAAGAACTAGTGGATAACGAACCCTGAGATATATCTAACAGTCTCAGGGCCGCATCATGGGTAACCTGCGGACCCATGAATACCGCCTTAAGAGCATCAAGAAAGTCTTGATGTCTCAGAGTAACCACATCAGAGCGCTCCCATAGGGGAGTCGCCCATTCTAAGGCTTTGTCCTGAAGTAAGGAGATGATAAAGCCTACTCTGGACCTCTCTGTAGAGAAGCGAGAAGAGTTGACCTCTAGGTGTATCTGACACTGACTAATGAAACCACGACATGATCTGGCATCGCCAGAATATCTGTTTGGCAGAGCAAGTCGAGGATCATGTGCAGCTGTCACCATGGTCTGAGGTTTATCCTCTATACTCTTGAGCCGTGACTCAAGTACTTGTATGTAACGGTGTAACTGCTGATATTCTGCCATAACTGCCAGACCCTTGGCTCAGTCCTAATGTTACGGGGGGCTGTCTGATAATAACATAAAGGAGTATCAGACAGTCAGGGTCCACCGTGCAAAGACTTTGCTGCAGACTATGGCAGAGTGCAATACCTCTGTTAACTCACAGAAGGATATAATAAGTAAGTAAAGCAATTCCTCCCTTACTTGGAGGGTGTGTAGAATGATCTCTGTTAATAATCACAGAGACAAAGGCAATGTGTGCGAAATGGCACCTACCTAGGTCCGCTCTTCTAGTGGTGCAAAAGAGACGAACAGCAGCGTAAGCCGCACAAAGCTCCTACCTGCGTTCGCTCCACTAGTGTGCGAGGATACG
The DNA here is from genome assembly GCF_048569485.1 of Anomaloglossus baeobatrachus. NCBI lineage: Eukaryota > Metazoa > Chordata > Amphibia > Anura > Aromobatidae > Anomaloglossus > Anomaloglossus baeobatrachus. The sequence continues at coordinate 102,951,764 of NC_134353.1, forward strand.
AACCACTAGATATGGCACCTGCCTAGGTCCGCTCTTCTAGTGGTGCAAAAGAGACGAACAGCAGCGTAAGCCGCACAAAGCTCCTACCTCTGTTCGCTCCCCTAGTGTGCGAGGATACGAACAACTGCCAGACGCAGTATAAGGAACGTTACCCTAGCGGCAACGTCCACCTACGAGTCGAATCACAAGGCCCAGCCAGACCATGTGCCTCAGGCACCTGCCTATGTCCGCTCCCCTAAGAGGTAAGGATACGGACAGCAGCCGAAGCTGTAAGGTATAAGAACGCTACCCTGCCGGTAGCGCTCACCTAGCATAGACAGAGGAATGCCTAGAGGAACGCGCACAGAGCGTCTACTCTTATGCATGAACCAAGAGGACTGAGCGCCATGTGGCGTGTGTCAGGGTCTTATATAGACTCTGTGCCTCATCCAAGATGGAGGACACCAGAGCCAATCCGCTGCCAGAACGACAGGAGTGACGTCATGCTGGCCTATCACCGAGCAAGGCGTCACAAGCACATGACCAGCGACCAATCGGCATAGAAGGTGTCAGAGACATGTGACCTCGTATCAGCGATGATGTCACCCGCACATGTGCAATGGCTCCAAGATAGGACTTAGTCTCCGGCGCTCGCACATGTGCAGTAGCAAGAAATCTGGACTTAGTGTCCAGCGCTCGCACATGTGCAGTAGCAAGAAATCTGGACTTAGTCTCCAGCGCTCGCACATGTGCAGTAGCAAGAAATCTGGACATAGTCTCCAGTGCTCGCAGCAACCGTAACAGGTAACAGGTTAACAAGACTCATCCAGTTTCTTCACACGTCAGTGATTCTGGTACGTATATGCTTTTTTTTATACATACCAGAATCACTGACATACGCAGATCCATTATAATCAATGGGTCTGCTCACACATCAGTGATTTTTCACTGAATGTGTCTCCATGCAGCGTACACCCGTGGCCGTGATTCTGCACGGAGACAAGTTAGTTTTTTTCTGGCATCACTGATGACCCACGGACCACACTATGGTGTGATCCGTGTGCGATCCGTGAAACACGTACCAGAAAATCACGGACATATTAAATATTTTCAACTTACCTTGCCTGCGATTCACTGTGCAGCCTCCGCTCTCAGCAGCTACTGCCTGGCTCATGAATATTCATGAAAGCAGGAACAGCCGACCAGGAAGAAGCTGCAGAGAGCGGTGGGCAGACGCTGGAGAGCCGAGGAGTTCAACACCATGGACAGCAGTTGTGAAGGCAGGTGAGTAATGTCCATATGCAATCATGGATCATGGATCACGGATCACGGATTGCACATAAACAACCCACGTGTGCCATGAATCACGGAACACGGAGGGACATGTGCGTGTTTTACACATCGATGAAGAACGTCAGTGTTTTTCCACTGACGTGTGAAACGGGCCTTAAAGGGAACCTGTCAGGTCCAATATGCACCCAGATCGAGTCTGCAGAACTGTTCACACATTCTTTATCATAGGCATCACGGTCTGTTCCAAAGATTCCTAGACTCAAGAAGAGTAAAGCATCTGCATCGATGTCCAAAATCTTTGTGTGTTTGATCCTGGACAGGATAAAGTAGGGTCCGAGCAGGATCCTGAACCTCGTTAACTGACTTTAACCCCTAGGGGTGGAGGTAATGATGTTGAGTTAGTTAGTCAGATACCTAAGATGCACGCATACTGTTATGTGATGTCAGGTAAGGAAGTGGAGGAGTGGGACAACATAGAGACTAAAGATGAAGTTGTGGATCCTACTTGGTGTGAACCCAGAGGAATGAAGCTGTGTAGCTCAGCAGATGAGGAGGAGGAGGAGGAGGAGGAGGAAAAGGAAGAGAAGGAAGATGAATCCAAGGGGGTTATATTGCCAATTCCCATACAAACACATAGGGATGCAACCATGAGAAGCACTACATCCTCAGCCACAACTGTGGCTGTGACCAGCATGTGTTTGTTAATCAGGGGAGTGGCCACACTTCATGTTTGTCTTACATTCATAAGTTCATTCAGTATACAGTACAGACCAAAGGTTTGGACACACCTTCTCATTCAAAGAGTTTTCTTTATTTTCATGACTCTAAAAATTGTAGATTCACATTGAAGGCATCAAAACTATGAATTAAAACATGTGGAATGAAATACTTAACCCTTTAGTGACGGAGCTAATTTTCACCTTAATGACCAGACCAAATTTTGCAATTCTGACCAGTGTCACTTCATGAGGTTATAACTCTGGAATGCTTCAACGGATCCCGGTGATTCTGAGATTGTTTTTTTGTCACATATTGGACTTCATGTTAGTACCAAATTTAGGACAATATTTTTTGCGTTTACTTATGAAAAAAATTGAATATTGGCAAAAATTTTGAAAATTTAGCAATTTTCAACTTTTTAATTTTTATATCGTTAAATCAGAGATTTCTGTGACACAAAATAGTTAATAAATAACATTTCCCACTTGTCTACTTTACATCAGCACAATTTTGGAAACAAAATTTTTTTTTGTTAGGAAGTTAGAGGGGTTCAAAGTTTATCAGCGATTTCTCATTTTTACATCAAAATTTACAAAACCATTTTTTTAGGGACCACATCACATTTGAAGTGACTTCAATAGGCCTAGATGACAGAAAATACCCAAAAGTGACACCATTCTAAAAACTGCACCCCCCAAAGTACTCAAAACCACATTCAAGAAGTTTATTAACCCTTCAGGTGCTTCACATGAACAAAAGCAATGTGGAATGAAAAAAAGCAAAAATTAAATTTTACCTAAAAATGTTGCTCTAACCCAAATTTATTCACTTTTAGAAGAAATAGCACAACAAAATGGACCCCAAAACTTGTTCCCCACTTTCTTATGAGTGCGCCGATACCCCACATGTGGTCAGAAACCTCTGTTTGGACAAATGGGAGGGCTCGGAACAGAAGGAGCAATATTTGAATTTTGGAAAGCAAATTTGGCTGAAATAGATTGCGGGCACCATGTTGCATTTACAGGTCCGCTAAGGTACCTAAACAGAAGAAACCCCTCACAAGTGACACCATTTTGGAAACTAAACCCCTCAAGGCTTCTATCTAGGGGTATAGTGAGCATTTTAGATCCACAGGTACTTAACAGATTTTGTTAACGTTACGTTGTCATATTGAAAATTTTAATAATTTTCTCAAAAATGTTGCTTTAGCATCAATTTTCTCACTTTTTCAAGAGGTAATTCCAAAAATTTGACCTCAAAGTTTGTTAACCACTTTTTTATGAGCGCGGTGATACCTCACATGTGGTCTGAAACCTTTGTTTGGACAAATGGGAGGGCTTGGAACGAAAGGAGCAATATTTGAATTTTGGAAAGGAAATTTGGCTGAAAAAGATTGCGGGCACCATGTCACATTTGGAGTACCCCTAAGGTACCTAAACAGCAGAAACCCCGCACAAGTGACCCCATTTTGGAAACTAGGCCCCTCAAGGAATTTATCTAGATGTTTTGTGAGTACCCTGAACCCCCAGGTGCTTCACAGAATTTTATAACGTTGAGCCATGAAAAAAAAAAAATAAAATTTTACCACAAAATTGTTATTTCAACCAGGTAGCTTTTTTTTTTACAAGAGTAAAAGGAAAAAATTCAGTATAACTTTTATTGTGCAATTTCTCCTGAGTTTGGTGATACCTTATATGTGGTGGAAATCAACTGTTTGGGCGCATGGCAGGGCTCGGAAGGGAAGGAGTGCCACTTGACTGCAAAATTGGCTGGAATCAATAGCGGACGCCAGGTTGCATTTGGAGAGCCCCTGAGGTGCCTAAAATGTGGCGGTCCCCCACAAGTGACTCCATTCTGGAAACAAGACACCTCAAGGCTTTTATCTAGGTGTATAGTGAGCAGTTTGAATCCACGAATACTTCACAGAATTTGATAAGCTTAGGTTGCCATATTGAAAATTTTCATTTTTTTCACAAAAATGTTGCTTCAGCATCAAATTTCTCACTTTTTCAAGAGACAACAACAAACCGTGGACCCCACAGGTTGTTATCCAATGTCTTATGAGCACAGGGATACCCCACATGTGGCCAAAAACCTCTGTTTGGATAAATGGGAGGGCTTGGAATGGAAGGAGCACCATTTGAATTCTGGAAAAGTTGAAATAAATTGCGGGCACCATGTCACATTTGCAGGGCCCCTTGGGTACCTATACATTAGAAACCCCCACAAGTGACCCCATTTTGGAAACTGGATTTTATTCAGGAGTATAGTAAGCATTTTGAATCCACAGGTACTTCACAAAAATTTTGCTGTAGCAACAAATGTCTCACTTTTAGGCTATGTGGCCATGATCCAGCGACATGGCGTCTAGTACACAGTGTCAGCGTCCTGCAGAGATGTGAGTGTTGTCCACGGGAGAACGCAGCTGCCCATGCCCACGATTTGGGTTCAGGCCGCTGTGGAGCTCTATGCTACCTGCAGAGAACACTCATCTCCGCAGCATAAATTGACATGCTGAGGCTCGGGAAGCTGCGCCACACGTCAGTGTATGCTGCGGAGAAAAGAAGCACAGTGGGCATGGGATTTCTAAAAATCCTTCCACTATGCTTCTACTGCACAATGCAGTGCTATGGACACACTATGGACACACTCTGCGCCCAAAACGCTGCAAACCCCGATTGTGGGCACACAGCCCAAAATGCTACAATGGATGAATGGATGTCAAACAAATATAACGTCCCACCCCCTGCATATTCTAAGCTGGCGCCCTTTAGTGCCTTTCATGTGGCACTAAAGGGTGCCTAGCCTTGTATTTAGCCCCCCAAAAAATTAATAATTAAAATAAACGACGTGGGGTCCTCCCAATTTTTGATAGCCAGCTAGGGTAAAGCAGACAGCTGTAGCCTGCAAACCACAGCTGACAGCTTCACCTTGTCTGGTGATCAATTTGGAGGGCTCCCCAGGCGTTTTTTAAAAAAAAAAAAACGTGGGGTCTCCCCCAAATTATATCACCAGCCAAGGTGAAGCGGACAGCTGGGGTCTGGTATTCTCAGGGTGGGAAGAGCCATGGTTATTGGACTCTTCCCAGCCTAAAAATAGCAGGCCGCAGCCGCCCCAGAAGTGGCGCATCCATTAGATGCGCCAATCCTGGCGCTTCGCCCCAGCTCATCCCGCGCCCTGGTGCGGTGGCAGACGGGGTAATATATGGGGTTGATACCAGCTGTAATGTCACCTGGCATCAAGCCCTGAGGTTAGTGATGTCACGGCATCTGAACAGATACCCGACATCACTAACCCAGTAAGTAATAGAAAAAAATAAAGACAAAAAAAAAATTTATTTGAAAAAACACTCCCCGAAACATTCCTCTTTCCCCAATTTATTGAAAATAAAGAAATTCCGGTCGCTGTAATCCATTTTGGAGGTCCCACGCCGACTCTGGATCTTCTAGAATATGGAGGGCACGTTCAGGGAACGTATCCCCCATTTTCTGGAAGAGCAAGCTCTCCATGAGCAGTGTGGGTGCAGTAATCTGAGAATTACTGCACTCACACTGCCCCGGTCCAACTTAGGGCAGAGTGACCTGCAGTAACCTCATTCCAGAATATGAGGGGCACGCTCACAGAACGTACCCCCCATTTTCTGGAACAGCAGTCTCTCCATGTGAGGACCACACTCCTCACATGGAGAGACTGCTGATTACTGCACTCACTCTCCCCCGGTCCACAGTGGAGCAGCCTGTGCAGCAGCGACGTCAGCGTCCCAGGGATCCAGCTGACAGCCGCTGTCTGCGCATGCGCCGCCAGCATTCAAGAAGGAGGCGGCGTGATCGCGGGACGGATCAGCAGACAGGTAACGTATGACCGGGGGCTGGGGGGGGTTACGGGGGGTGACCGAGCGTGACCTAGCGTGACCTAGGGACACCTTTCTGTCGCATGTGACGTGTCACATGCGGCAGAAAGAGCAGAATGAATGCGGCCTTGTGCCGCCATCTTCCACGCTCCGGAGGGGGGAGGGGGGGTGTCTCTGGAGACCCGGAGGGGGCTCCAGGGACCAGAGATCTCCGGTGTACCGGAGGAAGGGTCAGGGGGAGGACATTTCCCTCCGATCTGAAATGTTTGATCATTTCAGATCGGAGGGGAATGAATGCAGAGCCGGCGCCGGCGGCACTTTTCTGTGCGCTTCGGCGCCATTTTGACTGCTCCGGAGGGGGGGTAGGGGTGGGGGGGGACTCTCCGGTACCGGGGGCTTTTGGGGCACTAGGGGTTTAGATTTCTTTCTCATCTGACATGTTTGATCATGTCAGATGAAAAAGAAATCAGTTTTACCGGCCACTTCTTTTATTTTCATGTGTTCGTTGGTATACAGTGTAAACCGCCGATCACATGATCGGGGTCCAAAATAAACACCCCGATTCATAATCTGGGGGGTCTCAGCTACCCCCGGTAGCTGAAACCCCCGAGATTTTCGGTCGCTGGGGGGCGCTACAGGGTTTTTTCGGGCCGCCGCTTTAAAGCGGCGGAACAGAATAAGTACCCTGTTTTGCCGCTTTAAGTCGTACGGCCGTCGTTATGAGGTTAAAAAGTGTGAAAAAACTGAAAATGTGTCATATTCTAGGTTCTTCAAAGTAGCCACCTTTTGCTTTGATTACTGCTTTGCACACTCTTGGCATTCTCTTGATGAGCTTTAAGAAGTAGTCACCGGAAATAGTTTTCCAACAGTCTTGAAGGAGTTCCAAGAGATGCTTAGCACTTGTTGGCCCTTTTTTCTTCACTCTGTGGTCCAGCTCACCCCAAACCATCTCGATTGGGTTCCGGTCTGGTGACTGTGGAGACCAGGTCATCTGGCGTAGCACCCCATCACTCTCCTTCTTAGTCAAATAGCCCTTACACAGCCTGGAGGAGTGTTTTGGGTCATTGTCCTGTTGAAAAATAAATGATGGTCCAACTAAACGCAAACCAGATGGAATAGCATTCCGATGCAAGATGCTGTGGTAGGCATGATGGTTCTGTATGCCTTCAATTTTGAATAAATCCCCAACAGTGTCACCAGCAAAGCACCCCCACACATCACGCCTCCTCCTCCATGCTTCACGGTGGGAACAAGCCATGCATCCATTCACTTTTTCTACAAAGACACGGTGGTTGGATCCAAAGATCTCAAATTTGGACTCATCAGACCAACGCACAGATTTCCACTGGTCTAATGTCCATTCCTTGTGTTCTTTAGCCCAAACAAGTCTCTTCTGCTTGTTGTCTGTCCTTAGCAGTGGTTCCCTAGCAGCCATTTTACCATGAAGGCCTGCTACACAAAGTCTCCTCTTAACAGTTGTTCTAGAGATGAAAAGGTGTGTCCAAACTTTTGGTCTGTACTGTATATACTTCGTCTTTGGGAACACATAGGTTGCTTATGACTAAGGACTTTTTTGCTTTTAATTTAAAGTCCTAAACGGGTTAAGGTTACCTATATAATGTTTTTTCAGCCTGTGGTTTCAGCATAAATTTTAACATGTACAAATAAAGGATGTTTCTATTTTATCTTCACCTTCCTCCACTCCTTGTACCCAGAAGCTACCTTAACACTAGAAGTCCCAGAGAGGTGTCATTTAACAATTCTACCTTTGGAACCCAGAGACGGGTCGAATGACCTGAAGGATTTTAGCTAACATCCTATAATCACCGTCTTTTGTTTTGTAATTAAGGCCATTACTGTCGCACCACAGGAGGTTGTTGTTTTCCATTGAGTTTAGCCATTTAGTTTCTAGTTAGTTCTATTCAGTTTATTGTATGTCATTTGACTCTCTTCGGACTTCAGGGGAGAGGTCAAAATTTCTGGGACTTCTAGTGTTAATACCTATATTTAAAACACATCTTTATTACATTCATTAAAAAAATCTCACACTTTTAAAACAATAAACACACTAATAAAATTGAAAGACCATGGGATGACACAAAATTCCAGAATTCAAAAATGATCAGGGGACAGTTCACCTGGTAATTAAAAAAGGCATATTAGATAGCACTGAACGATTCTCTCCACTACCTAAAAATGGAGATGCAACTTACGTCACTCACACCCTAAAGGTGTATTGGTGCCCCCATTCCTCGGCGGCTATCCCTTTAAAGCTGTCCTTGAACTCACTCCCTAACTACACAGGGTCATCTGTGACAGTAACCTGTAGCAGTAGAGAATCGTGTAAGATTTACTTATCTGAAAATTTTTCAGAGTGATATCCTTTCCTCTCTTTGATAATTATTCAAAATAGGCATTCCATGGTCCAAAATTCATTATCAACCATTCAACACGTTTCCCCCCACTTGTGTGTTGGGGTTCATCAGGAGATGAAACTACAGCATGATAGCCATTGAGATTCTCAGCTGCACATGAAGCAGCATGTGTGTCATGTGCTAGCTGACCATCCTGGTGACACACATGCTGCTACATGCGTAATACCAGGCCTACCCAACCACTGACAACCAAATCAACCACGTCTGCTGCATCTTCCTCCTCCTGCGTCACCGTTGAAACCATTCTCACACAGGTCTATGACCACACAACCTCCACTTGTTTACCCTCTAAAGTAGGGGTGAGTAAGAGCCCTCGGTTGTTATGGAAGTGACCATGCTTGGTGTTTTCGACCCTTGTGAGACACCGATGCCACATCCTGTGTGTTGCATGGACCAAACCTCCCTGATGTACAAACAAACAAAAATGCTCAAATGCCACTCTTTATGGACACTTATATGTTGTCATAGGTTGGACTGAACATTTTGAATGAACATGACAATTTGGGTAAGAGGGTATATGGGGGTCAGCGTTAGTATGCCCCCAAAGCATGACAAAGGTTTAACGGCCACATGGGCATGTGAGGAATCAGGAGCAACATGTCATTGCTAAGTAAGCCTGCTTTTGCATTTTCCCAGAGAATAAGGAGTTATGAAGGAGTGCCAATCAGGGGGGCTTTTCGATGCCGATGGATGCAAGTTGCTTAAAAGGGCAAAGCTGACTAATTGGCTTACCTCCTACAGCTTGGTCCTTGATGGGTTTTTCAGAAGCTTAAAAGGGTATTCTTATATCCAGGGTCCTATTTCAATAAAAGTTGGTGTAATAATAATATTATTAGAATAAGGAAAGGAAATATTCAGCTCACCCCTCTTCACTCCAGGACAACACCACTGATGCATGGAAACGCCCTGGCCCAGGCGGAAAGACACATTCAGCAAAGAAAAAAATCCAGTGTCGTATAGAGGAGATATGAGTAGAGATGAGCGAACCGGTCCCGGTTCGGCTCGAGGTCGGTTCGCCGAACGGAGGTCCCGTTCGAGTTCGGCTCGTCGAACGTTCGACGAACCGAACTCGAACTGCATAGGAAACAATGGCAGGCAATCACAAACACATAAAAACACCTAGAAAACACCCTCAAAGGTGTCCAAAAGGTGACAAACAACTCAAACACATGGGAAAGTGACAAGGACATATACTCATGCGAAAACAAAACAGCTGGACAAGGAAAAAGAGGAGGACACACAGATATAGGCATGGCACGCCCTTCTAAAATCATGTAAAACACCGCAAGGTGACTCCAAGCGTAGTCTCCCTTTTTTTCCAAAAATTGGGCCCCACACACACCCACCCATTCAGTGGCAGCAGTTGTGCCCCAGTTGTACAATTCACAGCTAGATTTGCATCAAGCACATTCAAAAATACGCCATAATTAACCGTCCCCAGGATGACACCGGGCTAGGTAGCAAAGTCTTTCCTGATCCCAGCTCTGTTCATCTTGGCTTCTTTTAAAAACACAGCAAGCAAGGGTTACTCCAAGCGGAGTCTCCCTTTTTTCCAAAAATTGGGCCACACAGACACCCACCCCATCAGTGGCAGCACTTGGGCCCTAATTGCAAACAGGATGTTTTGATTTGCATCAAGCACATTCAAAAATACGCCATTCTTATCCGTCCCCAGGATGACACCGGGGTAGGTAGCAAAGTCTTTCCTGATCCCAGCTCTGTTCATCTTGGCTTCTTTTAAAAACAATGTAAGCAAGGGTTACTCCAAGCGGAGTCTCCCTTTTTTCCAAAAATTGGGCCCCACACACACCCACCCCTTCAGTGGCAGCAGTTGTTCCCCAGTTGTACACTTCACAGCTACATTTGCATCAAGCACATTCAAAAATATGCCATTCTTATCCGTCCCCAGGATGACACCGGGGTAGGTAGCAAAGTCTTTCCTGATCCCAGCTCTGTTCATCTTGGCTTCTTTTAAAAACACAGCAAGCAAGGGTTACTCCAAGCTGAGTCTCCCTTTTTTCCAAAAATTGGGCCACACAGACACCCACCCCTTCAGTGGCAGCACTTGGGCCCTAGTTGCAAACAGGATGTTTTGATTTGCATCAAGCACATTCCAAATCAACAAGCATTTACTCTCCCCAGGATGACACAGGGGTAGTAAATTCCTTGTGGATCCATGACTTGTTCATTTTGATGAACGTCAGTCTGTCCACATTGTCACTGGACAGACGCGTGCGCTTATCTGTCAGCACACACCCAGTAGCACTGAAGACACGTTCAGAGACAACGCTGGCAGCTGGACACGACAAAGTCTCCAAGGCGTAAGTTGCGAGCTCTGGCCATTTTTCTAGGTTTGAAGCCCAAAAGGAGCAAGGCTCCAGTTGCACAGTCATGGCATCGATGTTCATTTGGAGATACTCCTGTATCATCCTCTCCAGCCGTTGACTATGTGTCAGACTTGTTGTCTCTGGTGGCCTTGCAAAAGAGGGTCTAAAAAAATTATGAAAAGATTCCATAAAATTGCTGTTACCAGCACCAGATACGGTCCTACTGGTAAGGGTAGACTGTTGAAGATGACGAGACCGTCCCATGTTTGTCAAGTTACAACTGGGAGATTCCCTCCCTGCACCTGCACGGTTGTTTGGTGGAAAAGCCGAGCTAAGATCGAGTAACAGCTTCTGCTGATACTCCTGCATACGTGCGTCCCTTTCTATGGCTGGAATTATGTCACAAAATTTGGACTTGTACCGGGGATCTAATAGTGTGGCAATCCAGTAGTCATCATCACTTCTAATTTTGACAATACGACTGTCATGTTGGAGGTAGTGCAACAAAAAGGCACTCATGTGTCTTGCGCAGCCATGCGGACCAAGTCCACGCTGTGTTTGTGGCATAGAGGTGCTAACCGTTCTTTCTTCCTCTGACATCTCCCCCCAACCTCTTTCAACTGAAATTTGACCAAGGTCTCCCTCATCCGCTGAGTCTTCCATGTCCATGGACAGTTCGTCCTCCATTTCTTCATGTTCTCCTGCACCTTGCTCAACATTTCGCCTGCTACTATGCGCCCTTGTCGATCCCTGTCCCCCATGGTCCCATGCCTGCTGCGTTGGTGATGATGAACGTCTGGACCTTGGTGATGTTGTTGTCCCTTGCGCATATGAATCCTCCTGTAGTTCCTCCCCTTCATGTTGTCCCACCCCCTGACTCCGAATAGTGTTTAGCGTGTGCACCAGCATGTAAATGACTGGAATCGTCATGCTGATAATGGCATTGTCAGCGCTAAACATATTCGTCGCCATGTCGAAATTGTGCAGAAGGGTGCATAGGTCCTTGATCTGAGACCACTCCATCAGGGTGATCTGCCCAACCTCTGCATCTCGTTGGCCCAGGCTATACGTCATGACGTATTGCACCAGGGCTCTGCGGTGCTGCCACAGTCGCTGTAACATGTGGAGAGTTGAATTCCAGCGTGTCGCCACATCGCATTTCAGGCGATGACCCGGCAGGCCGAAAGACTTCTGGAGCGATGCAAGTCGCTCTGCTGCGGCGCTTGAACGGCGGAAGTGAGCAGACAGTTTTCGTGCCCTGTTCAGAAGGCCATCTAGGCCGGGATAGTGTGTTAAAAATTGCTGGACGACAAGGTTCAACACGTGAGCCATACAAGGTACGTGTGTCACCTTGCCCAGGTGAAGGGCCGCACCCAGGTTTGCAGCATTGTCGCACACAGCCTTACCAGGCTGCAGGTTGAGTGGAGACAACCATTTATTAAACTCGGACCGCAGAGCTGACCACAACTCCTCAGCTGTGTGACTCTTATTCCCAAGACATGTCAAGCTAAAGACCGCCTGATGCCGTTGCGCTCTGCTGCCAGCATAGTAATGAGGCGTGCGTGAATCCTTCTGCGCAGTGAGAACGCTGGTGGCCTGACCAGGCAGGCTTGGGGCGGAGGTGGAGGACCCAGATGAGGTGGAGGATGCAGAAGCAGTGGCGGAACTTGGACAGACAGAGGATTGACACACAAGTCGTGGGGACGGCAAGACTTGTGCAGCAGACCCTTCACCATCTATCACCATAGTTACCCAGTGCCCAGTCAGCGACATGTAACGTCCCTGTCCATGCTTACTGGTCCAAGTATCGGTGGTGAAATGCACCCGTTCACACACAGAGTTTCTCAAGGAAGCGGTGATGTTGTGTGCGACATGCTGGTGTAGCGCGGGCACACCTTTCTTAGAGAAGTAGTGGCGACTAGGCATCTGGTACTGGGGCACAGCGACAGACATAAGGTCTCTAAAATCCTGTGTGTCCACTAGGCGGAAAGGCAGCATTTCGGTAGCCAACAGCTTACAGAGGGATAGAGTCAACCTCTTAGCTTTGTCATGGGTCGGAGGAAGTGGCCTTTTATTTGACCACATCTGAGGGACAGAGATCTGGCTGCTGTGTGTAGACGGTGTTGAGTAGGGTGTCCCTGGAAAAATGCAGGTTTGTGAGGAAAGTGCAGGCGGAGACATGATGTTGCCTTCATCCAACATTGGTGCTATCGATGTCTGAGAGAGCTGTACACACTCACTTGTTTCCCCTTCCAAACCAACTGACGACCTACCAAGCAAACTGCCTGTTGTGGTTACAGTGGTGGAAGTTTTGCGTGGTAAAACAGGTGTGACAGCTGTACCCACAGTCCTAGAAGATGAAGAGCGCGCGGATGCACTGGAAGGGGCAGGCGGTGGATGGTTCGCTCTGCTAGGCCGCATTGCAGCACAGTGAGCTTCCCACCGGGACCTATGATATTTATTCATGTGACGATTCATGGAAGAAGTTGTCAAACTGCTGAGGTTTTGACCTCTACTAAGAGAATCATGACAAAGTTTACAGATCACATAATTTGGGCGATCTTTTGCTATGTCAAAAAAGGACCAGGCTAGGCAAGGCTTAGAGGCCATGCGACCTGTTGATCCACCCCGAATAATGCTCATAGGCAGAGTGGTGGCTGAGGATGCAGTTGTAGACGTGCTACCAGTGCTCCGACTCTGTCCAGGAAGGCGCAAGGTAACTTCGTTGTCGGTTGCATCCTCCTCCACCGCCTCTGTTGACCTCCTCGAGTGCCTGACTGGGGGTTGACAGTAGGTGGGATCTAGAACTTCATCATCAATTGTTGTGTTTGCACTCCCCTCCCCCTCAGACCGAGCCTCTTCTTGCCCTGACCGAATATTTAAGTTGTCATCCCAATCGGGTATCTGCGTCTCATCTTCATCAGTATGTTCCTCATTGTCTATAACCACAGGTGTTACAGTTTGTGACAAAGGGTCAACATTATGCTCAGAAACTTGGTCCTCACGGCCTGAATCAGAGTCACAAAGGTTCTGGGCATCACTGCAGACCATTTCCTGTTCTGTACTCACTGTAGCTTGGGAGCAGACCTCTGATTCCCAGGCTATAGTGTGACTGAACAGCTCTGCAGACTCAGCCATCTCAGTTCCACCATACTGTGCAGGGCTGATGGAGACTTCAGAGCTGGGAGAAATCAAGTGTGATTGGGATGACAACTCAGAGGACTGGTGTTTTTTGGATGCGGTACTTGAAGTGGCTGAGAGGGCACTTGTTGGACCACTTGAGATCCATTCAAGCATTTTCCTTTTTTGCCCATCATCTACCTTTCTTCCTGTTGTTCGTGTCCGTAAAAAAGGGAGCACATCGGATTGTCCACGGTAAGTAGTAGACATCTTACTTTTGCTGGTAGATGGTCTATCTTCAGCAGATGATAATGGAGCTTTGCCACCTTCCCCACGGACAAAACCTTTTTTGCCTTTTCCACCACGCCTCTTCCCCTTTCCACCAGCATCAGTCATTTTGCCACTCATGTTGATTGCGACAAGATTGTGGACTGAAAATGTGGTAGTAAAAATTGAGAGGTGGTGAAGATTGCAGTGGTGGTCTAGCTTTATTAACAGCAGAATAATAAAGAATAAATATCCCTGACAATGCAGCTACGGCCCTTAAACTGGCAGCAAAAAATGCTAGTATAATGGCTTAGTTATAATGAGTTGGAGTGTGCAACGCAGGCAGATGCGCTCTGCAAATGTCTTTGCACTAGTGGGACTATAGCAAAGTCCAATAGCCACAGATAGGATGCCACTAGGTACACTGAGTGTTTGCTAGTATAATGGCTTAGTTATAATGAGTTGGAGTGTGCAACGCAGGCAGATGCGCTCTGCAAATGTCTTTGCACTAGTGGGACTATAGCAAAGTCCAATAGCCACAGATTGGATGCCACTAGGTACACTGAGTGTTTGCTAGTATAATGGCTTAGTTATAATGAGTTGGAGTGTGCAACGCAGGCAGATGCGCTCTGCAAATGTCTTTGCACTAGTGGGACTATAGCAAAGTCCAATAGCCACGTATAGGATGCCACTAGGTACACTGAGTGTTTGCTAGTATAATGGCTTAGTTATAATGAGTTGGAGTGTGCAACGCAGGCAGATGCGCTCTGCAAATGTCTTTGCACTAGTGGGACTATAGCAAAGTCCAATAGCCACAGATTGGATGACACTAGGTACACTGAGTGTTTGCTAGTATAATGGCTTAGTTATAATGAGTTGGAGTGTGCAACGCAGGCAGATGCGCTCTGCAAATGTCTTTGCACTAGTGGGACTATAGCAAAGTCCAATAGCCACGTGTAGGATGCCACTAGGTACACTGAGTGTTTGCTAGTATAATGGCTTAGTTATAATGAGTTGGAGTGTGCAACGCAGGCAGATGCGCTCTGCAAATGTCTTTGCACTAGTGGCACTATAGCAAAGTCCAATAGCCACGTATGGGATGCCACTAGGTACACTGAGTGTTTGCTAGTATACTGGCTTAGTTATAATGAGTTGGAGTGTGCAACGCAGGCAGATGCGCTCTGCAAATGTCTTTGCACTAGTGGGACTATAGCAAAGTCCAATAGCCACAGATTGGATGCCACTAGGTACACTGAGTGTTTGCTAGTATAATGGCTTAGTTATAATGAGTTGGAGTGTGCAACGCAGGCAGATGCGCTCTGCAAATTTCTTTGCACTAGTGGGACTATAGCAAAGTCCAATAGCCACGTATAGGATGCCACTAGGTACACTGAGTGTTTGCTAGTATAATGGCTTAGTTATAATGAGTTGGAGTGTGCAACGCAGGCAGATGCGCTCTGCAAATGTCTTTGCACTAGTGGGACTATAGCAAAGTCCAATAGCCACGTATAGGATGCCACTAGGTACACTGAGTGTTTGCTAGTATAATGGCTTAGTTATAATGAGTTGGAGCGTGAAAAGCAGGCAGATGCGCTCTGCAAATGTCTTTGCACTAGTGGGACTATAGCAAAGTCCAATAGCCACAGATAGGATGCCACTAGGTACACTGAGTGTTTGCTAGTATAATGGCTTAGTTATAATGAGTTGGAGTGTGCAACGCAGGCAGATGCGCTCTGCAAATGTCTTTGCACTAGTGGGACTATAGCAAAGTCCAATAGCCACAGATAGGATGCCACTAGGTACACTGAGTGTTTGCTAGTATAATGGCTTAGTTATAATGAGTTGGAGTATGCAGAGGACACGAGGGTACAGTGCCAGGATTTTGGGGCTCTGGGTAGAGGAATGGAAGCCTGCCTTTCTATCCCTCCTAATAGGGAAATGCAGGGAGGAAATCCCTGACCTTGGCTACACAGACGCTGGCGCTGTTTTCAGGACCTGTCACCTTAACTCTGACCCTGCCGGTTTGAGCCCTTAAAAGGACTGCTATAAAGTGCTCTCCCTAAGCTGTCTAACGCTGTGTATGCAGCGCATACAGCTGTATCGGCGATAGGACTCAGGAGGACGGAGCTGCGACAGTGATGTCTGACACCAAAGACGCAGAAGGCAGATAATGGCGTCCTGGAAGAAAATGTCCGGTTTTATAATGCAGGGACATGTGACATGGACATCCTATCACACATGCCGTTGCTTCTCTGGCTCAAAGTCCACTTAGCTGTGTGTGTGTCTGGGATTGGCTGACATGCTGGCCCGCCCCACAAGACGCGCGCGCTTAGGGAAGGAAGACAAGAAAAAAAAAAAAAAAAAATGGTGATCGCCATTATAGAAACAGCAGTAATCTGAAGGCGCTGTTCACGCACACTACACACTATACACTGAAATGTCATAATAGTGTGATTCACAGAGTGACTTACACTATTACAGCAGAAACCAAGCTATGATTTAGCTGGTTTTTTGCTGCTAGAACCGTTCTCGAACGTTTCTAGAACTATTGAGCTTTTGCAAAAAGCTCGAGTTCTAGTTCGATCTAGAACAGGCCCCAAAATCACTCGAGCCTAGAACTGGAGAACCACGAACCACGAACCGCGCTCAACTCTAGATATGAGAATAAAACTTGAAAATGTATTAGATCCATTAAAAACGTAAGTACAAACACAGAGGAACACAGGAACACAGAGTGAACAGATACTATATATAGTATATTTATATATATATATATATATATATATATATATATATATACATATATATATATAGTATCATATCTCCTCCATATGATGCTGGAATTATTTCTTTGCTGAATAATAATATTAGCAAATACCTTCAATTTGAAATGATAGCTGTCATGAGTTTCCTCTGCGGGCTTCGCTTTCCTGCAGAGCTTTTGCTGGTCCCTATGTTTTTCCCTGGGTTCCAGTTCTGTTCATATGGTGGGGGAGGGGTATTTTCTTTTGGGCCTTCTTTAGGGTACTGCTCCGCTACATCTGAGAGCTGTTTCCTCCATAGCGCTGTCAGTGGTAATTCCTGCTAGGCAGTGCTCCTCTCTGGTTCCTGTGAGTATCCTGCCTGATCTTGTACCTTGTTTCCCGTTCCAGTCCCATCTTTTCTACTGATTTCATTTCCTCATACCCTGACCTTGGCTTGCTCTCTGACTCTCTGCCTGCCCCCTCGTACTGACATGACCTCTTTGTGTACTGACTGCGGCTAGCTCTCTAACTCTGTCTCTGCCCGCCCCTTATACTGACGTGACCTCTCCGTGTACTGACTCTGGGTAGCGCTCTGACTCTGTCTCGACCTGTCTCCTTGTGCTTACGTGACCTCACTGGCTTGTTTGACTGTTCCTCAGGAGGTTCTGCTTCACCTAGTATATTAACCCAGCAGCTCCTGTCTATTTGTGTTCTGGCAACATCTAGTGGTTTTGTGGCTATCTGCACCTGAGTCAACATCCTCACAATAGCTCTCCTGATTAGCTGTGGTGCTTACTTCATGTGCAGGGCATTTCAGCCAAGGTATCCATGTTTAACCATGACTAGTAATGGATCATTGTATACAAAAAAAATCAAGAAAAAAAATAAGAATTGGACTTATATCGTGACAGTTAGTTAGCTAATTACTTGCTCAAGGTTGTAACCATGGATACCTAAAATACTACAATGCCTGCACATGAGGTAAGTTACATAGCTAATTAGGAGAACTTTACTACATTTCTAATTGGAAGTATCAGCTAATATTCTTATTAGTACACCTGCTATATATTGGGATAGGATATTGGAGATGGGAATAACCCTTCAATTTGGTTTTCCTAAAAGATCTAATTCAACCAGAAAAAATTGACTCTATTCGTACAGTGGAGAGGTTATTCTTTCTTAGAAGCATTGCATAGGGGACATTAGGAGAATATACCTGCGGTCCAACTGGGTCTTACAGCAAATAAATAGAGATTGAATTGCTCCATAAGAAAACTTTTCTACAGATTCAGTGCGCTGCCATACATAGTGTTATAGGATAGTGTAGTAATCGCAGTTGTTGTCAGGTTTTACTACCTTTTAAATTAGATTTCTGACTGTTCCAACACCAGGATATCTTCTGATGTATTTATGACCTTTGAAGTAAAATATGTTAATCATCGTGCAAGAAAATTGCATTGCTTCCTGCTTACTGACCAGATTGCTAAGAAATGAGACAAATAGGCAGGATGAGCCACTTCAGTCCAATTATTATTTTTTTTTTCCTTGATTTTTTTTTATTTTTTTATACAATGATCCATTACTAGTTAGCTTCTCAAACAGCCTAAAATCACTTTGTAAATCATTGCGACTTATGTCATGTCTGACTGTTATATTATATTGAAAATGATCCAAATCCTTTGATATTAAATAAAGTCAGGAATATCTTTTCTATTTTGTTAACAGAATGAGGAGAAAAAGCCTAAGAACAGATAACAATGCCATCCTTTATAGACAGCAATTTAGCCTAACGGTCATAATCCTTTGTGCTTTTGTTCCGTGCTTGACTATTTGTAAGAACATCACTGCTTTTAAAGTGATAAGAAATTCAGGCAAATTGCAATAATGCACAACAATTTTGAATGAAATTGCGCTATTCATAATGATTGGCGTGTAAGAGCTTTGATGTAGACAATATTATTTTGATGCTAGGCAAAGAAGTGTGTCATACAAAAAAGTCTTCAATTTTCCCTTATAACAAACAATATTTTACATTACATATTAAAATAGTGAAAAAAAAAAATAATAAATAAATAATAAATCACTTTTTGTATCTAAATACATAGCTTGAACCTTAGCATTTAAGAATCTACTAAAGTCATATATATATATATATATATATATATATATATATATATGTATATTTATATATATATATATATATATATATATTTATATATATATATACTGTATATATATATATATATATATGTAGATTTATATATATATATATATATATATATATATATATATATTTATATATATATACTGTGTATATATATATATATATATATATATATATATATATATATATATATATATTTATATATATATGTATATATGTATATATATATACTAGAAGGTGGCCCGATTCTACGCATCGGGTATTCTAGAATTTACGTATTGTGTAGTTCATGTATGATTTTTGTTATATATATATATATATATATATATATATATATATAGATGTTGTTGTGTGTAGTTACCAAGTGTTTGTGTAGGGCGCTGTACATGTTCTGGATGTTGTCTGGGTGTGATGGGGGGTGAGAGCGGTGTTGTTTGTGTGTTGCGTTGTTTGTGGAGCGCTGTGTGTCTGTAGCGTTGTGTGTGTATTGCGCGGTTTGTGTGTGTGTGGTGTGTTTTGGGGGGAGGTATGTTTTGTGCAATGTGTGTGTTGTGCGGTATGTGCGTATATTTGTGTGTGCAGCGTTGTCTGTGTGTGTGGGTGTCTGTGTAGGGCAGTTGTTTGTGGTTCCCAGTGTGTGTGTGTGGTGTGTTGTGCAGTGCGCACGCGCGTGTGTGTGTGTGTGTTGGGGGGAGGTGTGCACTTCCCATTGTGCTCCATCCGCCATGCAGCGCACTCCCCATCGTGCTCCATCCCCCATGCAGCGCACTCCCCATCATGCTCCATCCCCTATGCTGCGCACCCCCCATCGTGCTCCATCCGCCATCCTGCGCACTCCCAAACGTGCTCCATCCACCATGCTGCGCACTCCCAAACGTGCTCCATCCGCCATGCTGCGCACTCCCAAACGTGCTCCATCCACCATGCTGCGCACTCCCTATCGTGCTCCATCCCCCATGCTGCGCACTCCCAAACGTGCTCCATCCGCCATGCTGCGCACTCCCCATCGTGCTCCATCTCCCATGCTGCGCACTCCCAAACGTGCTCCATCCGCCATGCTGCGCACTCCCAAACGTGGTCCATCCGCCATGCTGCGCACTCCCAAACGTGCTCCATCCGCCATACTCCGCACTCCCCATCGTGCTGCATCCCCCATGCTGCGCACTCCCAAACGTGCTCCATCCGCCATGCTGCGCATTCCCAAACGTGCTCCATCCGCCATGCTGCGCACTCCCAAACGTGCTCCATCCGCCATGCTGCGCACTCCCAAACGTGCTCCATCCGCCATGCTGCGCACTCCCAAACGTGCTCCATCCGCCATGCTGCGCACTCCCAAACGTGGTCCATCCGCCATGCTGCGCACTCCCAAACGTGCTCCATCCGCCATACTGTGCACTCCCCATCGTGCTGCATCCCCCATGCTGCGCACTCCCAAACGTGCTCCATCCGCCATGCTGCGCCAGCATCAGCCTCTCTACCCGCAGCATCAGCCTCTCTGTCCCCAGCATCAGCCTCTCTGTCCCTAGCATCAGCCTCTCTGTCTCCAGCATCAGCCTCTCTGTCTCCAGCATCAGCCTCTCTGTCCCCAGCATCAGCCTCTCTGTCCCCAGCATCAGCCTCTCTGTCCCTAGCATCAGCCTCTCTGTCTCCAGCATCAGCCTCTCTGTCTCCAGCATCAGCCTCTCTGTCTCCAGCATCAGCCTCTCTGTCCCCAGCATCAGCCTCTCTGTCCCCAGCATCAGCCTCTCTGTCCCTAGCATCAGCCTCTCTGTCTCCAGCATCAGCCTCTCTGTCTCCAGTATCAGCCTCTCTGTCCCCAGCATCAGCCTCTCTGTCTCCAGCATCAGCCTCTCTGTCTCCAGCATCAGCCTCTCTGTCCCCAGCATCAGCCTCTCTGTCTCCAACATCAGCCTCTCTGTCTCCAGCATCAGCCTCTCTGTCTCCAGCATCAGCCTCTCTGTCTCCAGCATCAGCCTCTCTGTCCCCAGCATCAGCCTCTCCGTCTCCAGCATCAGCCTCCCCGTCCCAGCCTTCCCCAGGATCAGCCTCTCTCCTCCCAGCCTCCTCCAGCACGCCATGCTCCTCTGCTGACACTCACAGATCCGATCGCATACACTCACACACACCCGATCGCATACACTCACACACACCCGATTGCATACACTCACACACACCCGATTGCATACACTCACACACACCCGATCGCATACACTCACACACACACACACTGACGATATTGCACATACGCGCTGATACTCACAACATCCGGAGATATCACATGCTTCTGGCCATGTGATCCTCCCGCAGGTCCTGGAAGCTCACAGCACAGTATCGCCGCCGAGAAGCAAGCGATATCCCAGGATGTTGTGAGTATGTGGATGCGATGTGATGTGTGTGTGTGAGGTGTGTGTGAGAGTGAGTGTGATCTGATTTGTGTGTGTGTATGTGTGTGCTGTTATGTGTGTGCGTGTGTGTATTTTCCGCCGCTGCAGGACCTTGATGTGTGGATGCGATGTGATGTGTGTGTGAGGTGTGTATGAGAGTGAGTGTGAGCCGGTGTACACTGGTAACTATGATACACATCGGGTAACTAAGGGACCTTAGTTACCCAATGTTTATAATGGTTACCAGCTTTCACAACCTCCGTCAAGATCCCAGCATCGCAAGGTTATGTCTGGCGCTGCTGGGATCCTGACGGAGCCGGTGTAGAAGCAAGCGATATCCCAGGATGTTGTGATGTGTGAGGTGTGTGTGAGAGTGAGTGTGAGAGTGAGTGTGATCTGATGTGTGTGTGTGTACTCACCTGGGAATCGGAGCTCCGTGTCAGTTGGGCCAGAGCGAGCGTGCATTGCGTGAGGGGGGCGGGGCCTGCAGAGAGCCGGGGCGAGAGGCTAATCCGTGTGGGGGGGCGGGGCCATGGCGAGCCCAGCGGCCAATCAGCTTTGTGTCACCGTAAGGACACAATTTCGGAGCATGACAGACAGACAGACAGACAGACAGACAGAATAAGGCAATTATATATATAGATATATATATTACACAATTTGAATAACCCCCCCGGAGTGTACGACAGGGTTCCCCAACTCCAGTCCTCGAGGGCCGCCAACAGTGCATGTTTTCAGGATTTCCTTAGCATTGCATGGGTGTTGGACTCATCAACTGTGCAGGTGATTAAATTATCACATGTGCAATACTAAGAAAATCCGGAAAACATACACTGTTGGCGGCCCTTGAGGACTGGAATTGGGGACCCATGATGTACGATGTCGCTCTCCTTGCCTCACCTCTGCCTTCAGCCACTATATAGATGCAGGTGTGCAAGCTCTACTTAAAGGGAATCTTTCAGCAGACTTTTGCAACCTCCTCTGAACCAGATGCATGATACAGGAGCAAAGATCCTGTATTCCAGTAATTTACCACTTACTGACCTTCTTGCTGTCCTTTTGATAAAATTAGAATTTCATTTGCTGCAGATCTAGAGGTTCTCTGCCATGAAGTCCTCCATATTTATGAGTAGTGAAGAGTGAGTATTACCATGCTTGGGTGCTTGGTATTTAAGACAAGCAGGTGGGATACTCAGATGGGATCGACTTGCATAGCGAGTATAATGGATGCCAATGGGAAACTCAAGCATTTTTGCTAAAGATTTTCTGGAAAAATGCTTGAGTTTCCCATTGACTTCCTTTATTTTCGTTCCTCAAGTTGAGCCCATCCAAACATCTGACCTGCTGGTTTCGAGAACCAAGCAACCAAGCATGACACTATTTGCTTATCGCTATTCATGATCTCTGTGTAAACCCACCCTCAACACTGATCGGCAGATTTCTGACTATGCACTGTGTAAACAAATAAGTTGCAATCATTTGGGGGGGAAAAATTATGCAAAGCTTATGATTAGGCTTAACTCACATAGTCTCCCTGTTTGTGCCCTTTCAAAACCTCCCTTTTACAGAGTGAGCTCTTACATAACATCCCTATTTACAAATGAAGCTGTCACATAGCCTCTTTTGTACAGGATGAACACCAATATAACTTCCTATATAAAAGCTGAGCCCCCACCTTGCCCCCATATACAGAATGAGCCCCCACATAAACCCTTATATAGAGTACAAGACCCCCATAGACTCCATATATATATATATATATATATATATATATATTATGAAATCCCACATAGCCCCCTATATACAGTGTGAGCACCCACATAACCTCCCTATGGACAGTTTGAGCCCTAGCGTCTTACATAAAAGAATAAGCCCCCATAAAGCCTCCCTATGTTAAGGTTGAGCACTCACAGCTTCCCTATATACAGTATGACCCCATATATAGCCCTTTATATACAGTGTGAGGCCCCACATAGCTCCCTATATATAGTGCGAGCCCCGACATATGCCCTATATACAGTATGAGCCTCCACATATCTCTTATATAAAGTTTGAGCCCCTACATAGCCCCTTATATAAAATACAAGCCCCTATATAGCTTTTTATACATAAAATGAACCCATTTATAGCTCTATATATACAGCATTAAGCCTTATATAACCCCTAAATATTAGCACACATCCCGTACACATTTTTTTAAAATACAACACATATTGACCTTGCTCCCATTTCTTGGGCACTCTGCTCTTGTTTCTGTGGCTCCTCTTCTTCTTGTAGCCGGCAAGTACATGCTGGCACTGGTGTGATAATAACGTTATTGGATCGGCACGCCACAGAAAGATGACAGGAGCTCTCCAGGAGCTGTGTTGCCTTTCAATATTGATGGTAGCAGAGATGCAGGAAGCCCTCTTCCTGGAGAAACTGTATGTGTTGCCTTATAATTAGTGATGAGCGAGTACTAAAAAGCTCGGGTGCTCGAAGCTCGGGCCGAGCCTCCCAAGATACTCGTGTACTCGGGCCGAGCAACGAGCCCAATGTTATCCTATGGGAGACCCGAGTATTTTTGTGAAATGACCCCCCGGCAGCATGGAGAAACCCTAAAAATGTCACAAAAGTCTCAGAAGAGTGCTCAAATGACATGGCAACAGCATGGGGAAGACCCCTTGAAGCATTTATCACTGAAAAGTCACAGCTGTGAACAATTTTGTCCGCGTTTTACGCCATTTTTACGGACTCACCAGAAAACCTTCCAAAATGACCCCAAAATGATTTTTCATGGCGGAAATGTTAAGGGCACATACCCAATAGTGAGATAGAGCTGGTGTATGTTACTTTTTGAGATCAATACATGAAAGATTTTACGTGAAAACATTGTGTGGCACTCCGATGTCCCTGAGAAGAGACGTACATGAAGGCCTCTTGAGTCTAATGTGCCCATTTTGAGGAAGTGAGTCTTTGTAGTATTTTCCTTTGCCAGGGCAGTCCAAAATTGTGAGGTTCACCAATGCCCCTGCATACAGACGTGCATGAGGGCCTGTAAACCTGAAGTGTCCATTGTAAGGAAGTGGGTCTATTGTAGTATAGCCCTTAGGCAGGGCAGCCAAAAATTGGGAGGCTCCACGTTGTCCCTGGGTAGAGACGTGCATGAGGGCCTCAAAACATTAAGTGTCCATTGTCAGGAAGTGGGTGTATTATAGTATAGCCCTTAGGCAGGGCAGCCAAAAATTGGGAGGCTCCACATTGTCCCTGGATAGAGACGTGCATGATGGCCTGTAAACCTGAAGTGCCCATTGTAAGGAAGTGGGTCTATTGTAGTATAGCCCTTAGGCAGGGCAGCCAAAAATTGGGAGGCTCCACATTGTCCCTGGATAGAGACGTGCATGATGGCCTGTAAACCTGAAGTGCCCATTGTAAGGAAGTGGGTCTATTTTAGTATAGCCCTTTGCCAGGGCAGCCAAAAATTGGGAGGCTCCACGTTGTCCCTGGATAGAGACGTGCATGATGGCCTGTAAACCTGAAGTGCCCATTGTAAGGAAGTGGGTCTATTGTAGTATAGCCCTTAGGCAGGGCAGCCAAAAATTGGGAGGCTCCACATTGTCCCTGGATAGAGACGTGCATGATGGCCTGTAAACCTGAAGTGCCCATTGTCAGGAAGTGGGTGTATTATAGTATAGCCCTTAGGCAGGGCAGCCAAAAATTGGGAGGCTCCACATTGTCCCTGGATAGAGACGTGCATGATGGCCTGTAAACCTGAAGTGCCCATTGTAAGGAAGTGGGTCTATTGTAGTAT
Organism: Anomaloglossus baeobatrachus; assembly: GCF_048569485.1. Taxonomy (NCBI): domain Eukaryota; kingdom Metazoa; phylum Chordata; class Amphibia; order Anura; family Aromobatidae; genus Anomaloglossus; species Anomaloglossus baeobatrachus. The sequence continues at coordinate 102,976,837 of NC_134353.1, forward strand.
AGCCCTTAGGCAGGGCAGCCAAAAATTGGGAGGCTCCACATTGTCCCTGGATAGAGACGTGCATGATGGCCTGTAAACCTGAAGTGCCCATTGTAAGGAAGTGGGTCTATTTTAGTATAGCCCTTTGCCAGGGCAGCCAAAAATTGGGAGGCTCCACGTTGTCCCTGGATAGAGACGTGCATGATGGCCTGTAAACCTGAAGTGCCCATTGTAAGGAAGTGGGTCTATTGTAGTATAGCCCTTAGGCAGGGCAGCCAAAAATTGGGAGGCTCCACGTTGTCCCTGGGTAGAGACGTGCATGAGGGCCTCAAAACATTAAGTGTCCATTGTCAGGAAGTGGGTGTATTATAGTATAGGCCTTAGGCAGGGCAGCCAAAAATTGGGAGGCTCCACATTGTCCCTGGATAGAGACGTGCATGATGGCCTGTAAACCTGAAGTGCCCATTGTAAGGAAGTGGGTCTATTGTAGTATAGCCCTTAGGCAGGGCAGCCAAAAATTGGGAGGCTCCACGTTGTCCCTGGGTAGAGACGTGCATGAGGGCCTCAAAACATTAAGTGTCCATTGTCAGGAAGTGGGTGTATTATAGTATAGCCCTTAGGCAGGGCAGCCAAAAATTGGGAGGCTCCACGTTGTCCCTGGGTAGAGACGTGCATGAGGGCCTCAAAACATTGTTCCCATTGCAAAGGAGCGGGTCTCCTGTCGTTGTAATGTCCATTCTGCAAAGAATGGGCGAAAAAATTTACCACTGGGGGTAAACCTGAAACAAAGGCCTAAGTATTGCAATTTGTAACGGTCATCATCATGGTGGCGCATGAGGAGAAGGAGGAGCAGTCCAGCGATTATCCAAAGTCCAGAAGTGTGTACCCATGGGTGAGTGGAGGTACATGGCAAACTTTAAATTCCGCTCTCATTTGCTGGTGGTGTGGTGAAGTCTGGCCCAATCCAACCCTTGTTCATCTTGATCAGAGTCAGCCTGTCAGCATTTTCAGTTGACAGGCGGGTGCGTTTATCTGTAATGATTCCACCTGCGGCACTAAAAACACGCTCTGACAAAACGCTAGCAGCAGGGCAGGCCAGGACTTCCAAGGCGTAGAGAGCCAATTCATGTCACGTGTCCAGCTTGGATACCCAATAATTGTAAGGCACAGAGGAATGTCGGAGTACAGTTGTTCGATCTGCAAGGTACTCCTTCAGCATCTGGGCAAACTTAGGATTTCTTGTGGCACTACCCCGCACCTCAGGGGCTGTGGTACGTGAGGGGCTGAGAAAACTGTCCCACATCTTAAAGACTGTTCCCCTACCTCTGGCGGATTGGACTTGTGCCTCTCTCGGCTGTACGCCTCGGTTGTCCACTGATACCTGACCTATGCCGCTAGCGTTTTGTGAGGGGAATGCTTTGCCTACTTCCGTGACTATGGCCTTCCGGAACTGCTGCATTTTGGTTGACCTCTCCTCCACGGGAATAAGAGACAAAAAGTTCTCCTTGTAGCGTGGGTCTAACAGTGTTACCAACCAGTAATGATTGTCGGCCAAGATGTTCTTAACGCAAGGGTCACGAGACAGGCAGCTTACCATAAAGTCAGCCATGTGCGCCAGACTCTTAACAGCCAGGACTTCAGTAGCCTGACCAACAAGATGACTGAACATGCTGTCCTCCTCCTCCTCCTCCTCCTCCTCATCTACCCTGTCCTCTGGCCAGCCACGCTGAACCGAGGATATGACTGGTGTGCATGTCATATCCTCAATTTGGCCGGAGAGTTGCTCCATGTCTTCATCCTCCTCCTCGTCATAGTCCTCCACTGCACGTTGTGATGAGACGAGGCTGGGCTGTGTGTTATCACCCACACCCACTACTGTTTCTTGCTGCAACTCATCGCGCTCCGCCTGCAATGCATCATGTTTGTTTTTCAGCAGAGACCGTTTTAGAAGGCAGAGTAGCGGTATGGTGACGCTAATAATGGCGTCATCACCACTCACCATCTTGGTGGAGTCCTCAAAGTTTTGGAGGATGGTACATAGGTCTGACATCCATCTCCACTCCTCAGGTGTTATGTGTGGAGTTTGACCCATTTCCCGACGGCTTAGGTGATGCAGGTACTCAACAACTGCCCTCTTCTGCTCACATATCCTGACCAACATGTGCAGATTTGAATTCCAACGCGTGGGGACATCACACACCAGTCTGTGAGCCGGAAGATGCAAACTGCGCTGAAAGCCGGCAAGGCCGGCTGAAGCAGTAGGTGACTTTCGAAAATGTGCAGACAGGCGGCGAACTTTTACCAGCAGATCAGACAGCTCTGGGTATGACTTTAGAAACCGCTGAACCACGAGGTTGAGCACATGGGCCACGCATGGAACATGTGTCAGCTGGCCTCGCCTCAAAGCCGCCACCAGGTTCCGGCCATTGTCACACACGACCTTTCCTGGCTTTAGGTTCAGAGGTGTGAGCCAGTGATCTGCCTGCTGTTTCAAAGCTGTCCACAGCTCTTCTGCATTGTGGGGTTTGTCACCTATGCAGATTAGCTTCAGCACAGCCTGTTGCCGCTTCGCCGAGGCAGTGCTGCAGTGCTTCCAGCTTGTGACTGGTGTGGAGGGTACAGTGGATGAGGATGCGCAGGAGGAGGAGGAGGCTGAAGAGCATGACATTCCGGAGCTGTAGAGTGTGGGTGAAACACTGACTGAGGTAGGGCCTGCAAACCTTGGTGTGGGAAGGACGTGTTCCGTCCCTCGCTCAGACTGGGTCCCAGCTTCCACAATATTAACCCAGTGTGCCGTCAATGAGATGTAGCGGCCTTGCCCACAAGCACTTGTCCACGTGTCTGTGGTTAGGTGGACCTTGGGTGAAACAGCGTTGTTCAGGGCACGTGGGATGTTTTGTGACACGTGGTTATGCAACGCGGGGACGGCACACCGGGAGAAATAGTGGCGGCTGGGGACCGAGTAACGTGGGACAGCTGCCGCCATCAGGTCACGGAATGCTTCTGTCTCCACCAGCCTAAAAGGCAACATTTCCAGCGCAAGCAGTCGCGAAATGTTAGCATTTAGAACTGTGGCATGTGGGGTGTTGGCAGTGTATTTGCGCCTGCGTTCAAAGGTTTGCTGAATGGATAACTGAACGCTGCGCTGGGACAAGGACGTGCTTGATGATGGTGTTCTTTCTGCGTAGGCAACTGCAGGTGCAGGAGTGGAGGAGGCTTGTTCGCAGGCAGCATGGACAGGGGATTGGCTCGCATGCACAACCAGCGAAGACGTAGCAGTGACATCAGCAAGCACTGCTCCTCGACTCTGTTGTACTTCCCACAAAGTCGGGTGCTTGGCTGACATGTGCCTGATCATGCTGGTGGTGGTCAGGCTGCTAGTTTTGGTACCCCTGCTGATGCTGGCACGGCAGGTGTTGCAAATGGCCTTTTTTGAATCATCTGGATCCAACTTAAAAAACTGCCAGACTCGGGAAGACCTAACATTTGTACAGGCACCTTGTGTCGTCGTGTTGTTCCGGGGAACGGTTGCCTGACTTCTGCCTGGGGCCACCACCCTGCTTCTTACTGCCTGTTGTGATGCTACGCCTCCCTCCCCCTGTGCACTGCTGTCCTCGCTCTGCATATCCTCCTGCCAGGTTGGGTCAGTTACTGGATCATCCACCACGTCGTCTTCCTCTTCCGCACCCTGCTCCTCCTCCTGACTTGCTGACAATTGTGTCTCATCATCGTCCACCACTTGTTGAGACACGTTGCCAACTTCGTGAGAACGTGGCTGCTCAAATATTTGGCCATCTGTACAGACGATCTCCTCATGACCCACTTCAATATGAGCTGGCGAGAGGCCAGAATGTGTGAATGGAAACGTGAACAGCTCTTCCGAGTGTCCAAGTGTGGGATCATTAATGTCCGAGGAGGACGTGTACTCAGCCTGGTGGTAGGAAGGAGGATCAGGTTCAGAAATGTGCGTTGCAGTATCACGGCTACTGACACTTGACCGTGTGGAAGACAGAGTGTTTGTGGTGGTGCCAATCTGACTGGAAGCATTATCTGCTATCCAACTAACAACCTGTTGACACTGGTCTTGGTTCAAGAGCGGTGTACTGCTGCGGTCCCCAAGAATTTGGGACAGGACGTGCGAGCGACTAGATGTGGCCCTTTGTTGTGGCGAAATTAGAGCTTGCCCACGACCTCGGCCTCTGCCTGCACCACCATCACGTCCACTTCCTTGTTCCTTGCCAATGCCCTTGCGCATTTTGCAATGCTGTGCACTGCTGACGTGTATATTCACTACTTGTGCGTTATATCAAAGTTTGTGGAAATTGCACACAAGTGCACCTGTACGCTGCCACCAACAGGCACACACGTGCGGTTTTAAAAACCAAGCACGGACGCAATAAGAACCTAACAGGTTTTTTTTGGGGAGCGACAATTACAGACAAGTCAGACACTATCTGGACTGTTTTACACTGTGTACACCAGCCCCAGATATGATGAAGGCTGGTATACGGTCACCACTACCCTGCCTGCCTGCCTGCCTGTATACTGGTACAATAGTCCTGACAAGGACTCTTCTGGTCACTAGCCTGTATTCAGACCTGGCTATACCCTGCCTGCATATAGCAACAATAGTCCTGAGAAGGACTCTGCTACTGTACTCCGACCTGGCTATACCCTGCCTGCCTGTATACAACTAGAATAGTCCTGAGAAGGACTTTTGGTCACACTGTTTGCAGCCCTGCAACTGAAAAAGCTATAAAGGGCCGCAAAGCTTTCCCTGAATCAGCGACACTCTCCCTGCACTGACTGTCTGGATAGCTGTGAGCAGAGCACAGCGCGCCGGCCGGTATAAAGGCTCGGTCACGCTGTGCAGGCCGGCCAATCACTGCAATTCCACAACTAACAGGGCTGTGGCATTGCAGTGGTCTGCCAGCCAATCCCTGCATGAGGGCTGGCTCTCAAAAGAGCACCAACATGCAGAAATGAAGACCACGAGTACAGCACGAGTATCGCGAGATCACTCGGTCCCCGCCGAGCAGCCCGAGTACAGCGATACTCGTGCGAGTACCGAGTAGTTACAAGCATGCTCGCTCATCACTACTTATAATCATGGCAATCTAGCCATAGGTCTCCCTGAGTCTCGGGAACTAGGCAGTAGCCCAGATTTTCCCCATAATAATCCACCCATGGTTCTCAAAACTTTAGAAAAAAAGAAACATAGGAAAAAAGAACAGTTTAATTGCAAATACAGATGGCCGAATGAACAATCGCATTATTTAGAATTATATGGATGTCTAATTTTATATTTTCCTACAAAACATTATAACTACAATACACATAATATTAATCATAGCAAATACGGAGTCAAACATGTGATGTAAACCACATTACGTAGTCATTTTATTGAAGAATTTAATGCACTTAATGGGCAACCACCGAAACCATGTGTGATATCCACTTGCTTGGTTACAATGTAATGCCTGAGTACATAATGAGAACAAATAATTGTTTAAGATCCAAGCTTTAGATGTCACTGATAAAGGTTATGTCGATATGGCTTGCTATCATCTGTAACACTGTTGTGGATAAAGTCAGTATTTAGACATCATGATCTTATTAGTCCGTCTATTCAGCCAGTGAAATAATCAATATCAAAGTTTCCTGAAAAATAAAGATAACAGGTAAGAAAAAAAGACAGAACATTATCTTTTCACATATTGTATCTGATCTGGCTTTGTTGAGGATCGCAAGCAAACAACCTAAAAATTAGACAGCCCCAATCTATACTATACCATTAGAACAAGAACAGCTAAGGAAAATACACGTTATATAAAATGACAACATTTGGTATACACAGTTTATGCTATTTTTTTCTATAGTAAAGAAAATGTATGGCCAGAAGAAAGATTCTCTCAGCTGCCCCTCCCCCATACTTTCATTCGCAATGGAAAATGGTTTTCCTTTTAAATACAATTATGGAGAACTTGGAAACATTCATAGTTCTGAAATGAAAAGGCTATTGGTATTCTTGAAAATGCCTTTTGTTTTACTCCTTTATGAAGTTCTAATAGAATTAAGATTGTCTAGTCAGTGAATTGAATGGTGTAAAAAAAAAGGGTTAGCCGACATCCCTTGCATGTCCATTACCTACTCCCTTGGTTTCAGAACTGCAATGAACAGCATGCCTTACCGCCATATATAACTGTTTTCTGATGTAAAGGTGGAGGACAAACTAATACTAAATTGATTAAATACAGGTAAAAACACTTCTAAATATCTGTCAGTAAAAGACCTTTAGACAGTTACTACGGGAAAAGTTTAGAAAAAAAATAGAAAGCAAATACATAGCACCCAAGCTCATCTTCAGAATATATTTTAGTTTAAAATGAACAAATACTGTGCCCATCCTTGCCCCATCCTGCAGTAAAAGTGCCCATTCTTGTCCTCATTATGTAGTAATGTACCCATCTTTGTCCTCATCCTGTATTAATGTGCCCATTTTTTCCCCGTAGTAGTAATGCGCCCATCCTTATCCCCATCCTGTAGTGATGTGCCCATCCTTGTTGCCTTGTAGCAATATGCCCATCCTTGTCACCATCCTGTAGTAGTAAGCCCATCTTTATCACCATCCTTTATTAATTTGTCCATCCTTATACCCTTCCTGTAGTAATGTGCCCATCCTTGTCCCCATCCTGTAGTAATTTGCCCATCCTTATCCCCATCCTGTAGTAATGTGCCCATCCTGTAGTAATGTGCCCATCTTTATCCTGATTCTGTAATAATGTGACCATCCTTGTCCCCCTTTCCTGTAGCAATGTGCCTATCCTTGTCCCTCTCCTTTATTAATGTGCCCTTCCTTATCCCCATCCTTTACTAATGTGCCAATCCTTGTCCCCATCATGTAGTAATGTGCAAATCCTTATTCCATCCTGTAGTAATATGCCCATCCTGGTCCCAAGCTTGTAGTAATGTCCTCATCTTGGTCCCCATCCTGTAGTAATGTGTTCATCCTTATTCCCATGGAGTAATGTGTCCATCCTTTCCCCCATCCTGTAGAAATGTGCCTATGCTAGTCCTCTTCTTGTAGTAATGTGCCCTTTCCTAGTCCCCTTCCTTTAGTAATGTCCCATCCTGTAGTAATATCCCCTATTATTCTGTTGTTCACATACACACAATAAAATATTGTTCTCACCTGTCCTCTGTTCCCTCGGTGTCCTCTTCTTTGCTTCTTGGGACCTGCAAGCATATACACCTCTTGACGGTTGTGGCTGGGGCAGGGGCTGCTGGCGTCAGCACTTTGCCTGAGTTGAGTGTATTGCTGGCACTCGGTAGAGGAGCTCTCTGTATTGCTTTACCAATGGCAGCCACTAGCCATTTAGAGCCCAGCATGTGACATCATACAGAGACGTCAGCTGCTGGCCTATGATTGACCAGCAGCTGTCATAGGTATAGCTTTATATAGAGCTCCACTGCGCGGCACTGCAAATTGTTCAAATGAAGTAGAGTGCTGACAGTGGAGGCCCCTGCATAGCCACTAATCGTCATCAGGTCAACAGGCCTGCAGACCGCAAGAAGACGGCTCAGGAGCCACATGCAGCTCATGGGTTGCTTGCTTGAAACCCCTGCCTGATGACATATGACAATGCAATTTTCTGATCTTTTGAACTATTCAAAGCAGTGCAGAGAACTCAATCTGTATTAACAAAAAAAAATAAGTAATCTTACAATTTTTTTGCAGGAACTGTTTTCCAAAAGGCTCCTTGATAGCAGATGCAGAACTTACTGAGGTTAAACTTCTATGTGTAGAATATTACACTGGATCTAGTAATCTCAAAGGTGATTCTATGTCTGAAATATTGTGAGGAGCACCTGGTTATGGACATTTTATGGTGAAATAATGCTCTTTTCACTTCCAGAATATTACCCCAACAGTGCTCACTGGAGCCTTCAGTTTCTAAATGGTTCTGTAACCAATGCTATCAATATATTTTATAACAATAAGGTGTTGGGATAGCTCACTAGTTTTACCCATTATGAAATGTTTCTTGTGTGTCACCATGTTAATGAGACAACTTTTTTAAGCTGTCAGTTGAACCAACTGATATTGTTTTCTATTTTTTGATTAATTTCAGCTGGTGTCAATTATGGACATCTACAATTTGATTTATTTGCCTGTGTGGATTGGATGGGCTGTTATTGACATCTCATGAGAAATTCATGCCTATAGTACCTTTAGAAATATATTTACTTGGAAAATTGATGATGTGTTTTATACTTATTTCACCAGCTTTATATTAAATTCAACAAATTAATCTTTAAATCTGTTATGTGGATGCTACACTGCAAGACCAATAGCTAAAAGTTTCATCAATATGTCAGAGTAATTTAAAGAGAAACTAAACCTTTTTTTTACTTTTATTTTATTTTTAGTGACCTTTAAATTGAAAGCAGATTCATGAGGGTCCGAATTCTTAATTCTTCCACAAATTGCTCAAAACATCCAAACTTGGCAATTTTTTGCCAAACCTAATTTTAGGTGCAAAACTAACACTATGCATCACCAAAATAACACTATACCAATAGTAAAGCATGGTGGAAGTATCATTATGCTAAAGAGCTTCTTCAACTTCTGGAACTGGAGCTTTTGTACAGTTCAAGGAAATTACGAACAGTTGAAATATCAATTCCAAATGTCAATTTTGCAACAAACTTTCAGCTTTCTGCTAAAAAGCTAAATATTAAGAGGAATTTCACTGCGTGACAACAATTTTAATCATACCTTCAAATCATTAAAGAATTGCTTTTTCAGAAGTAGATTAATGTTTAGGAATTAGCCTGCCAAAGCCCGTATGTCAAAATGTTTAAAAATCTATGTTTGGACAGAAAAGGCCCCTACACAGGAGATACGCTCGAATTCTGACACATTTAGAGTGCTACTTTAAGGAAAAGCGGGCAAAGATTTCGAATTCCAGACATGCCATGCTGATAATTCCTAACCAAGAATACTGACTTGCTAACATAAATTCAAAGGGTATTTTAAAAAAAGTATTAGTATCAGGGTGTGCATATTTATGCAATCATGATATTTTAGTTATTTTTTTTCTTTTTCCTCCCCAAAATAATTCATTTTTTTAGTTGAATTGTACAGATTATAGGTGACAGTAAAGGCTTAAAAGTTCTGATAATTCTTCTTGGTGTGATTTTTTTTTACACGACAAAAAACTGGAATTTTAACAAGGCTGTGTATACTATTTATACAGTTAGGTCCAGAAATATTTGGACAGTGACACAAGTTTTCTTATTTTAGCTGTTTACAGAAACATGTTCAGAAATACAATTATATATATAATATGGGCTGAAAGTGCACACTCCCAGCTGCAATATGAGAGTTTTCACATCCAAATCGGAGAAAGGGTTTAGGAATCATAGCTCTGTAATGCATAGCCTCCTCTTTTTCAAGGGACCAAAAGTAATTGGACAAGGGACTCTAAGGGCTGCAATTAACTCTGAAGGCGTCTCCCTCGTTAACCTGTAATCACTGAAGTAGTTAAAAGGTCTGGGGTTGATTACAGGTGTGTGGTTTTGCATTTGGAAGCTGTTGCTGTGACCAGACAACATGCGGTCTAAGGAACTCTCAATTGAGGTGAAGCAGAACATCCTGAGGCTGAAAAAAAAGAAAAAATCCATCAGAGAGATAGCAGACATGCTTGGAGTAGCAAAATCAACAGTCGAGTACATTCTGAGAAAAAAGGAATTGACTGGTGAGCTTGGGAACTCAAAAAGGCCTGGGCGTCCACGGATGACAACAGTGGTGGATGATCGCCACATACTTTCTTTGGTGAAGAAGGACCCGTTCACAACATCAACTGAAGTCCAGAACACTCTCAGTGAAGTAGGTGTATCTGTCTCTAAGTCAACAGTAAAGAGAAGACTCCATGAAAGTAAATACAAAGGGTTCACATCTAGATGCAAACCATTCATCAATTCCAAAAATAGACAGGCCAGAGTTAAATTTGCTGAAAAACACCTCATGAAGCCAGCTCAGTTCTGGAAAAGTATTCTATGGACAGATGAGACCAAGATCAACCTGTACCAAAATGTTAGGAAGAAAAAAGTTTGGAGAAGAAAGGGAACGGCACATGATCCAAGGCACACCACATCCTCTGTAAAACATGGTGGAGGCAATGTGATGGCATGGGCATGCATGGCTTTCAATGGCACTGGGTCACTTGTGTTTATTGATGACATAACAGCAGACAAGAGTAGCCGGATGAATTCTGAAGTGTACCGGGATATACTTTCAGCCCAGATTCATCCAAATGCCGCAAAGTTGATCGGATGGCGCTTCATAGTACAGATGGACAATGACCCCAAGCATACAGCCAAAGCTACCCAGGAGTTCATGAGTGCAAAAAAGTGGATCATTCTGCAATGGCCAAGTCAATCACCAGATCTTAACCCAATTGAGCATGTATTTCACTTGCTCAAATCCAGACTTAAGATGGAAAGACCCACAAACAAGCAAGACCTGAAGGCTGCGGCTGTAAAGGCCTGGCAAAGCATTAAGAAGGGGGAAACCCAGCATTTGGTGATGTCCATGGGTTCCAGACTTAAGGCAGTGATTGCCTCCAAAGGATTCGCAACAAAATATTGAAAATAAAAATATTTTGTTTGGGTTTGGTTTATTTGTCCAATTACTTTTGACCTCCTAAAATGTGGAGTGTTTGTAAAGAAATGTGTACAATTCCTACAATTTCTATCAGATATTTTTGTTTAAACCTTCAAATTAAACGTTACAATCTGCACTTGATGTCTGTTGTAGAGGTTTCATTTCAAATACAATGTGGTGGCATGCAGAGCCCAACTCGCGAAAATTGTGTCACTGTCCAAATATTTCTGGACCTAACTGTATGCACAGTAGGCTACAAATTGCAAATTATTTTTACTTTTTTAAAGTAATTGCCAAATGTAATGTACTTGTAATCTCCACATAACAATTCTGATGCATGTCTCAAATAATTTAGTGAACTTTCTTTCAATCCTGTTTTCCTGCTTAAAATGAAGTACATATGATTCATAGTGACACATGGCAATTGTCAGACAAATGAAGAGGAATACAAGATTTCAAAATGAATCAGCAGGTAGGTATTCTCGACCAGAGACAGGCAAAGCACAACGCACAGAGGTATTGATTTGGAAAGCTGCATGATGTTGTCTGTTACAATTTATCTTCATCCTGGGGGTAGTATGGGGTTAATACACTCCTATGGCACCTTCTCCCCAGAGACCCTAGCTTTTTAAGTTTGTCCTACATTGCAAATAAGGAAGTTATAGCCAGAGGCGATGAACTTTAGGATGTTAGATCTTGCAACCTACCAGTAAAGCCTGCAGCGTCCTGTGTCAGTGTTTCTACACTAACTGCCTAATTCCCTTGATATAGTGTTTCGCTTACAACTGCATGTGCTTATTCTATTGAAAGCAACTGTCAAATAGTGACTTGTCAGCTCACATATTTACAAATAACGAAATAATGCCTGCTGCTTTCCCAATCCTCATTTCTACAACTGTAACAATAAAATATAAGACTTGCTTCTCAGCAGTAAACATACATCAAGAAGAAGTCGACTAAAGTTTTTCCGTACAAGACAGATATTAAAAACTTGAAACTTAAGTCACCATAAAGAAAGAAAACGGTGTTAGATGGTCACTAACAATGTGATTTCTCTGTTACAGAGAAGGAAATCGTAAAGATCTTTTTCTTAGTATAAGTAAGATACTTCAGTAAAGTCCTGTTCATTACTGGGTTATTAGGGTTTAATAATTTCTTCTCCGGCTGCTCTACAGTAAAGCATGTCTCTTTGCTGCGCTGAAGGCCATTAATTTAAGATATCCATCCAAAGAAGGTAGCAATTTTATGAACTCATGATGGGTCAATAGTGATCTCTCCTGAACTTTCCTACACATGTACACAGACTTGTACTATGGTAACTTTTGAGTTGACGGAGGAAGCTGCAACAAGACTTCTCTGGCTTTGGTACTAGAGATGAGCGAACCTAAGGTTTGGTTTTTTAAATGAACACCAACTTAAAGACTTGTGATAATTGATGGCTTCCTTGAAGCTTTTGTATTGGGTTAACATTGGACCCAAATTACAAAATGTCATGGATACATGCTTATTGTTTCAGCAAATTACAAGTTTGCCAAAAATTTTTGGAAAGCAGGAAATATGAGCCAAATTGCTGATATTCACAACAATTATTAAAAATATTTTTAAAGTGCAGAGGCAAAAAATGAGAACAAAATATTAGGGAGTAATACAAAAAGCAGGATAGGAATGGTGAAAGTTTATCTGGTACAAACTACCGATAACAAGATGATAATATGTAAAATATACAAATATGGCCCAGTCAATGAAAGGGAAAAGAGGGTTAGTGGTCCAAGGTTCTAAGTAGCCAGTACCAATAATAAGGTATATTCAATTGTAAAATTCACAATGCATGCAGAGTTGCATATATGAAGAAACCATATGGAAAGACATTAAATACCCATAATCACCATATTTGCATTGATGCAAAGAGACGAAAATCCCACAACAGGGAAACATTACCGGAGTTTGGAGGGTGGAAAGGCCAATCTATCTGTAAAAAAACATAGCTACAGTATATAAGAAAGGTCATTAAAAAAATAATAGGTTTACTTAATATATTGTAGCAACAAAAAAAGGAAATTAACTATTTTCAATATACTCAATAAAGGGAACTTTACACGCTGCGATATCGGTACCGATATCACTAGCGAGCGTACCCGCCCCCGTCGGTTGTGCGTCACGGGCATATCGCCGCCTGTAGCGCACAACATCGCTAACACCCATCACATGGACTTACCTTCCCTGCGACATCACTCTGGCCGGTGATCTGCCTCCTTTCTAAGGGGGCGGTTCGTGCGGCGTCACAGCGACGTCACACGGCAGCCGTCCAATAGCAGAGGAGGGGCGGAGATGAGCATCCGGAACATGCCGCCCACCTTCTTCCTTCCTCATTGCCAGTGGATGCAGGTAAGGAGATGTTCGTCGTTCCTGCGGTGTCACACGTAGCGATGCGTGATGCTGCAGGAGCAATGAACAACATTATACCTGCAGCAGCAACGATATTAAGGAAATAAACGACGTGTCAATGAGCAATGATTTTTCACATTTTTGCGCTTGTTGATCGTTGCTCATTGGTGTCACACACTGTGATGTCTCTAACGGCACCGGATGTGCGTCACTAATGACGTTACCCCAACGATATATCGTTAGCGATGTCGCAGCATGTAAAGCACCCTTAAGGCAGTGTAGAAGATCAGAGAGCACAAGCGACATTCTCAGTGGGGAGAGCCGAGCAAGTCCAGTAGATATTACGAAGTCATAATCCACCTACCACCTACAAATAGAGCTGTATAAGATGGTTCCCATACTTTGAAACTGATATTTGGTGTCTGCCTACCAGAAATCTGAAATGATTCATAACATGTACTGTAGATAAGCATATAATTAACAAATTAGGATTTGTAAATATTCTTATTCCCATCAAACTGACAAAACATTTTTTTTTTATGTGATTGGAGTGTTAATGCTTAAAACCCATCACTATTGGCAGCACATCCTCCTATATATCCCATGGAATGTGCTGCAGATAATATAATGCTGTATGAGCACAGATTAATCATCTTAACAATCACTGTAGTGATCTGTCAACAGGCTTTTGCTACATCATCTGAGAGCAGCATAATGTAGGAAAAGAGATCTTGAATCCAACAATGTATCACTTAGTTTAATGGGTCTAGATATGACACAATCAGAGTTTTAAGATGTAGCAGAGCAAAGAAAGCTTACCCCACCCACACTATAGTTGTCTGTAGTCTCTCTCGGGACCTAGTCCGGGCACTTAAAACACTCATTGTATTGAAACTACAGCACACAGCCTAATAAGTGACACATACCTGAATTCAGTGTCTCGGCCCCTACCTCTTGCTGCCCTGAGATTATACAGCAAAAACCTGCTGACAGATTCCCTTTAAATTCAGTCCTGTAATGCATAGATACTTTTTCAATTGTACAACCAGTAAATTTACTAAAAAGGAATCCTGATATGACCTCTGAGTTCTTAAACTGCAGTGCTGTACAGCGGTTTTCTTGTTTTCCCTCTAAACATAGAGGCTTATATGGCTTTTATTAGAAAGCGACACAAGGTGTTATGCTCTGAGCATAACCCACTAAGGTGAACACCTAATAGAAGAGAGTTGGGCTTCAATATATCCTGAGAGCTAAACAATCCCCTAAGATCACCTTATATTGCTTGTGTATTAGCAGAGCTGGCCTCTATTTTTTAGATTTATACTAATTTATACTCTTTGATTTGTATTGCCATTTATAATTATTCATAGTATTCTGCTTTATACTTTTCCTACTCATTTTCTCCATTACTGTCCTATTACTACTTGCTATTACCTCCTGTTAGCAAATTTGATTGAGCAATAGTAGTGAAATGATAGATAGTACACCATTGTGAAAGATGAAGAACAAGATCCATTTCTAAAAGATTTTACCATGTTACGTTAACTTAATTTGTAATTTTTGACACATTCTTTTTCATGTTTTCTATTGTTACTTTCCACTGATTCTTATTTCTAGAAATAAAGTTATATTTTTTCCTCAGTCATTTAGCAGGAAAGTTCTTTGGGAAACATCGGAACACGAAGATTACAAACAAAATGTCAAAATAGTTGGCAATACAAAAATAGTAACCCTTTTGTTCGGAAGAAAATAATAAGAAAAATAGGAGAATGACTGTTCAAAAATATGTTTCCACAACTCCAGGGAACAGTATTACATCTATGGACTCTCACCTTGTTAAAGCTGTTAAGGCAACAAAAATCACAGTCAAGTTCATGGTCGTATCATGGAGAACTGCAAAACCTCTATTAAATCCCACTGTGTATACAATTGATCATCATGGCCAATTGGGTAACCTAACTGAGGCAGCATGAGGCATACAATAATACAATAGGTCCAAGACATGGCATGCCGAAGCCTTTCTTAATAGGGCTAAACACAGACTAACTCCCAAATAGAAGGGAACATGTCTCTGTAGAAAGTAAATTACAAAATTCCCCTTGATAAGAATTCAGTTTTCCCGATAGTAATGTCAGAAAAGTGGAACTTAGGAGAAAAAAAAGAAGACAAAACAAATCCATGACAAACTTCAAAAGAATAAAAGCCGATGCATACAATAAAGATGGGTATATCATATACAGGGGGAATAAACTGTACATTATTTGAAGCAAAAAAAAACAACTTATATTTTTTTTATTAAAATCCTTTAATTTTTCTTCTATATTTTAAAACAGCTAGTGAATCATATTTTTTCATTTCAAATGTTTTTGTTTTTTGATTGATGTTTTTTAACCCCTAGCCTATTTTAAATTTTGCAAATAAATTTTAAAGTTTTACTTGCAGGTGGGTTTTTATTTTGGGGGACAAGTTGAGGTTTTTAATTCCACCAGTCATTATACCATACAATCTAGTGGAAATTTTCTAATTCTGTAAAATGAGAAAAGCAAACATCGCTATTGTTTTTTTATGAATTTTTTATACAATTGTGGTTTTTCTTTTTCCTAACGAAGAATCGAATCAGCTTAAAACGCATTGAATCAATGAACCATGTTTGTTTAACCTCTTTACGACACATGACGTACTAGGTACATAATGGCTCATGTTGGGATAATCACCGCCGGCTGCTGCGGTGAGCCGAACGAGAGTCCCTCACATGTCAGCTAATTTGCACAGCTGACATGTGTGGCTATCAGGCGCGGGTGAATACGAGATCCACCCGCGCCTTTTAATTCCTAAAATCGCGCTGTCAAAATGTGACAGCACGATGTAAATGCCCGCAGTGGGTAATGCGCACTTACCCGCTGCCATCAGAGGCCCCGTGACTCTCCTGTAGCTATCATGACTCACTTGCTCTTACAGCCGGCAGAGCAGCGTCTGTAAGAGAACAGCAGCATTTCTGCTGATCTTAGCTCTGCAGCTGTGTTCTACAGAAATGCACAAGCGATCAGACTGCTGATCCTTATAGCCCCTTAGGGGGACTAGTAAAATAAAAAAAGTTAAAAAAGTTTTAATATATTAAAAAAAAAAAAATAAAAGTTCAAATCATCCCCCATTTTCCCCATTTTTGATGGTACCATTTTAGTGCAGATACATAGAATTTGTGGTGACCAATAAACATAATTTTGGCGTTTGAAATTTTTTAAATGGATAAAAGGGATTTTTTTTAAAGGGATAAAAATAAAAATATACACATATTTGGTATCAATGTGTTCAGAAATGCCTGATCTATCAAAAATTAAAATCAGTTTATTGGTCACCACAAATTCTATGTATCTGCACTAAAATGGTACCATCAAAAATGTCAACTCGAGATGCAAAAATAAGCCAGCACTGAGCCCCAGATCCCAAAAAATGAAAACATTATGGGTTTTGGAAAATTACGTAAAAAGTGCGCCACTTTTTTCGACAAACTTCTGAATTTTTTTAACCTCTTCAATAAAAGTAAACTTAGACAGCTTTGGTGTCTACGAACTCGTATCGACCTGAGGCATCATACCGACACATCAGTTTTACCATATCGTGAACACTGAATAAAATAGCCCCCCAAAAATCATGCAATTGCACTTTTTTGCAATTTTTCATACTTTTTTTTGCAGTTTTCCGGTACACTGTATGGTAAAACTCATGGTTTCATTTAAAAGTACAACTCGTTCTGCAAAAAATAAGCCCCATATGGCAAGATTGACTGAAAAATAAAAAAGTTACGACTCTCAGAAAAGGGGAGCAAAATTACAGTGATACTAAACATATGTTGTTTCTTTATGAAGGGTAAAAAAAAAATCTGAAATTTGAAAAAAAATGATTTGTATTGTCAATTTCTGAACCTGGTATTTCTTTTATTCTTTTGTCTCTTATTTTTTTGGATGATGACCTGTAGATTTATTGGTAGTATTTTGAGGTACATATGACATTTTGGTCACTTTTTATTGCTTTATTTTGAGGAAGCTACAGATTAGATTGTAACAGTTTCCTGTATATGTGTTTTTTAGAGTAAATTCTGGTTCTCAAATTTACGAAGAGTGAAGTTCATTTCTCAATTTCTTACCAACCAGTATAAGGTTATGCCTATCTAATCTACTTGGCTCTTTTCACAATGTAGCACTTCATGGGATGCATAATCATTGCAGCAGGAATCAGGGTGATAATCCTTTTGATAGAATTTTGTTGCTTGATGTAATTTTCAAAGAACTGACCCTAACACCAGGAGTGTGCTTTCTTTAGAATTTAGTTCTTCAAAAGCCAGTTTTAAAAAAAGGCTGGTTCTTTTTTTAAAAGAGTGCTACAAAGATAAAGCAAACAAAACATCAACAGCTTGAAATCTCAGCAAATAAAACCATCACAATCTCAATCCCAGGATTCTAGCAACTCTGCCTAATCGCCATTTTCTGAATTCAACAATACAAAAATGATGAATATTTGTTCTTTGTCACGCCAAGGATAACCAACAATCTCTCATTTACTTTTATTGTGTTAAAGGAAACCGGGAGTTTATCCGCGCTGTCACCACATTTGAATATATTAATAATTTATGTCTTTATTCTTTCATGCACAGGTCAACGCGTTTCAGAAGTCACAGCTCCCTTCATCAGGACAACAAACAAGAAAAACATAAATTAAATTCTCTCCCCAGGAAGGGTCAAGGTTTATTCATGTTCCAATGATGTCACAGGATTTACTTTTAGTAACAACCCTAATAGGCTCTTAATATGAGGTTTTCAATAGTGGGTTTTTTTTTCCAGTATTCATGCATTACACTGATAAAACCTAAAAAACTAAAAATAATGGTCTCACCGAGTACCTGGCACTGTGACCCAAACAATTAGTCAGAGGTCGCTCCTTTTGTACCATAATTGCATGAACAGAGTTAGCATCCTAAAGCCCAAAAGTGACAGCTGAGACTGAACCTTAGGATATGGTTCCACTTGTGATTTACACGAATTAGTGCAATCTGATAAAACATCAAATTGCTCTCACTCTACTGCCAAACTATGGGGCAATGCCCATCTGTGATTGATTTCTCATGCCATAGTGGTATGAGGAATGAATCGCAGCATGCTGCCTTTGGCAGTGAGTCTCGGCTCACACGCAAACATACAAGTGTATGGGAGCGGGAGAAACATCACACTCCACTCACATGTCATCTGACAATAGTGCGTTGTACGCAGAGACAGGCCGGGAAGGAGATGGTATGAGAGTGTTCTCTCCCTCTTCTCCTCAGCTGTGATCTGATCGCAAGATCAGATCACAGTTGCATGACCTTCAGCTGATGCTCACAGCAGAGGGTTATTAGCATATCGCCTCCAGTGCTCTTGCATCAGAAGCTATGTGCAGGTGGTACCATACCCTTACAAGAGCAATTTCTTGTAGCCACTATACTGAGTTACCCTGTAAAGTACCCTAGCTGTTCCCTTTGTGGCCCTGAAGATGGTATGGTAATAGTAATTCCAACAATAATAAAATAATGAACTAGTTTTCAGATAATGAGTTGACTTTTGCCTCACAAATAATATTGAGTGGATCTTTTGAAATTTTGATTCTCCAGCTTTGCAGAATGTTTCCCCAAAATTTAGATCTGTGGTGAATAAATTAGTCACAAATCTCAGTACTGCAAATGTCTAAAAAAAAAAAAAAAAAGTATACCACACTCTCAGTTCTCCTTGGAGTGCAATTAATCAAGTTTGAGCTCTTTGCTGTAAATACAGCCACATCAATGATAAAGTAAAATCAATCTGTCTTGCTAGGGAAACATCACAGTAAGTTGTGGTATACATAAGCCTATTGAACTTGTTCATGACTGGGCCATTTTCCCCTTTTCCTGGCCAGGCATATTTTCAGGTTTAATTGTACATGCGCCTTTAATAAATGCCTAAAAAAAAATTCTCCTTCAGATGTTGAAATTATTTTTGACTAGTTTTTTTGCAATACATACGGCTTAATTTATAGACAATTTTTATGTCTTTCTGTTACTGATATCAGAGAAAAATGTAAAGAAAAATAGGGACTGAATGTTTATTTTTCACATTTTTTTATTTCAATTTACGACCACAAAGAAACATTAAAATAGTTCTATTTGTGTACATGGTAGCCAGCATGATTATCTACAAAATGACTATGAAATGATAAACTGACGTACAAAGCTGTAGTGGATGGTGAGATAGGGAACCTGAAATGCAAAAGTTCAAAACATTGTTGCCTTTTTGCTCATATGTGTATATGCACCAGTCACATTATCTCCTACATAATATATGTACACCAGCCTCATTGCCTGCTATGTCTCTTATGGGATGTAAATACACAATTCATAGTGTATCCTATGCAATGTATATACAATAGCCCCAATGCCTCCTATGTGAAATATATACATTACCAATAGCATCTCATATTTGATGTATATATGTAGCACCCCAAGAGGTCGAGGGAAAACACTAGTCACCGGGCCAGTGAGGATCAGGGGATGTTATGGGTGGGCCTGCTCAGTTTCGTGACCCCGAGGTGTACACAGAGGGAGAAGGGGAATAAGGATGATGGTGCAGCTTTATTTCGTGACACCAACTGCGGTATGTGGGCAGGGAATTAGCCGCCGCTTTTGTCGCTGTCCTCTGGGGCAGATAGTAGGAGCAACTGAGATCTTTCTGCTCCCCAAAGGTGGAGCGAGCCCCAGAGCCAGAGAGGATGATGAGGGGTGTAGTAATGGCGGGCGCCGGTGCTGGGAAGGACAGGCGGACACAGTCTCTGCGGGTTCCAGGTGTTTTACTCACAGTTTATGCCGCTCACCCGGGAAGTATTGGTCACCGGCTCTGATGGGCCTCGTCAAACCCGGATCCTTTAAAGGTCAGAGCTAGTGCATTGGACGGTGGGCAGCCCCTGAATCAAGAAAAGCTATAGCATAAAATGAGGATAACGAGCAAATTAAAAAGACTGAAAAAAGAAATTTAGGTTGCACAGTACCCACAGTAAATGAACGAGCAAATCTCTTTTCTCGTTTAGGCCAGACAGAGATAGTGTGAGAAGCATCTCCACAATAGAGACAAAACTTGTTTCTCCATCTAAAACCCTATTAGAGAGAACCCTATCACACTGCATAGGCTCTGAAGACTGTTCCGCAAGCAATACATCAGCACGTATCATTTTCCACTTGCGTAAACGTCTATCAATCTGAATGGCTAAGGTCATAGAGGCATCGAAACCCAAAGGGAGAAGAAATCTCACCATAACATCTATAACAGTATCCGCAAGACACTTCCGAAAAAGTGGCATTTTCCTAACACACCCAGACACCTCATTACTGACGAATAAACTTGCTACACCTCAAAGATAGAAATGAAGAATCCTAACTTGTCTCTGAGCAGTCCCCAAAGAAATAGCAAGCCCCAAACATGTAAACGACGGTGATGTAAGAAAACACAATACACAGATAGAAAATATAGATTAGCAAAGGTGAGGCCCGACTTACTAGATACAACAGGGCAGGAAAGATAACTGATTGCGGCCAGCAAAAAAACCCTGCAAAAAACCCAAAATCTTGATAGAAAAATGATCTGAGACCATACGGTCTCTCCCCCACTATATCTGATACTCTTGTGCTAAACACTTTAAACCGAACTATATAGTATACTAAAGCAGGAGAGAAGCAAAGTCCTGCACCACCGCAGATTACCTGCAATATCGCTTGCGGTACCGCCTGTGCCTGTGCTCGGGTGGAGAGCCTGGAGGGTCCGACAATCCAAGAGCGGGGTGCTGGTCATAAGGCAAAGTCCATTGATGAAGCGTGAGAGTAGAAAGAGACCGCACTCCATCCGCTGTGAAGGATTTCTTTATTCAAACACGTGCAGAGTGGAGGGCTGGAGACACACTGTGAGCTGGCTCCTCAAGAATGGACAGATATAATGGGAAGAAACAAAATCACATAACAAATAATATTCTAAAATGCAAATCATCCAAACATGATCATTGAGCAAGCTCCCTTTCTTGCTGGAGGAACTGCCCTGCTCACAAAAGCAGAGAGACAGATCCTCACAAACAAGAAACCAAAACACAAACCAAAATGGAATAAGCAGAAACACACTTGAGTGCAATTCCAGTAATTAAGCACAGAAACTAGTATATTTATCTGGAGTAGATTCAGGCACAGAATAAATGGGAGAAACTAAAGGGAAAACTCCAGCCTTTTTCAGAAGCAGCAGGAAACAGTCATCACCGGAGGCCGCCAGGCAGAAAATTCTCTCCTAAATACACTGGGCTGATCTGCAATAGGACTTCCTGGATTCCTAATTAATTCCATCACCTGTTTGAGTCACAGATTCAGACTTAGCTTCATTACCATTCCTGGCCACCAGAGGGAGTGCTACACCAGCACCCACTCAGATGACATTCACAACAGGAAAAATAATGGGTTAATGACATCTCACAGCTGCTACTAAGCCCTAGATTAGTAATGGGAGGCGACTATGAGACCCCAATTACTAATCTATAGGTGAAATAAACACAAACCCCAAAATAGTTCTCTATTTGAAATAGAATGCAAAAAAACGCACCCTTTTTCACCCCATTATTAACCTCAAACAACCCTTTCTGACGTAATCCACATGAGATACCACGACAATTCTGGCTCTGGTACATACTTACTGAAGGTACAGCGAAAGGGCACAGAACATGCCCATATGCTGTGGGCTTCAGTTAACCTGCTAACACAAGGCTCTCTGTGTAACATTCTATAAACAAAAAGGCACTAATCAGAGGGGAAAGGAGTATGGTGAGACTAGTGTCCAGGCAATGATAATCCTAGGTGATGAAACCTTCACTTTATGTAAACAGCAGTGCACCGGGTAATAAATGAGACATTACTGAAATGTATGTGTCAGCCTCTATTTCCTGCTCACAGATTCCCTTAAACATTGAGCAACGGAAATTACTAAACCGTCAATGATATCTGTTTCTGTTCTGCCCCATTCTCACCCATAGCTGATTTGTTTTAGAAAGAGATGAACAGTCAACATGGAAAACACCATTCTAGTGCCAAGCTGTGTTGCAGTCTTTGAAAGCCACTGTGGTGAAGACTCTTGAATGGTGGTATCCCTTCATGATATGGTATATATTGAGGTGGAAATGAGGTGGGGATGCCAGAAGCACTGCCGATATCCTACATGGAGCACCTGTCAACTAAATCAGGAATGATAGTAACGATGATAATGAATCTGTCTTGGACAAGACTCAGAGCAAGGACTGAAGCACTCTGGCCCACCCATGCATTCCCTCTTAGAAGCGGGATTCTCAGTGCTGGTACAGCTTCAAAGGGCTATTAACCTGAAAATGAACTCCATATTAGTAGGTTAATAGCATTTTTTTCAATATAGTGGAAACAAAAAATATGAGCCCCACATCCAAAAATCATACTTTGATCTAATGCCACCAGACAAACATTTATATACCTGAACATGAGTAGTTCTTCCTTTTTGCTTTCAGTTCACATACTGTGAGCTTGTAGAAGGTGAGTTCCCCAGCTCCTTTCATAGGGTGCTGGTGCTGTGTGGCAGCCATTGTTGTAGTGATTTTGTGTTGACGGGGCGGTGTAACTTGGAGTTATGGGGGCTCATCCTTGCAGCATGAGTGTTGTGGGGCACCAGGTCACCTGCCATACTGGTGCACTGTTGCTGTGGCGGTGGTTGGCACATGGCACTGCAACATTAAGGCTTCTAATAAGTTAGAGGCCCACTCAGAAGTTTGCCGTGACGTGACAGTGGCTTCATACAGTCTGATCAGAATGTTAAACCAAGAACCTCATGTTCAAGTATATAAATTTTTGCCTAGCAGCATTAGATGAAAGTATGATTTTGAATGTGCGGTTCATGTCTTTTTCACAGCTATGGCATAATATCATTATTTTACATGATAGGTTCTCTGTACATTTCAGTAATCTTAAAGCCACAGTAAGATTTAGGCAGAGTCTAGATTAACTAGTGGGGTATAAAAAAAAGGTTATCAACAAAAAGTAAAATTTGTTGTTATTTATTGGCCATATTCCATAAAAATAATGTTTTCTTTTCTTCTTGAAATCGAAAATCCAACTTGACACTTGTATTTATATCTGAACTGTATTAATTAAAGCATCACTCCTTTTTTTTTTTCTTTATTACAGGAAGGTGAAGGAATTGGTAAAGTACCCAATTTTCCGGCATATACGACGACTTTTTAACCCCTGAAAATGTTCTCAAAAGTCGGGGGTCGTCTTATACATCGAGGGTCATCTTATAAGGTGGTGCACGGTGCTGCATGAGCCCATATTTTAGTAATGTCTGCCTACCGGTCCCCTTCTTACACACAATAAACATTATTCTCACCTGTCCTCCATTCTCGCGGTGCCTTCAGCTTCTTCTGGCATGCTGTAGGCCCATAGACCCCTCCGTGATAGTGTCCTGTACACGGGACCACTGCCACTGCCGTCATGGCTTTACTGCAGTGGCATGCTTTGCGGTGTCGTAAAACATTGAACTGCAGTAAAGCGCTGACAGCAGCAGCGGCGGCTCCATATACAGAACGCAATCATGGAGGGGCCTATGGGCCAGCGGTCCGCAAGAAGCACTCCTCCATGATTGCATACCATACACAGGGCTGCTGGTGCGGTCAGCACTTTACTTCAGTTGAAAGCTTTACGGCACCACAAAGCATTCAACTGCAGTAAAGCCAGGACAGCAGACAGCAGCCCCATGCATCGGACACTATGACGGAGGGGTCTATGTGCCTTGTGGTCTACAAGAAGCAGCTGAGGACACCACAGGAACGGAGGAGAGGTGATAATAATGTTTATTGTGTGTAAACAATGGCATAATAGGGGACAAGAAGGGGACTGGTAGGAGGGCATTACTAAACAATGGGCTCATTGCTATAAGGGGTGGGACAAGGATGGGCATATTACTAAACAATGAGCTCATTACTGCAGGGAACATTACAAAACAATGGGCACATTACTGCAGGGGACATAACTAAGCAATGGAACATTACTCGGGTCGGTTTATACTTGATTATATATGATATATTCCAAACTCTCTATTTTAAATGGAAAAGTTGGGGGTTGTCTTATACGCCCAGTCGTCTTATACGCTGGAAAATATGGTATATTCCCTTTGTGTAGTCAAAGCCTCAACAGTGGCTGTCTTCTATTGCTTACTATGCCACTCCAGTCTCTCTCTACCATCTTTTGACTGTGCAAAAGTCACTACTTAATTTAAGTTTCTGTGAGCCTCGTTCAGAGACTCATAATCTTACATTGAAAAGTGACTTCCTGTCTACCCAGCAAACACTGGAGTGAGCTGGCCAGTAACAATTAAAGTTATATTCTGGAGAAAAGAACCATATATTTAAAGCAACAGTCTGGTGTTTCTTTTTTATTTGAACATTGGATAGGTAATAGTAATATATGTAACAAAATACTTACCAGCAGCGTCGGACTGACTACCAGAGGAATCTCCAGTATGCCAGGCCTAGATTCAGGTACCTGCATTGCACTTCGGAGCTCTCACCTGAGCTCCAGACTGCAGCCTAGACTATACTGCGCGCACCGAGTGATTGATTCCCCGGCGATTGCGGTTTCATTCATGTCAGCGGCAGACAGGCCAGGCTAATCTCTGGTGCTCTCACCTGAACTCCGGAGTTCAATTGCCGGGGAATCAATCACTAGGCGCTCGTGGTATAGTCTAGACTGTAGTCTGGAGCTCAGGTGAGAGCTCCGGAGTGCAATGCAGGTACCTGAATCCAGACCTGGCATTACTGGAGATTCCTCCGGTAGACAGTCCGACGCTGCTGGTAAGTATTTTGTTACATATATTACTATTACCTATCCAATGTTCAAATAAAAAAGAAACACCAGACTGTTGCTTTAAATATAGACGATAAATCAATTTCGTAATCACAAATAGTAAAGAGGAAAACTTTCCCATAAATTGAACAAAAAAATTCACATTTTCTCCTTTCGCTTCTCTCGTATCCATTTACCTTCTTTCTGCTATTCAACCTTGTCTGTATAAATCAATGACTAACATGATCTACTTTTGTATCAGTTTCTTACTCAGGTCTTGTCACTTTTGTTCTCTCCTCCATGAAATCTTTTGCACAAGATTTCTATTCTCATTTCTTTTCTTCAAAAGAAAAAAATAACATTGATCAGCATTTTCAGGCAACAGAAATACCTTTGATTTTGTGCCTTGTTTTGATCCCTTGCACGATACTTCATGATATAATAACATGGTAAAAACAAAACAGTATAGAGAGAGCTAAAAATGTGTCTTGTGTTTCATAGCCTGTAGAAAAAGATCATTAATCAGTTCTTTCCAGGAAGACTCATATTTGTATGATCATACATCTTATTGATGGGTGCCATTCCATACACTGTAATTTTTTTCAGCATTTCCACATGGCAAATTGTTTGCATCAAAAGTCATAAAAAATAATTAATGTTTGAGTAATGCCAAACCTATGCACACATGTACAGTATATAAAGCCCAATGACATTCGTTCTAAGATATTAACATTCTCTTATTCACAGTATTGGCTTATTTAGTATAAATTAGAATGCAGAGTATTAATCTAAGGATTAAAAAAAAGCATGTCAGAGTGCTCCACAAAAGGTCAAAACTCTTTTAACACTGACTATAAAGTAAACTTATTAGATATCCATATAAAAATTGCTGCCGCATATAAATCCTATTTCAAACAACTAGCAATTATAGTTTAAATACTTTAATAATTTTATATCTCCAGGGCACACAATAGTAATTTTGAAGTTGAAATTTTATATTCCAAACTAACAGAGGTTACAAAAAGAGGAAAAAAAAGTCTTCTTTCAAAGGAACATACCAGCTTATTTATATATGAAAAAAATGATTTCAAGTGGAGAGGCGATGACCTTGAGAGGGGATTCGGCTCCCTAACTTGAGATACAAATTTGCATATTAGACAGCTGGAATTTCCTATTTTGTTTCTTTTTTAGAAATTAGTTTTCATTACTTGGATATGTTTTATTAATTATATGCACAAGTTATACTAGTCTGTGGAACTTAGTTCTCAGGTATAGGAAAAGAAAAATCACTAATGACATAACAGAAATTCCTCTACTGCATTATAATGTATAGAGAATATAACGTGCAATATGTAGTACTGGCTTATCAGTAGCATCAATTTGTATTATTTATAAATTAATATTGGCACATATGGAATATATTGTGTATAGGCTAACCACAGCCTTGGATTGATATCGACCTTGAGTATTTTTTCATAGATGCGAACTTATCATTGGTGCAACTTGTGCAACCTACGTGATCCCATGAGGTATATGAGCCAATTTAAACATTCAAATAAACAAGCATGTCTTGTCACATACACAAAAAGGATCCCATATACTGTTCAACCTCTTCTATCTGTGTTCACCACTGTATCTTTTTATACACATTAGGCCTCTTTCACATGTCAGTCAAAAACACACAAGGTTTTCATTGAAATGTTTAAGATGCATTTGGCCCTCCACGTGCACTGATTTTCACACATGTGTGTTCTCCGTGTGC
Source organism: Anomaloglossus baeobatrachus (assembly GCF_048569485.1). Taxonomy (NCBI): domain Eukaryota; kingdom Metazoa; phylum Chordata; class Amphibia; order Anura; family Aromobatidae; genus Anomaloglossus; species Anomaloglossus baeobatrachus. Next base: position 103,003,522 of record NC_134353.1, read on the forward strand.
TATCCATGATGGCAAATGGAGATCAGGCACTCCTTTACTGACCTGTCCCAGGCGCTGCTCTCTGTGGTGCTGAAATCTCATGCCCTGCTGTCTCCGGCAGCTGCTGTTTCCCCTCTGCTGTTATTTCCAGGTTGCGGTGCAGTGAATGTTCATGAGCATAATTAGCCGGCCTGAAAGCAGGACACAGCATCGCAGGATTCACGTGAGTTTAAAAATCATTTTATTTCACAGGTATGGATTTTCTCTGGAACATGTCACACAGGTCACATGTAGTCCGTGTGACATCAGTGATGCCAGAGAAAAACGGACTTGTCTCCGTGTGGAACACACAGACACGCATGTGCGTTGCACAGAGATATGGTCAGTGAGAAATCACTGATGTGTGCGCAGACCCATTGATTTTAATGGGTCTACATATGTTCATAATTCTGGTAAGTGTAAAAACAGAAACATACGTACCAGAATCACTGACGTCTAAAGGGGGCCTAAGTTACATATTCTACTTGGTCATGGTATTAAAAGAAGTAGTCCATAGAGAGAATCAAGCTTTGACTACTACCCTTCGGCATGTTGAAAATAGGATGATGACAAGCTTAGTGTTACGGTTGCTGCGAGCACTGGAGACTATGTCCAGATTTCTTGCTACTGCACATGTGCGAGCGCTGGAGACTAAGTCCAGATTTCGTGCTACTGCACATGTGCGAGCGCTGGAGACTAAGTCCAGATTTCTTGCTACTGCACATGTGCGAGCGCCGGAGACTAAGTCCTATCTTGGAGCCATTGCACATGTGCAGGTGACATCATCGCTGACACGAGGTCACATGTCTCTGACACCTTCTATGCCGATTGGTCGCTGGTCATGTGCTTGTGATGCCTTGCTCCGTGATAGGCCAGCATGACGTCACTCCTGTCGTTCTGGCAGCGGATTGGCTCTGGTGTGCTCCATCTTGGATGAGGCACAGAGTCTATATAAGACCCTGACACACGCCGCATGGCGCTCAGTCCTCTTGGTTCATGCATAAGAGTAGACGCTCTGTGCGCGTTCCTCTAGGCATTCCTCTATCTATGCTAGGTGAGCGCTACCGGAAGGGTAGCGTTCTTATACCTTACAGCTTCGGCTGCTGTCCGTATCCTTACCTCTTAGGGGAGCGGACATAGGCAGGTGCCTGAGGCACATGGTCTGGCTGGGTCTTGTGGCTCGACTCGTAGGTGGACGTTGCCGCTAGGGTAACGTTCCTTATACTGCGTCTGGCAGTTGTTTGTATCCTCGCACACTAGGGGAGCGAACAGAGGTAGGAGCTTTGTGCGGCTTACGCTGCTGTTCGTCTCTTTTGCACCACTAGAAGAGCGGACCTAGGCAGGTGCCATATCTAGTGGTTCGTGTCCTCGCACACTAGTGGAGCGAACGCAGGTAGGAGCTTTGTGCGGCTTACGCTGCTGTTCGTCTCTTTTGCACCACTAGAAGAGCGGACCTAGGTAGGTGCCATTTCGCACACATTGCCTTTGTCTCTGTGATTATTAACAGAGATCATTCCACACACCCTCCAAGTAAGGGAGGAATTGCTTTACTTACTTATTATATCCTTCTGTGAGTTAACAGAGGTATTGCTCTCTGCCATAGTCTGCAGCAGAGTCTTTGCACGGTGGACCCTGACTGTCTGATACTCCTTTAAGTTATTATCAGACAGCCCCCCGTAACATTAGGACTGAGCCAAGGGTCTGGCAGTTATGGCAGAATATCAGCAGTTACACCGTTGCATACAAGTACTTGAGTCACGGCTCAAGAGTATAGAGGATAAACCTCAGACCATGGTGACATCTGCACATGATCCTCGACTTGCTCTGCCAAACAGATAATCTGGCGATGCCAGATCATGTCGTGGTTTCATTAGTCAGTGTCAGATACACCTAGAGGTCAACTCTTCTCGCTTCTCTACGGAGAGGTCCAGAGTAGGCTTTATCATCTCCTTACTTCAGGACAAAGCCTTAGAATGGGCGACTCCCCTATGGGAGCGCTCTGATGTGGTTACTCTGAGACATCAAGACTTTCTTGATGCTCTTAAGGCGGTATTCATGGGTCCGCAGGTTACCCATGATGCGGCCCTGAGACTGTTAGATCTATCTCAGGGTTCGTTATCCACTAGTTCTTATGCCATTGCTTTTAGAACTCTGGTGGCAGAACTAGATTGGCCAGAGAAGGTGTTGATTCCTATCTTCTGGAGAGGGTTGGCAGGCTATGTCAAGGATGCTCTTGCTATTCGTGAGGTCCCTGCTTCTCTGGAGGACTTGATCACAGTAGCAACGAGGATCGATGTACGCCATAAGGAACGTAGACTCGAGGTCTCTTCCTCATGCCCTAAGCATCGGGCTATTCCAGTTGTTGAGGGTCCACTACCATCTTCCTCAGCATCTGAAATATCTCCCACTCCTATGGAGTTAGGTCATACGTCTTCCAGACTACGCAAGTCTGGTCCTCCTATATGTTACGTATGTCGTCAGGCTGGACACTATGCCAACAAGAGTCCTAGTCGTCAAGGAAACTCCCTGGTCTAGTAACCATTAGAGGGGGGTTACTAGAGACGTCTTCTACACCCTCTAAGTGTTGTATCCCAGGTCAGCTCTCGTTATCTGAGAATACATGGCCTATTATGGCTTTTGTGGATTCCGGAGCTGACGGGACTTTTGTGTCCTCAGGATTTGTTAAGGGACACAATATTCCCTCTATCATGTTAGAGGCGCCTATTCCTGTCCGTGTTGTTAATGGAACTATGTTGTCTGACTCCATTACATTGAGGACAGTTCCCTTGCGCCTTTCCCTGTCTCAGGGTCACATAGAGGATATTTCTTTTCTTGTTTTGCCTGAGGGTATAGACGACGTCCTTCTGGGTCTCCCATGGCTTCGGACTCATGCTCCTCACATTGACTGGGAGTCTGACAGCATTATTAGTTGGGGTTCGAAATGTCAGTCCCGATGTCTTCCCTTAACACCTAAGGTCATTGCGGTTGCATCTACTGATCTCTCTCCCATACCTACACCCTATCTGGATTTCGCTGACGTGTTCTCCAAACAGGGTGCTGAGGGTCTTCCACCCCATAGGCCGTATGACTGTGCCATAGACCTTATCCCAGGTTCGGTTCCACCTAAAGGCAGGGTTTACCCCCTGTCGATACCTGAGTCGGAGGCCATGTCGACCTATATAAGAGAGAGTTTAGAGAAGGGGTTCATTCGTAAGTCTGTCTCTCCCGCGGGAGCTGGGTTTTTCTTTGTTCGGAAGAAAGAGGGTGATTTGCGTCCCTGCATAGATTACAGGGGTCTCAACGCAATCACAATAAAGAAGAAATACCCATTACCTTTAATTTCGGAGCTCTTTGACAGACTGAGAGGAGCTCAAGTTTTTACGAAGTTGGATCTGCGGGGTGCGTATAACTTGGTACGAATTCAAAAGGGTGACGAATGGAAGACTGCTTTTAACACCCGAGACGGTCACTATGAATACCTCGTCATGCCTTTTGGGTTATGTAATGCACCCGCAGTATTTCAGGACTTCGTAAACGATGTGTTCAGGGATTTACTGTTATCCTCAGTAGTGGTGTATCTGGACGACATCCTGATTTTTTCTCCTGATCTGGAGACTCATCTTCAGGATGTCGTTCGTGTCCTTTCCCATTTAAGGGAGCACTCATTGTTTGCTAAACTCGAGAAATGTGTATTCGAGCAGTCCTCATTGCCTTTTTTGGGTTACATTATCTCACAAGAGGGCCTGGCTATGGATCCTGCGAAGCTCTCTGCTGTCCTGCAATGGTCCGAACCTCATTCCTTGAAGGTGGTGCAACGCTTCTTAGGATTCATAAATTATTACAGGCAGTTCATACCCCATTTTTCTACTTTGGTGGCCCCTTTGGTGGCCTTGACTAAGAAAGGTGCTAATCCCAAAGCCTGGTCTACTGAGACATCTCAGGCTTTTGAGGCAGTAAAAAGACACTTTTCAACTGCACCCGTTCTTCAAAGACCCGATGAGAGTAAGCCCTTCCTCTTAGAGGTTGATGCCTCTTCAGTGGGTGCTGGTGCGGTCTTGTATCAAAAGAACGGTGCAGGTAGAAAAAGGCCGTGTTTCTTCTTTGCGAAAACCTTTTCACTGGCAGAGAGAAACTATACTATTGGGGATAGGGAACTGCTCGCCTTGAGATTAGCCTTGGAGGAGTGGCGTCACTTGCTGGAAGGAGCGAAACATCCTTTCCAGGTCTATACAGACCATAAGAATCTGACGTACTTACAAACCGCTCAGCGTCTGAATCCTCGCCAAGCCCGCTGGTCCTTGTTTTTCTCCCGCTTTCACTTCTCCATCAACTATCTGTCTGGGAGTAAGAATAACAAGGCAGACGCCCTGTCTCGCTCTATGCTTTCTACCCAGGAAGAGATTGACGAACCTCGTCTTATCCTTCCCTCCAGGGTTTTTCATACGCTCTCCCCTGTGACGTTAGACCAAATCCCACCGGGCAAGACCTTTGTTCCGCCTGATCGACAGAATGATATACTGTCATGGGCCCACACCTCAAAGGTGGGTGGGCATTTTGGTATTAGGCGGACACGAGAGTTACTGGAGAGGTGGTATTGGTGGCCACACTTAGCCAGCCACGTCAAGAGATATGTCGGTTCCTGCTACTCATGTGCTCGCAACCGTCCATTACGGCAGAGACCGGCTGGGCTCTTGCATCCTTTACCAGTGCCAGATAGACCATGGGAGGTGGTAGGCATGGACTTTGTGGGTGATCTTCCATGTTCACAGGGACATAGATTTGTGTGGGTCATTACGGACCATTTCTCCCGGATGGTTCATCTCGTACCGTTATCGAGAATCCCATCTTCCAGGGTACTAGCCAAACTATTCCTCAAGCATGTCTTTAGGCTTCCCAGGATGCCAGATCGTATCATTTGTGATAGAGGCCCGCAATTTACTACCCGTCTCTGGCGAGATCTTTGTAGCCTTCTGCAAATTGAGTTGAATCTCTCTGCGGCATACCATCCGGAGACCAATGGTTTGGTTGAACGTACCAATCAATCTATGATTATATACCTTCGACACTTTGTTGCTGAGAACCACGATAACTGGTCCTCCCTCCTACCCTGGGCAGAATTTGCCCTTAACAATTCGCTGGCTGAGGCCACTGGGCAGACACCGTTCGTACTCAATAATGGGCAACACCCTAGGGTACCGGTACCGTTTCCCGCTGCTGCACCTCCTCCTCTTGTGGCCGACTGGGCAACTAATGCCAGAGAGGTTTGGGATCGGACTCAAGAGTCGATCCAAGCAGCTAAGGACCGTATGAAGACGGCGTCCGATCGGTTTCGTCGCCCGGCTCCTGTCTTTTCTCCAGGGGACTTTGTGTGGCTCTCTGCAAAACATGTGAGACTTAGAGTGAGCTCTGTCAAATTTGCTCCTCGCTTCCTGGGTCCTTATGAGGTTCTTCGACAGGTAAATCCTGTAGTCTACCAATTGAAGTTACCCGTCCATCTTAGGATTCATGACAAATTCCATGTCTCACTGCTAAAGCCGGCTATTTTACCTCACGCTCGTGAAGTGCACTCTCCTGCCTCTGATTCCTCTCGCTCTAGCTATGAGGTACGAGCCATAGTTGGTCCTAAGATGGTTAGAGGGCGCAGGTTCTTCTTGATAGATTGGGAGGGTTACGGCCCGGAACATCGCTCTTGGGAGCCTGAGGAGGCTGTCCATGCTCCCGATTTAGTTGCCGATTACCTGCGTCGCCGGGAGGGGGGCCCTTGAGGGGGAGGTACTGTTACGGTTGCTGCGAGCACCGGAGACTATGTCCAGATTTCTTGCTACTGCACATGTGCGAGCGCTGGAGACTAAGTCCAGATTTCTTGCTACTGCACATGTGCGAGCGCCGGAGACTAAGTCCTATCTTGGAGCCATTGCACATGTGCGGGTGACATCATCGCTGACACGAGGTCACATGTCTCTGACACCTTCTATGCCGATTGGTCGCTGGTCATGTGCTTGTGATGCCTTGCTCCGTGATAGGCCAGCATGACGTCACTCCTGTCGTTCTGGCAGCGGATTGGCTCTGGTGTCCTCCATCTTGGATGAGGCACAGAGTCTATATAAGACCCTGACACACGCCGCATGGCGCTCAGTCCTCTTGGTTCATGCATAAGAGTAGATGCTCTGTGCACGTTCCTCTAGGCATTCCTCTGTCTATGCTAGGGTAACGTTCCTTATACTGCGTCTGGCAGTTGTTCGTATCCTCGCACACTAGGGGAGCGAACAGAGGTAGGAGCTTTGTGCGGCTTACGCTGCTGTTCGTCTCTTTTGCACCACTAGAAGAGCAGACCTAGGCAGGTGCCATATCTAGTGGTTCGTGTCCTCGCACACCAGTGGAGCGAACGCAGGTAGGAGCTTTGTGCGGCTTACGCTGCTGTTCGTCTCTTTTGCACCACTAGAAGAGCGGACCTAGGTAGGTGCCATTTCGCACACATTGCCTTTGTCTCTGTGATTATTAACAGAGATCATTCCACACACCCTCCAAGTAAGGGAGGAATTGCTTTACTTACTTATTATATCCTTCTGTGAGTTAACAGAGGTATTGCTCTCTGCCATAGTCTGCAGCAGAGTCTTTGCACGGTGGACCCTGACTGTCTGATACTCCTTTAAGTTATTATCAGACAGCCCCCCGTAACACTTAGCATGTAGCGTGTCCTGGCCGGCGGTGTGCATTTATCAAGTACTGCTTGTGTCCAAATTTCCCTACCAAATACTGTGCTGAGTGATGTCACAACAACGGAAAGAAACATAGAACAAAAATAATTCTACACGTTATGGAAAACACATTTTCCTTCATTAGGGATACCATTGGTCAATGGATTTAACTGATTTCTACAGGGGTTTAAATGTATAGTCCAAATTAAGTAAAAAATTTGAAATATATATTGAAAAAATGGTCATTAGGCCATAAGGTCTTGATTTATTATATCCTAAGACATTATAGGATTAGTTCTTTTAAAGTCTAATATTTTAGATCATATTAAGGATAAGGTGATATTTGACAGACCCCTACATTGCTGCTGTATATGCTTAAAGAGAAGCAATCATCAGGATTTTTGTATATAACCTAAAGTCAGTGCTATACTGGCACTATCAGGCTGATTCTATACATACCTATAGTGGTCAGCTCAGATGTTTAGGTTTTGAAATCCAAAAAAGTAAAGTTTATAAAAGGAGCTGCTTGTTGAGTGACAGTTGCACTGGAGCAGATAATATATTCATAGTTATCCCCTCCCTCTGTTTGAATTACAGTATGTACAGTCATATGAAAAAGTTTGGGCACCCCTATTAATGTTAACTTTTTTCTTTATAACAATTTGGGTTTTTGCAACAGCTATTTCAGTTTCATATATCTAATAACTGATGGACTGAGTAATATTTCTGGATTGAAATGAGGTTTATTGTACTAACAGAAAATGTGCAATCCGCATTTAAACAAAATTTGACTGGTGCAAAAGTATGGGCACCTCAACATAAAAGGGCCATTAATCTTTTGTAAATCCTCCTTTTGCAAAAATAACAGCCTCTAGTTGCTTCCTGTAGCTTTTAATGAGTTCCTGGATGAAGGTATATTTGACCATTCCTGTTTACAAAACAATTCTAGTTCAGTTACGTTTGATGGTCGCCGAGCATGGACAGCCGCTTCAAATCCTCACACAGATTTTCAATGATATTCAGGTCTGGGGACTAAGATGGCCATTCCAGAACATTGTAATTGTTCCTCTGCATGAATGCCTGAGTAGACTTGGAGCAGTGTTTTGATTCATTGTCTTGCTGAAATATCCATCCCCTGCGTAACTTCAACTTCGTCACTGATTCTTGCACATTATTGTCAAGAATCTGCTGATACTGAGTTGAATCCATGCGACCCTCAACTTTAACAAGATTCCCGGTGCCGGCATTGGCCACACAGCCCCAAAGCATGATGGAACCTCCACCAAATTTAACTGTGGGTAGCAAGTGCTTTTCTTGGAATGCCATGTTTTTTTGCCTCCATGCATAACGCCTTTTTGTATGACCAAACAACTCAATCTTTGTTTCATCAGTCCACAGGACCTTCTTCCAAAATGTAACTGGCTTGTCCAAATGTGCTTTTGCATACCTCAGGTGACTCTGTTTGTGGCGTGCTTGCAGAAACGGCTTCTTTTGCATCACTCTCCCATACAGCTTCTCCTTGTGCAACGTGCGCTGTATTGTTGACCGATGCACATTGACACCATTTGCAGCAAGATGAAGCTACAGGTCTTTGGAGGTGGTCTGTGGATTGTCCTTGACTGTTCTCACCATTCTTCTTCTGCCTTTCTGATATTTTTGTGGGCCTGCATCTTCTGGGCTTAACAAGAACTGTACCTGTGTTCTTCCATTTCCTTACTATGTTCCTCACAGTGGAAACTGACAGTTTAAATCTCTGAGACCACTTTTTGTATCCTTCCCCTGAACAACTATGTTGAATAATCTTTGTTTTCAGATCATTTGAGAGTTGTTTTGAGGAGCCCATGATGCCACTCTTCATAGGAGATTCAAATAGGAGAACAACTTGCAAGTGGCCACCTTAAATACCTTTTCTCATGATTGGATACACCTGCCTATGAAGTTCAAAGCTCAATGAGGTTACAAAACCAATTTAGTGCTTTAGTAAGTCAGTATAAAGTAGTTAGGAGTGTTCAAATCAAGAAATTGATAAGGGTGCCCATACTTTTGCACCGGTCAAATTTTGTTTAAATGCGGATTGCACATTTTCTGTTAGTACAATAAACCTCATTTCAATCCAGAAATATTACTCAGTCCATCAGTTATTAGATATATGAAATTGAAAAAGCTGTTGCAAAAACCCAAATTGTTATAAAGAAAAAAGGTTAACATTAATAGGGGTGCCCAAACTTTTTCATATGACTGTATGTATTGCCTATTCTTTGCATAAATGCATTTGCTATTTTCAGTATCATTTTCTTTTTTTTTCTTACTTTGCGCTATGCACTTTATTTAGAATGGGATTTAAAGGGATTCTTCAAGAAATATAAGAAAAAAAAATTAATTAATACACATTTAAATATTAAATATTTTCCTAAATACCTTCAACCACTACACTTTGTAAGGACATATAGTAGGAAGGACTGCATTAAGCTTGAGACAAACACACTAAAACTGTCAGGCTGACTGAGATGAATGTTTATTCCTAGTTGGCTAAGGAAAGGTGTTTCTCTTCTCCCTTACTCCACTCCTCTCAGTGTCCTGTCAGGGCAATTGAAAAGAAGAATGTGCGTTCACAATGTCTAACAGGACACTGCTCTGACATAACCTCTGACTCCGACGTAATAGGGTAGAGATCGAGTGTATGCTGCACTATCACCAGAAAAAACGATGTTGATTATTTCATCTCTTTATTCTTTATTCTGGTCAAACCTGAATAAAGAGATGATATAATCAATATAATTTTTTCTTACCGACCTCTCCCCATTATGTATGAATTAGCTTTCCGTGGCTGTGGCTGTCACCATCTTTTTGGAGTTGTGACTGGCACAACCCTAATAGGTGAGTGAGATTGCCTCAATTTTTCTGTTACCTTACCTGGTAAGACCCTATTTTGTGCTTCTATCCACAGTATTTCCTATGTATCATAACCCCTGACTCGTGCTTCATACAGTATACCCGTCCTACTACGTGTCTTTTGATCTCTCAGATAGGGTGTGGTTGATGGCAGTTGCCTTTTCGGAATCCTGACAAGAGTGCAGTGGATAAAATGTACCTTTTCTTCTATATAAATATATTGAGAAAAAGTTTTAATATTGAAATATGTATTATGTATTTTATTTACCTTAGTACATATGTCAGAGAACTCCTTTAATTGAATCAATGAACCTGTGAGACTACTTATATTGTGTGATTGTTTAATACTGAGATATACAATTGTATATATGGACTACTTACTCTAAAATAAATTAAAAAGTTCTCTTATGGCAACAATTGTCTGTATCTTTAGGGGATAATAAAAATGCAATCATATAAATAGTGTCCTCACCTTTATAATATTTAGAGTATTCACATTTTCCAGGCTAACAATGATATTTTTGGGCTTTTTTTACTTTGTTCAGGTTGAATTATTTATAACATTGTTGAAAATCAACTACAAAGGTTCAATCCTCTATTGTAACTAGGAAGATGGACGTAGTGACCTAAGGTAGTGCACAATGCCAAATTACTTTCAAGCTGGTGGTTTAAACTGTACAAGTAGCACAGATGGCTTTAGTTTCCTCCCTTTATTTCATTTACAATTTGCAGTTATCAAAGGCTGCACAACATACATAAACAATGTATTATCATGGCATGAGAAATTGAAGATGACACATAAGCTGCTTGGCTTGAACCACAACTTTAAATAACGTTGGGTTTTTTGGCATGTTCAATTGTCATCTTTGCCAGTACTGATATAATTCACCTTTTTTGGCTTCTTCTCTTTATGGCAATATGGATTTTTAAATTTTAGTTGCACCTATTAAAAATTAAGCTGTAATTGAAACTATAAAAATACATTGTCTGAAATTGGTGGCTGCAATTCAAAGTTCATAATTTTAGTCTTTGGCCAGAAATCAAATCAATCCCAGTTGACCAATTTTATTATAATCCAGTAAAAAGGCAGTAATAAAATATTTTCTGGAATGCTGAGCAATCAAAGCTTCTTCTCTTTTGAATGTGCTTAGTAAATATCTCTACAAAGTTTGCTAATTTTGACTAAAAGAAAAAAAAAACAGCGAAATTCTAACAAAATTAAACTAGTTCTACATTTCAACTGAAATGCAAAGTAGAAGGGAAACTAGATTGCAATTCTTGATAGTTAAATAGTTTAAAATAATTTGATTGCTTATAATTTATTAGAGTGAAAGTACTGTTAAAGGGAATCTGTAAACAGGATTTCATAACCTAATTATTTATAAGTACATATAGCTATTTTTAAGACAAGATTAGCAATATCTTTACATTGCCAGTTTATTTCTCCATTATTGATAAATCAGTGTTTGAATTGATATACAAATAAAGCTGTAGATTTGAAGCCTGTTATGTGATGCACACACTCGGTGGCATAGTGGCGTCAGAGTGTGTTCACACTACAGAGTCTAACAAGCAAACTGATGCTTCAGAGTTGTGAGTCAGAGCCGGGCGTTGGCTAATTCTGGTTCGCTGGTCTTCAGCCCTGCAGAAGTTAATTCCTGCAGACTAATGAACAGGAACTTGGAGCTCAGGTTGCTAATTGCCATGTGCAGCAGTCGCATTCCTATTTAAGGTATGGTTTCTTCCAGTCTATGCCGATAATAGCTTCACTGTAGCTCAAGTAATTGCGGTCTTACCCGTGATTCAGTTCATGGTGATGTGTAGCTGCTATTTTGAGTGGTGTGGAAGTTTTTTTGCAGTGTGTATTATTTTTCATTCTCCCTTGTCCGTGTCATTTCTGTGTGGTTTTGTAACTGTGTTTCTGGCCCACCCTAAGATAGGGGTAGAGGGGGAGTAAGATCAGGGCTCAGACATTAGTCAGGGTCATGCTGTGGGCTCAAACCTGGCTACCATCAAGCCTACCTCTGAGATAAGGGACAGTGCAGGTTCTTGAGTCTGAGGGCCAGCTTAGGAGCCCCTGTTCTGTCAATTCATACCCTGTAAAAAAGCCTTTGTCACTCCAGGTCTATTACTTGTCTAGCACCGCCTCCTCCTGCTTGACTTGATGAATTTTCAAAGGTTTTATGGACTGATGAAATGAGAGTGACTCTTGATGCGCCACATGAATGGGTCAGAGGCTGGATCAGTAAAGGACAGAGAGCTCCACTCCGACTCAGACGCCAGCAAGGTGGAGGTGGGGTACTGGTATGGGCTGATATCATCAAAGATGAACTTGTGGGACCTTTTCAGGTTGAGGATGGAGAGAAGCTCAACTCCCAGACCTACTGCCAGTTTCTAGAAGACAACTGCTTCAAGCAGTGATACAGAAAGAAGTCGGTATCATTCAAGAAAAACATGATTTTCATGCAGGACAATGCTCCATCACATGCATCCAACTACTCCACAGCATGGCTGGCCAGTAAAGGTTTAAAGATGAAAAAATAATGACATGGTCCCCTTGTTCACCTGATTTGAATCCCATAGAGAACCTGTGGTCCCTCATAAAATGTAAGATCTACAGGGAGGAAAAAAAACAGTACACCTCTCGGAAAAGTGTCTGGAGGCTGTGGTGGCTGCTGCACACAATGTTCATCATAAACAGATCAAGCAACTGACAGAATATATGGATGGTAGGCTGTTGAGTGTCATCATAAAGAAAGGTGGCTATATTATCTATGGTAAAAACGCATATACCTGCGGAAAAGAAGTGACATGCTACTTCTTTTTTGCTGCAGAAAAGCTGCATATATTCTGCACCAAAACCTATAGGAAAAAAAACGCAGTGTGCACACAGCATTTTGGTTTTCCCATAGATTTTGCTGAGAAAGGACTGCAGCAAGGTTATGAACAAAAACTGCACCCTTTCTGCAGCAAAAAGCTGCAGCAAATCCACGGCACAAAACACAGTGTGCGCACAGGGTCTAACAGTATTCTTACATTGCAACATTTTTTTTACACCTGCCTAACACTTACGCACATTACTGTACAGAAATTATTATTTTTCAGTGGTCAGCCATTAACACTGGATACACACTTGCAGAAAGTTGTATTGAACAAAGTCTTATAATAGGTTTAATACTCAATGTCCTTCCATGGACATGAGCTTGATTTTTAAGAATGCCACGTATAATTATCTGCAAATGATAAATGAGAATCTACTTGTTCTCCGCAATAAGAATATCATCGTATCACCTTATTTCATTTAAATCCTAGAGGAATAGCTTTTAGGTAGAGGCAATGTACTTGGATTCCAGTGAGCACTTCTAGTTCTGAATTGAATAAATTAGTGAAAATCTTGTCATTCTAAGTAAACATTGAAAAGTTACATAGTAGTTTCTTGTATGATGCCATGCCTCCAGTGAAAAATAAAAATTGTTTTATTTACTCACAGGTAACATCTATGTACAGTTTTTTACTTTTAGCCATTAACACTGGAGACTGCATTCTGATCACTGTTAGTAAAACCATAGTAGCTCATATTAAAAGGGTTGTCGGGGACATAGCCAGAGCTGTGCAGCTGCACAACTGAATACTTAGATCCAGTCATGGCACCGGGAACAGAAGATCTGCTGGGTTTCTGGGTGTTGTACCTTCACCAAATAGATATTGATGACCTATCCTAAAGATAAGCCATTGTTATGCTCAGTGTAGCAAGCATGGCGAGGTGCGTTCAGACTTCCATGCGTCTGGTGCACAATAAAAAGCACACAAAAAGGGGAGCACCGGGGATACAAAAATAACTGGAGGCCCTGGAACTAGAGAGAGGGGTACGTGGGTATCTCCTAACCTAATCTGCAACTTTCCCTTATCTCCCTTATCTCCCCACCAGTCTTTAAACAGTCTCCGCAACTGTCGCTGAACAGGAACCAGGGACCCTTGGAAGACCATATAATAATCCTGACTAGTGAGGGACAGGTGAGGTTCGGTCTGCACTAACAACACACCAGGGAAGTAAAGAAAATTAACAACCAAAAGGATATGGCCTGAGCAGAGGAACTTGACTTGCAGAACCTTCCTCAAAGGTGGCCAGGACACAAATGGCTTTGAATCTTCCGCAGGGAATGCTGTGTTACACCACTATTTAAAGCTGAAGGGGGTGACTACTTAGTAAGTGTAGCTGATCACTCAGCAAGGAACTGCTTTGGAAAACCTGCAATAGCAAAACTGGTACTTAACCACTTCAGTGCCAAGAAAGACAAATGACACCCATTTAAATGAAGAGAGCCAGATGAGAGACTCCCGTCCAAAGGATGTCACTGGTCTCAACGTGCAGGGAGACGATCGTGACAACCATCAATTTTAATGTCCTGGATAACTCCTTTAAATTTGCCACATATTTTCTCTTAACTGTTAATTCACTTTAAGAGCAAAATTTAATCAATGTAACTGCTGCTGTAATCACAGGACTTCATTAGCTAATATACACCAATCAGCTTGTAATTTCACATATGAATAATAAATTCAAGTTATTTTACCTGCATTTCTTTTTTTCACATATTTCTCCATTTATGGAGCTGAAATCAGAAGGGGTGTAGGGAAATGACGTGCTTCTAAACAGCGAAACACATCAATAGTTCTCATTTTGGACTATAAGCTTGATTTTACAAGCGATTCAGAGTATTTTTAATTTCTTACTCATTTAATGTAATACAAAATTGTTCAGAAAACATTTTATGAATGTCCAGGAATTAACACAATTGGCTTTTTTCTAATGAGATGGCAATGCAAAAAAAAAAAAAATGATAAAACATCAGAGCAAAGAAAAAGAAGGAAACTAACATACACTATATGAAAAAGTGGCTATAACCATAGCTGTTGGCCATCTACTGTTTCTCCAAAGTTTCCATGCAAGTGCATGTTTTGAATTTGAAACTTCAAGAAACAAGCAGACTATTTATTGACTATGGAATGGTTGCACTCTTTACTGATCAGATGTATTGAGATAAGTTATGAGTTGTATTACAGATTCTGATCTTTTTGAAGGACAAAAGATCAGCTATGATGAAATCAAAACTTCCAAAACTTTCATTCCTTAATATCCAAGATCAGGTGAGATCAGGTGAGGTCTACGGTAGTAAGAGTCACTATACAGTTTAGTCTGGAAAGCCTTACAGAAGACATGGGTTAGATGAAAATTAATTTATTGGGCATGTAGACTTTAAAAAGTATTCAAATGATAACAGATTAATCGAATAATTAACCCCTTTACCCCATTTTTCCACATTTTTCATTTTTTCATTATTGCGTATTTCTCCCCTTCTTCCGGGAGCCATAAATTTTGTATTTTTCTGTCAATAATGCCATATGAGGGCTTCTCTGGGATGAGTTGTACCTTTGAATAAAAACATTAAGGCCACTTTACACGCTGCCGTTTGTGCGTCACGGGTAAATCGCTGCTTGTGGCGCACAATATCCAAAATGAACAACGAAATTTGGGAAAAGAACGACGTGTCAATGATCAATGATTTGGTGAGTACTTCTGATCGTTAGCAATCGCTCGTAGGTGTCACACGCAATGACGTCACTAACGAGGCCAGATGTGCGTCACGAATTCTGTGACCCCAAAGATATTTCGTTAGCGATGTCGGTGCGTGTAAAGCAGCCTTTAGTTTTACCATATATTGTACTGGAAAATGGGAGAAAAATTCCAAATGTGAAGAAGTAGTGAAAAAAGGGAAATTGCACAATTGTTTTTGCTTTTTTATTGACTTTGTTCACTATATGGTAAAACTGACATCAGTAGGATGTCTCATGTCATTACCAAACATGTATACTTTTACTTTTGTCTAGGGGTGAAAAAAAAATCAGAAGTTTGTATAAAAAGAGTAACACTTTTGTTGCCATTTTCCAAGACCCATAGCATTCTGATTTTTCTGGATCTGGGGCTCAATCATGGCTTATTTTTTGCGTCTTGAGCTGAAATGTTTAACTATTTTATTTTTGTGTAGATGCGCTGATTTGATTGTTTGTTATTCCATTTTAACGAAATGCTGCAGTGACCAAAAAATGTAATTTTGGCATTTGGAATAATTTTTTCGAGACACCGTGTACTGAACAGATTAATTGATTTTATATTTTCATATATTGGGAATTTCTGAATGAAGTGATACCAAGTATGTGTATTTTTTAACTGTTTTATTTTCAATGCGGTAATAGAGGTGATTTGAACTTTTAGGTTCTTTTTATTTTTCATATTGTTTAAAACTTTTCTTTTTTAAAATGTTTTTTTATTTTACTAGTCTCCCTAGGAGACTTTATGCCTAGAAGTCAATTACCAGATGTAGATGGTAGCTGTATAAGAAATAGTAGTAATGCAGTTAGAAATATGGGGTAGGGTATTCAACAAGTGAAAAGGAGGGAGGTGGGGAGTGTAGTGATTGAGAGGTCTCATTTTTAATGCCCTATAAAGGGAGCATTTCTTCATTCTTGTAGAGCTATTATTGGACTAATATATCAGACAGTAATCACTTTTAGTAAAGTATATATACACTCTTTTAGTCCTGCATGGGGGAGGAGAGAAATAGATATTTGTTTTTTTTTCTAAAGGGTTCCCATGTCTTGCAAACTCTTACAAATGGGGCTAGATTAGGTATTGTGTTTGTTCTTTTTAGGCCTCATTCCATTTTCGGCAAACATTTGAATGATGTGAATTACCAAAATGCTTTATGTTGGTCTCATCTGTCTACAAGATGCTTTCCCAGAAGGGTTTTAGCTTATATATGTGTATTTTGAAAAACTGCAGTCTAGGTTTTTTCTGGAACAATTTCAAGGATGGTAACACTTTCAATCATGACTGTATATATGTATATATAACAGCACAGTGGAACCTTGGTTTAGAAACTTAATTCATTCCGGGAGTGTGCTCTTAAACCAAGTTACTTTTATATCAAAGTGAATTTTTATATAGGAATTAATTGAAATGCAGAGAATTCATTCCACAACCCAAAACTATTTACTGTATTTATACAAACTTATTACAGCAATACAATATAATGTACTGTATTCATATAAATATTACAGTACACAAATACAAGATACTGTACAAAACAGTAAAAAACATATAAAAAAAAATTAAACTGCACTTTAGCCTACAATAGAATTGTTGGTGTGCGAGAGGTACAATACAAGCAATGTGCTGCACTGGTTATCAAAAAAAGTGCAATACTGTAACCACAATTGAAAATTGATAGACAATTTTATATATAGTATATACTGAATGTACAATAATATACTGAATGTACAATAGTATAATGTATACAGTATACAGTACATATGTACAGAAAGTTACCTATATAGTATATACTGAATGTACAATAGTATACTGTATACAGTATACAGTACATATGTACAGAAAGTTACCTATATAGTATATACTGAATGTACAATAGTATACTGTATACAGTATACAGTACATATGTACAGAAAGTTACCTGCAGAGCGGGTCAGAGTGAGGTGAAAAGACAGAACCGGAAGTGTGAACGGTGAGTATTTGCTCTTATTGCAAAGCGTTGCTACTAAACCAAGTTACAAATCTTTAAAAAGCTTTGCTTGTCTTGCAAAATGCTCTGAAACCAAGTTACTCATAATACAAAGTTTCACTGTGTATATATATATATATATATATATATATATATGTGTACATATGACACAAACAGTATATAGACCAGCTCACCTGTCTGAGCTCTGATCAGAATGAGTCCTCCTGTTTCCCACTATGGTTGGTGCACGGATCTTGGACTAGGAGAGTATATACACACACATATATATATATACCTTTTGCTTTGATTACTGCTTTGCACACTCTTGGCATTCTCTTGATGAGGTTCAAGAGGTAGTCACCAGAAATGGTATTCCAACAGTCTTGAAGGAGTTCGCAGAGATGCTTACCACTTGTTGGCCTTTTCCCTTCACTCTGCGGTCCAGCTCACTCCAAACCATCTCAATTGGGTTCAGGTCTGGTGACTGTAGCACCCCATCACCCTCCTTCTTAGTCAAATAGCCCTTACACAGCCTGGAGGTGTGTTTGAGGTCATTGTTCTGTTGAAAAATAAATGATGGTCCAACTAAACGCAAACCGGATAGAATAGCATGCCACTGCAAGATGCTGTGGTAGCCGTGCTGCTTCAGTATGCCTTCGATATTGAAAAAATCCCAAACAGTGTCACCAGCAAAGCACCCTCACACCATCACACCTCTTCCTCCATGTTTCATGGTGGGAACTAGGCATGTAGAGTCCATCCGTTCACCTTTTCTGCGTCGCACAAAGACACGGTGGCTGAATCCAAACATCTCAAATTTGAACTCATCAGACCAAAGCACAAATTTCCACTGGTCTAATGTCTATTCCTTGTGTTCTTTCACCTACACAAGTCTCTTCTGCTTGTTGCCTGTCCTTAGCAGTGGTTTCCTAGCAGCTATTTTACCATGAAGGCCAGCTGCACAAAGTCTCCTCTTAACAGTTGTTCTAGAGATGTGTCTGCTGCTAGAACTCTGTGTGGCATTGACCTGGTCTCTAATCTGAGATGCTGTTAATCTGCAATTTCTGAGGCTGGTGACTCAGATAAACTTATCCTCCGCAGTAGAGGTGATTCTTGGTCTTCCTTTCCTGGAGAGGTCCTCATGTGAGCCAGTTTCTTTGTAGCGTTTGATGGTTTTTGCCTCTGCACTTGGGGACACTTTCAAAGTTTAACCAATTTTTTGGACTGACTGACCTTAATTTCTTAAAGCAATGATGGCCACCCATTTTTCTATATTTAGCTGCTTTTGTCTTGCCATAATACAAATTCTAACAGTCTGTTCAGTAGCACTGTCAGTTGTGTATGCACCAGACTTCTGCACCACACAACTGATGGTCCCAACCCCATTTATAAGGCAAGAAATCCCACTTATTAAACCTGACAGGGCACACCTGTGAAGTGAGAACCATTTCCGGTGACTACCTCTTGAAGCTCATCAAGAGAATGCCAAGAGTGTGCAAAGCAGTGATCAAAGCAAAAGGTGGCTACTTTGTAGAACCTAGAATATAAGACATATTTTCAGTTGTTTCACACTTTTTTGTTAAGTATTTCATTCCACATGTGTTAATTCATAGTATTGATGCCTTCAATGTGAATCTACAATTTTCAGAGTCATGAAAATAAAGAAAACTCTTTGAATGAGAAGGTGTGTCGAAACTTTTGGTCTGTACTGTATATATATATAACAAAGTAAATATTACTTTAGAATACTGAAATCATTATTATAAAAAGCACAAACTACACACAAAAATGTTTAGTAATAATGTTGTCCATTGGCATTTATATGTGCAATATTCTGTAGATAAACCATCAATCAATGTATGTTATAAAAATATAGAGCTCTGCAAAAGTATTGTAAATTGTTTGTGCAATAAAAAAGTAAGTGTTATTTTTGTTATGAAAAGTCTGTAAGTTATTTACATACATAAACTTTAGCAGCACACAACCGTGATATTAATACAGAAAAAGGAGAACATTAGCGGGGTATGTGACGATGTAATCCTTTGTACCATTTGTTCAACCACACCAACTTGTCAGCGACGCTGGGTCTGAAAGTCTCTGTATTCAGACAATTATTAAATTGGCAAAGCTGTTCCCATTTTAAATAACACAAACACATCATTTTCTAATAATCCACAAACATATTGAAAGATAATAATTCATGGCATATAACAATTACTCACCCCAGCTAGTATGAACATTTTCATATTTTCTTTAAAACCCAAGACTATATAATTGGCTTTTTATATGAGAGCTAGACATTTCTATCTGATGTGTCACTTGTCAAGATTTCTAATTCCATGAAGTCACAAATGTATCCCTAAATGACTTCCTACAAGTTTTGCTACGTATGCAGACTCCAAACTTCAAAGTAACTTTCAGGAAGTTTAAGAAAAATGACTAATATTGACTGTGTAACTTAAAAGACAATGCTTATAATTATTTGTAATGGAAGAGGTACTGTAGGTAGCCATTCTTGCAAACCCAACATCTATTGAAATATTAAGTAGTATGTCCAGTTTGAAAACTTTCATATTTTATTGATTTGCCTTAACAACATAAAAAATTCCAATTATGAATATTTACAGTAGTTAGTCACAGTAACAGAATTAAATTCTAGCACTGTTTTGTGTCATGATTTCAATGTGCAGAACATTCTGTATTTTTCCGCTATGCTGTCCTGCAGAGCCAGTATTTGTTGCTTATGGTGCTTTTTGTTTTGTAGGATGAATGCTTTGCTGGTTGATTCTCAGCACTGGGTTCCACACTGGTCCTGGGAGGTGCTCGCACAGGTGCTTCTCGTTCCCGGTGATTGCTCTGCTTCATTAGGGAGCATGTTAGCTCAAGACACCGCCAGTTGTACTTCTTAGTTTCAGTTGTGCTCTTGGCTTTTGTGGTGCTCAGTGTTCAGAGCTTGGCCTCTCGACTCTGGACTGCTATTGACCAATCACTGCCTGTCGATCCTGTTTCTGTTGTGACTTCCTGGCTTCTAACCTTGGACTTCCTCCTGACCAGGTCCCCGCTTGCTCCCTGTATTTTGTACGTACTCTCCTGGAACCCTGATAATATAGAAGACGTTTTTCAGCTTACCCGTTAATTGTGTCACCTGGGTTCTTTCTCTAGAGAACGGTGGTTAGGGAGGCAAAGTCCAGCATTAGAAAAAATACATTATCAGCATCACGTCCATGTAATGAAGTAAACATCAAATATTATTCCATAAAGTTAAAACCAACACTAGGTTGGATGGACATCCATAAATATAAAACAATGTCCATCCAACCTATTGTTGGCTTTTACTTTATGCAATAAAATTTGATGTTTTACTTTATTATATGGATGTGATGCTGAAAATGTATTTTTTTCTATTGCTCTCCTGGAACCCTGACCTTTGGCTTATATTTTCACCTATCTCTGTCTGCCCCCCGTCTACTGTCATGCCATCCTGGTTTATGACCTAGGCCTGTCTGACTACCTCTTCATTTACTGCATGCAAGTAGTGTCTAGCGCCACCTAGTCATAGTCATCAGATTTTGTGTCTGCACTGGAAATGAGAAAAATAAATAAATTTGAATCAACATCCAATTTTTAATACAGTATACTGAGAGAATTTGTATGTTTTTTAATTAAAAATCTGTCCAAGATTTATTTTACTTAGTCGATTGTGATAAGGCAGAATGTTCTATGCAATCCCTAGCTTAAATTGACAATATTCCTGTGACAGTATGTGCACAGTCTATTTACTGACCTTTTGGTTGAAACTGAACCTAAACGCCAAGTTTTTGAGGAATTATGGAATTCTAAGTAGGATTTGGAGAGTTTATGCTCAGTTTCGGCTACAAATGCTAAAAAAAATCCTCTTAAGACCGCTTTACACGCAACAACATTGCTAACGAGATGTCGTTGGGGTCACGGAATTCGTGACGAAAATCTCTCTGGCCCCCTCAACACGTCCGGCTGCGGCGTGGGTGGCGCGGCCGCATGACCCGGGTCGCGGTTGCGTGGTCTTGCGCCGCAGTCACGTGCCCTCTGACTTGGCGCGCTCACCCGAAACGGCGCGCTCACCTGGCCCGGCGGTGCGCTCACCTGGTGCGGTGGCGCGCTCACCTGGCCCGGCGCCGCTGTCACGTGGGCCATCGTCGCGGTCACATGGGCCGGTGTCGCGGTCTCATGGGCCGGCGTCGCGGTAACATGGGCCGTTGTCGCAATTGCGTGGGCTGGCGCCGGTGTCACCAGACCCAGACGTGTCAGCGCTGGACGTTGCAGCGGCCGAGGAGCATTACGGCAGCCTCCCACAGTGAAGCGGTGCCTATGCAGGAGCATAAGGCTCCAGTGGTGGCAGCGAGGACTGGAAGGAGATGGCCCAGATGATGGTCACATGGCTCAGTTAGGTGGTCATGTGACCGGCAGCATCAGGGAAGTGCGGCCGTCCTATCCAGGCGAGACCTGGCCAGCATCATTGCAGTACACAGCGGAAGTCGTCCAGCACTGTGGGTGATGGTGAGTGAAAGCCTTGCTCCCACCCGCTATTCCAATTGCAGAGCGGGGGTCACCGTAGCGACTGGGTCAGGCGTTGCATTTATGTGCCCCCCAGCGTTGAGGCCACACGATATTCCGGAATGTGCGACTTGTGCATCCGCGTAGGGCCCGGCCAGCAGTCAGATGGCAGCACATGATGTATCAACATTGCAGGCGGGCTGCGGAGTGGGGATATGTGTGACACCATGGGTGGCGCATCCGCGTGACCCGTGGCGTGGTCTCGTGGTCCGGCGTTGCCGTCACAGCCTTCCGGCATCCGGTGCAAGATGAAGGTGCTGTAGCTATTGTAGCGGATCCGACTCTGGCTACGGATACCCGCAGGCAGCTGAGCGGCTGGAGTGCACCTCCCCCAGTCGTGGCTCCGAGCCGGTGACCTTTTCCAAGCGTCTCCGGGTGGACAGTTGCGTTGCCTGCGGCTGGAGCGCCCCCCTTGTGTGAGGCTCCAAGCCGGTGTCCTTTTGGCAAGCATTCCCGGATGGACAGTTAGTCTGGGGGCTTGCGCTGCGGCCCCGGAAGGCTGCAGCCTGCGTAGATCCAGGGAGAAGATTGCGGTGCTCGACGTGGAGGACATGTGATGGCTGTTCCGTGGGATTCCGCGGAGTCAGCCTAGTAAGTAAGGCTCACTTCAACCTTTTATTAATGTTTAGATTATCTTGGTTGGTAAGGGTGTTGCTATGTACGGTTTTGGGTGCACTAGGAGGGTAGTGTGTTTGTCAGTGGGTTTCGGAACGGTGCACGGCTGGTCCCTGTGGCAGCGTTCAAGTTGTGAGGGAGGGGTTGCTTTGTGGTCCAGGAGGCCTTTCTGTGCACGTCATGAGTGTGAGGAGGTTTTATTTTCATGCTAATTTGCTTTCATGATTGTGGGTCTATCTATAGGGAAGACATCATTTCATTTTGGTTGGTGTAATTGTGCTTGCATTCTTTGGGTGATTTTGTATTAATGGTGGTGATTTCATGGCGGTTTGCGAGTAATTCAGGTGGTGATACGGATTGGCAAAGTGGTGGTGGATAGCCATGTCCATGGCAGTTTCATGTTTTACTGTGATAGTCACGGGGTCTTTTGGCTGGAGGATTATCGCGGCGTCCTAGTATTTGATAAGGGTTCGATGGTAGTCCGTTGACGTGGTGAGCCGTTTGGGGGGATGCACCTGGCGGCTTAATCCTTAACGTTACAGTGGGGTGTATGCTATCGCTGGTCCGAGGTGAGGGGGAAGGTGATGGAGTTTTCACTACGATGTGCTTTATAATTTTATATGCCTCGGTCCGGGTCCGGTTCTCCAATTGGAGCTGTGTATGTACTAAGGGTTTTCATGTTCAGTGGGGGCTGGTATGGTTGTTGCGGTCAGATGTTCAGGAGAGGTTGAGATGCTTGGAATGGCAGATCTTTCTGGCAGCGGTGGAGGACATCTCCCCGGGGGGCTTGGAGTTGACCTTTTACCGGTTTAGTTTCCAGGTTAGCTGTGTATTAATAGACAGTAGTTGGCGTCATGTCATAAAAAAAAAGCATGGCATGATAACCCTGGTTTGAGCAGACGTTTGTTGCCCTTTTCCTGTACTTTGGTTTCAGTGTTTGTTTACAATTTCTTGGGGTACATATATATTGTGTGGAGCTGGGGTTTTCTGGTTGCTCAATGTCTGGTTTTTGAGGCTCGTGGTTTGTTTTTGTGTGGCAGTCGGGGATTATCTGGTATTAGGGATGTGGAGTTCTTATTTTCTGCTTATGGTCCTACCTGGGAATACTAAGGGTTTCTTCTTACTCAGGGTGTATTTGTGGTGATCATGTGTTTGATACGTCAACGTGTTTGATTCACCTGGGGCCCTATGTCTAAGCAGGTTGCTGGTCATTATTAGGTTACCGAGTATGCTGTTTTGGGGGTTGAATTTGGTTTATTGAACATGTGGTTCACGTGCCACTTGGGTTTTTTTTTTGCTGATCGCAGTTACATGGGGTTCTTACGGCAGTTTGCTGGTCGTGGCTGCGCAGGGGCAGTTTTAACAACCTTTGTCCGTACGGATTGGTTGGTTTTACTGCGGTTCTTTAGGGTTGCCGATTGGGCTTTTGACAAACCGTATTGGGTAGTATTTGTTGCAGCCATTGACAGATGCTACATAGGAGTTTATTATAAAGAGTGGGCAGTTCTCGTTTACGATGAGCTTGGAGGTTTACTTTGGTGCAGCTGGCCCTGCTTTGCCTTATGGGCATACAGCTCTCTTTGGAGTGTTTTCTTACTGGTGCCTTCAGATGATGGGGGCCAGGGTGATGTGTTGGCGCAAAGATGGTGCGACATTTGAGTTGGGTGACCCAGCGTGTGATTTACTGGTCTCGGGGGTCCGGTTGGCGAATGGTTTGTTTACCCAGCTGGCCGGGACTGATGGCGGGTGTTGTTTCATTTGTCGGGATTCTGTACAGAGCATGAGGCAGGATATGATGTTTCAATGCCGTGTGACTGGTCTCCCGCATTGGTGTAGCCCCCCCCCGGCACTACATGGCTATGTCATTCATTCGGTTAGGGGCACTTGTCAGGACTGGCTGGTATTATGGTGACACGATTGTTGTGTGGTGCAGTTGCGGGGGGGGGGCGTACTTTAAGTAGCGTGCGAGCAGGTTGCAACTATAACATTACCTTCCTTAATGGCGGGCTGGTGGTATGCCATGGCAGGGTAAGTTAGTGCAGTGTGCATTGACACTAATGATTCTAAGGACCAGGTAATCATCTGGGGCTGTGCCCCATTAAGGGGTGTTTTGCGGTGCTTGACGGCTGAGTGGTGGACAAGCATTGCGCAACGGGTGGGTGCAATGTTTTGATGGCTGGCCCGGGTTTATGGTGTCTGGGGTTTTGGAGACATGAGGCGTGTGTTTGAGTTTTCCTGGACTTTGGGTAGCGTGGGGTCGCTTTTCTTTCATTTTGTGAGTAGTGCCGAGTCCACAGTTCAGCGGGGAATGGGTGCGGAGCACATCTCATTTTGGTAAGAGGGTGACAGCAGTAGTGTTGTGATTTGGGGTTTGAAGTGCACGGGTAATGCACACAATTAATTGTGGTTGTGTGGCTTGTGCGGGTCCTCCCCTTTTTAGGGGTCATTGAGCAGTATGTGGTGGTCAGAAGGGTGTATGCGGACTTGAGTTGGGACCGCATTGGTGGCAGGGGAGTTGTGGCACATGAGCACATAGATGAGGTCTTTTCTTCAGGCAGGTGATCAGCTTGGTGGTCTTCGGTTCCGGGTCGTTGTGATTCCGAGGTGGATTGGTTTTGTTATTGAGCTGGGTGGATATTTCAAGATCGATTCTATCACGCAGGCTTGGCTGGACCAACAGCATTTTGGTACTGCACGTGGGTGGAGGAGACTTGGTTGCTGGGGCGTCAAGGGGCTTGATCCTGGACATCGGGCCTGCATGACTTGGTCCATTTCTTTCTGCCTGGGAGTCATGCTTGTGTTGTTGTTCATAGGGGCTCCTGTTTTGAATGACTACATAGTGGGTTTTTTACTGGGCACGTTTTCAAGAATCTGTCGGAGGTTGGGGAACCAGTGTAGGTTCTTTTGTTTATGGCAATAATGGTCGGCTTTGTTTAATTATCAGGTGATGTGCAATTTTCAGAGGTGCCTGCAATGTTGCGGTCTCAACGAGGCAGAGGCGGCGGTTTAGGGGGCTCGTTGGGGACTGGTCGCGCAGGCGGTGCATAGGATCGGACGATGCGGTCTTGGGTGTGGCTGACCTTGTTGTACTGGTGGTTTGATGTAGGTTGGCATTGTGAAGTCTATGGGGGGTCAGTTTTTGCTCGATTGGTATTGGTACAGAAGTATTGGTTACTCGAGCCGCAGGGTCGGCTCGGGTTGGATTTTGGTGGTGGGACTCGCATGTACAAGGTGTCATACGTGCTCGAAGTGGCGGAAAGGAGGGGGGTATTTGAAGTCGATGGATTGCACAAAGAGCGGGGGGTGAACCCAGTGCAGGAGCGGGTTACCCCTGGTGGTGCAATGGTATACTTGGCTAAGGTGGGTCCCTGCTGTGCTGGGTCACAGTGGGACATGTTAACGTGGGACCCTGCTGTGCTGGGTCACAGCAGGGCATGTTATTGGGGGTCCCTGCTGGGCTGGGTCCCAGCAGGACATTGGTTGGGCAACACTAGGCTGGGTGTCCTCGAGCCGGTGTGGTGCGGCTGAGGGCACGTGGTGGAGCTGGTGTTGCAATCATGTACAATGGACTCTTCATTTACCACTCCTCCTTTTGCTGGTGGTTATGTTTATGGAATATTACTACTTTTATAGATAAAATGTTATTGCTTGTTTTGGTGTTAATAAACGGGGCTGCTGTGGCCTTTTACATCCAATGTCACGCAGTTGTGTCTTATTTTAGGTTAAGAAGGGGTAAGTGTGGGTTTTGGGATGGGTCATTACAGTGAAGCCGTCAGTCAGACTTTCCTAAGTCAAGACAAGCCCGGACACCTGCCCCAAAGGGGCTACAGGGAGGGCGTGACTGAGGAGGGATGCTAGGCCCGAGGGTTAGTGAAGGGTTAAGGTGTAGTGCTTTTGTGCGGGAAGGTGTGGGGTGGAGCTTTGGGGGATATGGGGCCATGTGAATGGGCAGGGAGTGGTCAATTGTAGGAGGGATATATAGGGCAGAACTGTGGGGGGATGGTCATTCCTTACCTGGCAGACGTCCGGAATCGTCCTGCCCTCCCGCCCTATTTTTAGGATCTTCAGGAGATCGACATGGAGAAGAGAAGAAGAGGATTGACCTTGTCACAGCAGTCGGCGGAAAGGAGGGGGGTATTTGAAGTCGATGGATCATTACAGTGAAGCCGTCAGTCAGACTTTCCTAAGTCATGACTTTTAGGTTTTCGTTGGCTGTAAGCCATAATCATCAACATTAACAGAAATAAACACTTGAAATAGATCACTCTGTTTGTAATGATTCTATATAATATATGTATTTCCTTTTTGTATTGAATTGCTGAAATAAATTAAATTGTTGATGATATTCGAATCAAATCAACTGTGGACAGTTGCCAAGTCCTGCTGAAAAATTAAATTTTTTTTCGATCTCCAAAAATCTCGTCGGCAGAGGGAAACGTGAAATGCTCTAAAATTTCCTTGTAGATGGCTGCATTGACTTTGGTCTTGATAAAACACACCAGCAGATGACATGGCTCCCCAAACCATCACTGATTGTGGAAACGTCACACTAGACCTCAAACAGCTTGGATTGTGGCCTCTCCACTCTTCCTCCAAACTCTGGGACTTTGATTTGAAATGAAATGCAAAATTTACAGAAAAAAACACTTGAAATAGATCCCTCTGTGTATAATGTCTCTATATAATATATGTGTTTCCATTTTCGTATTGAATTACTGAAATAAATTAACTTTTTGAGGATATTCTAAGTTAATGAGATGCACTTGTATTTGATACAATAGAAAAACATAACTTAATATTTGGTACAGAAAACTTTGTTTGCAATTACAGAGGTCAGACATTTCCTATAGTCCTTGATCAAGTGTGCACACATACCAGCATAAATTTTGGTGCACTTCTCAATGCAAATCTTCTCTAGATCATTTAGGTTTCAAGACTGTTTGTGAACAATATTGAGTTTCAGCTCCCTCCAAAGATCTTCTATAGGGTTCAGGTCTAAAGACTGACTGGGCAACTCCAGGACCTTGAAAAGCTTCAAATGGCACCACTCCTTATTTGCTCTGTCTGTTTCGGTAATTGCAATGCTGGAAGACTCATCCACGATTCATCTCCAATGCATTTACTGAGATAAGGAGCTTGTTGGCAAAGCATTCGAGATACATGATTCAAGCCATCCTTCCTTCAATATGGTGGGGTCTTCAGTCATATTTGCAGAAAAACACACCCAAAGTATGATGTTTCCACACCATGCGTCATGGTAGAGATGATCTTCTCGAACTTGTACTCATCCTTCTTCTTCTAAATACATCTTGTGTTTCTTCCTTTTTCTAATTATTGGACCAAAAAAGAGGTAGGAAGGGCACCACCCAGTGGGATCTCCTGGTATACAAAACAATTGGTAAGGAACAAGGAGAAAAGGGTATACCAACACGAGATCACCACACCATGATATAATTAGGAAACAAATTTTATTGAATTATTTTGTAGCCAAAAACACGAGACACATGTCTCCACACTTAGAATGTCACACTTAGAATATAAACACACAGTGACACAGCATAAAAACCCTTAAAAAGCCATAGGCATAAAAATCATGTCCGCCAGGAACCAATAGTATGTGATAATCAATAAATATGATAAGGACACTCCAATAAATATTGCACAAGACCCGTTCCTAGGATTTAAACATCTGGCATGATAAATTCATTATATAGAGACACTTGAGACTAATAATGCACAAAATGAAAGATATGCAGATCAATGGACAGACCATAAGGTGCACAGATACAAGGAATGTAATAAAATATGAATCGTATCTCAGTATGGATCTATCCACAAAGTACATACAGGTCTCTATACATGCAAAATAGCTCTACAAGCATAATGTCCCAACATGGATGTATCCATACAGGCCCATACAATACATAACAATATTGAGTCAGTGTTTCTATCTGCATAGTATATATACCAGTATTTTGCCACACATAGCCGTTATCCTAGGTGCTTGAAGAAGTGCCCACCAGTAAAAGTATATGCGGCAGATAAAGCAGCTGCCAGGCTAAAGGAGGCAGAGGAGCGGACCTATACCCACCACCCCACTAAATAAATAGCAACCAAGCAGGTGGGGTAACTAGGAGGAGCGACTAAAGGGGTTCCTGGCATGGACACCCGACGCGTATCGCCACATATACAGTGGCTTCCTCAGGGAAAAAAGAAGGCAATGTGCAATGGCACTGTGTGTCCTATTTAAGGGAGTATAATCAACACTCACCAGTGTTTGCAGCTGCAAGATCTTAGACGCTGGAGGTAAAGCTCCGATGGCGGTCGCCATCTTGCTTGGTCACATGATATGAGGAATGTCCTCCCCTATCTTTTACTGCGCATGAGCGAGACCAACAAAGCTTCATTACACATCAGAATATGCTCAAAAACGGCACCTAGACTCGCTATTTGGTAGCGAAATTTATACATAAGGTCTTGGCATTATAATTATAGGCGGATCGCATCACGATATGCTGATAGGGTCAGCAGCCCGGTCGGTGCTATGCGCATGTGTTAAGCAAACAGGGGGAGTTGATGTATTAACCCTTTTATATACAGAGCACTTTCAAATGCTCAAAGACTTGAAATGTTTTTTGGAAGATTTCTCAAAAACACACAAGATAGAGTAACTACATGTCCCTATCTCTTCAGACAGATTCTATCAGGGATTCTGTCAGTGATACACATGAGGAGACAGAAAAAGTCCAAAGGTATCGATAAATCCTCAGCCAAGTATTAAGGAATACCATCATTCTTATGATCTATATTGGAGGGATTTATAAGGGCAGCCATGTATCCATACAGTAACATTCATAGTTCTTACAGGAAAAGGATCATTAAATGTCAGATGGCAGCATGTCCCACTCGCTACTGCAGAGGCACCAGAAAAATAGACCTAGGTCTCTAAAAAGGACACCCCTGGATAATAATTAATGGCATATTGTACTCATTCCAATATAAGCATCACTGAGGACACCATAGGGTTGTCCCACTCAAAACACAAGGTTATCATGGTCACACATCCGGTGCCCTAGTCGGAGGAAAAAAGGTCTTATAAGATCTTCAACAATATAGGACACACTATGGTGTATAAACACCAAACATGATAGTCTGCAGTACACCATGGATCCAAATGGGTTTCCATCATCCATGGTATACTGCCAAATTGTGGACTACATTAGTTGGTATACAGTCGATTTACTCATAGACATGAACGTCGATTACTTACTACATTAAGGACACCGGTATGATAAAACCAGATGTCTGGGTAAGAACCACTGGTCAATGCATAGTGCCATACCGCACTCAGTCCCACCAAGGCGTCGCCAAGGATATCATAGGGTAAATGTGCTCATAGGATAAACGTGCTCAAAGCGCAAGAGTCAAGTATAATTTGAGGCGGCATACAGACTGAGGCAGCATACAGATCGACAAAAAACTCATCTTATTGGAGGCCCATAAGAATAGACGTTGTAATATATAAAGAATATTCTGTTAACCCAGGGCCACCTATAGTGAATCTGAGTTATAAGGATGTATACTACTACCCAGAAGCTCCTGTGCCTCCTTTAGCCTGGCTGCTGCTTTATCTGCCGCATATACTTTTACTGGTGGGCACTTCTTCAAGCACCTAGGATACCGGCTATGTGTGGCAAAATACTGGTATATATACTATGCAGATAGAAACACTGATTCAATATTGTTATGTATTGTATGGGCCTGTATGGATACATCCATGTTGGGACATTATGCTTGTAGAGCTATTTTGCGTGTATAGAGACCTGTATGTACTTTGTGGATAGATCCATACTGAGATACGATTCATATTTTATTACATTCCTTTTATCTGTGCACCTTATGGTCTGTCCATTGATCTGCATATCTTTCATTTTGTGCATTATTAGTCTCAAGTGTCTCTATATAATGAATTTATCATGCCAGATGTTTAAATCCTAGGAACGGGTCTTGTGCAATATTTATTGGAGTGTCCTTGTCATATTTATTGATTATCACATACTATTGGTTCCTGGCGGACATGTTTTTTACGCCTATGGCTTTTTAAGTGTTTTTATCCTGTGTCACTGTGTGTTTATATTCTAAGTGTGACATTCTAAGTGTGGAGACATGTGTCTCGTGTTTTTGGCTACAAAATAATTCAATAAAATTTGTTTCCTAATTATATCATGGTGTGGTGATCCCGTGTTGGTATACCCTTTTCTCCTTGTTCCTTACCAATTGTTTTGTATACCAGGAGATCCCACTGGGTGGTGCCCTTCCTACCTCTTTTTTGGTCCTATAGTTGGTTGTTCTGTACAGCTTTTCTGGAAGGAGGCACACCCCTATATTAAGTTGTTTGAATTATCTATATATATTTAGACTCTATAGAAATTCCTGATAGAATTTGTGTTTTTTGTGTTTTATTGGTATTGTAGCACAGTCCATTACTCGAGTTTTCACATGGATCTAGCAGCAAGGGAGGCGGCTTGGTCTAACCAATCTTCTGATATATTCGGTACTTCTTAGAGTCCTGGTGTTCTGGGTGGGCCGGTTGGCCCCCAGGATGAGAATCAACAACTTACGCAGGACCTAATTAATTTGCATAAAAGAGTAGTAAAAGTATGGTGGAACATTAGGACCCTGGAAGAATACAAAAAACTCAAAATCACACCTAGGGGTTTAAGGGTACAAATATTCCCAGCTTGGGAGACAGACACCCAGTTCAGAATTATTTGGGAGCAGGGTCTACAAACATGCTCATTTATCATCTTGGACATGTTAATTGACCATGACCGTTCATTACTCACACAATTAAAAGAAATTAACAACAAAGAACATACAGATAGGTCCAGAAATATTTGGACAGTGACACAATTTTCGCGAGTTGGGCTCTGCATGCCACCACATTGGATTTGAAATGAAACCTCTACAACAGAATTCAAGTGCAGATTGTAATGTTTAATTTGAAAGTTTGAATAAAAATATCTGATAGAATTTGATGGAATTGTACACATTTCTTTACAAACACTCCACATTTTAGGAGGTCAAAAGTAATTGGACAAATAAACCAAACCCAAAAAAAAAAATTTTATTTTCAATATTTTGTTGCGAATCCTTTGGAGGCAATCACTGCCTTAAGTCTGGAACCCATGGACATCACCAAACGCTGGGTTTCCTCCTTCTTAATGCTTTGCCAGGCCTTTACAGCCGTAGCCTTCAGGTCTTGCTTGTTTGTGGGTCTTTCCGTCTTAAGTCTGGATTTGAGCAAGTGAAATGCATGCTCAATTGGGTTAAGATCTGGTGATTGACTCGGCCATTGCAGAATGTTCCACTTTTTTGCACTCATAAACTCCTGGGTAGCTTTGGCTGTATGCTTGGGGTCATTGTCCATCTGTACTATGAAGCGCTGTCCGATCAACTTTGCGGCATTTGTCTGAATCTGGGCTGAAAGTATATCCCGGTAAACTTCAGAATTCATCCGGCTACTCTTGTCTGCTGTTATGTCATCAATAAACACAAGTGACCCAGTGCCATTGAAAGCCATGCATGCCCATGCGTTGCCTCCACCATGTTTTACAGAGGATGTGGTGTGCCTTGGATCATGTGCCGTTCCCTTTCTTCTCCAAACTTTTTTCTTCCCATCATTCTGGTACAGGTTGATCTTTGTCTCATCTGTCCATAGAATACTTTTCCAGAACTGAGCTGGCTTCATGAGGTGTTTTTCAGCAAATTTAACTCTGGCCTGTCTATTTTTGGAATTCATGAATGGTTTGCATCTAGATGTGAACCCTTTGTATTTACTTTCATGGAGTCTTCTTTTTACTGTTGACTTAGAGACAGATACACCTACTTCACTGAGAGTGTTCTGGACTTCAGTTGATGTTGTGAACGGGTTCTTCTTCACCAAAGAAAGTATGCGGCGATCATCCACCACTGTTGTCATCTGTGGACGCCCAGGCCTTTTTGAGTTCCCAAGCTCACCAGTCAATTCCTTTTTT
Source organism: Anomaloglossus baeobatrachus (assembly GCF_048569485.1). Taxonomy (NCBI): domain Eukaryota; kingdom Metazoa; phylum Chordata; class Amphibia; order Anura; family Aromobatidae; genus Anomaloglossus; species Anomaloglossus baeobatrachus. The sequence goes on from NC_134353.1 coordinate 103,035,952, forward strand.
CTCAGAATCTACCCGACTGTTGATTTTGCTACTTCAAGCATGTCTGCTATCTCTCTGATGGATTTTTTCTTTTTTTTCAGCCTCAGGATGTTCTGCTTCACCTCAATTGAGAGTTCCTTAGACCGCATGTTGTCTGGTCACAGCAACAGCTTCCAAATGCAAAACCACACACCTGTAATCAACCCCAGACCTTTTAACTACTTCATTGATTACAGGTTAACGAGGGAGACGCCTTCAGAGTTAATTGCAGCCCTTAGAGTCCCTTGTCCAATTACTTTTGGTCCCTTGAAAAAGAGGAGGCTATGCATTACAGAGCTATGATTCCTAAACCCTTTCTCCGATTTGGATGTGAAAACTCTCATATTGCAGCTGGGAGTGTGCACTTTCAGCCCATATTATATATATAATTGTATTTCTGAACATGTTTTTGTAAACAGCTAAAATAACAAAACTTGTGTCACTGTCCAAATATTTCTGGCCCTGAATGTATTTTACGCCAGCAAGACCTGCAAACAGTTGTAACCCCTTTTCAAAATAAACTCAAAGGTATCCTTGATAATTTTGAAAAAGATGTTATTAAAGGGAAAAAAAGCAAGTTTCAAAGAGATAAAAATGATTATGCTGAAAATAGGGCCTATAAGTGGTCTCATAAAGGCAATAAGCGTAGATCGGTCAGCAGAGAAATTGATGTCACTTCTGCAGCCTCCTAACCCTCCTCGAGTGATTTTTTTGTCCACCGACACCAGCGATCAGGAAAACGCACCAGGAGGGGTCGCCGGAAAACTAAATGCCAAAAGGAGAAACAGGAGAGTTCATCCTTGGCAGTCGCCCCCCCAAAGGGAAATGAGGAGCCGGAGACGGAACTGGTAGTAGACAGCTCACTTTCAAGTATCTCTACAGCGGCCCTGAACTTATGGATACACTTCCACCTGATGACCGCCAAGTGTTTAGTGACCTTCTGGATCTACTGGAGGAGGGCGAGAGAGACACTGATTCTGCAAAAGAGGATACCCAAAGCAAGTGGTCTCCGGGGCTCTACAATCTTGCAGAACCATGACACGACACACCCTGTTATAACCGAAAATACGAAACAAGCGAACTACAACGAATCACTTGTGGATCTTACAACAATTGCCGCACAAGGAACGCCATCTATATTCTCGTTTGTGATTGCCCTAAAATCTACGTTGGGGAAACCACGCAGGAGAAGTTCATGAGTGGGGAAAACGTGAAGAGGGGACGAAGAAGACACGAACAGAGAATCACAAAGGACCCCCTTAAATCCGACAAGAGGCGCCATCTTCAGATGCTTGAGATATCACCTTGGACAAATATATAAATGACTGATGGGCACATTGAAAGAAGGGGAACTAATATTGTACTCTAATGTCATATAGGATAATAATTGGCTATTTAGATTGTGGGGAAGACCCCTAGCATCGTTCTCTGCCATTTCCAACACCAACACAGGGTCTTAAGAGGTTGCTTTATGTATATGTGGGTAGCAGTGGTCTCCCCCCCCTCCCCTTCTTGACTCATTACATCTTACTCTATCATGTCGACTGTATATGTAAGCACGTAATGACTCAAATATAATCAAGTTACTTGTAATTCTATCTGCTAGTATTATCCAAATCTAATTTTATGTGACTTTACTTTTCTGTGCTTCTGGGTAGCAGTATACATCCTTATAACTCAGATTCACTATAGATGGCCCTGGGTTACCAGATTATTCTTTATATATTACAACGTCTATTCTTATGGGCCTCCAATAAGATGAGTTTTTTGTCGATCTGTATGTTGCCTCAGTCTGTATGCCGCCTCAAATTATACTTGACTCTTGCGCTTTAAGCACGTTTATCCTATGAGCACATTTACCCTATGATATCCTTGGTGACGCCTTGGTGGGACTGAGTGCGGTATGCCACTATGCATTGACCAGTGGTTCTTACCCAGACATCTGGTTTTATCATACCGGTGTCCTTAATGTAGTAAGTAATCGACGTTCATGTCTATGAGTAAATCGACTGTATACCAACTAATGTAGTCCACAATTTGGCAGTATACCATGGATGATGGAAACCCATTTGGATCCATGGTGTACTGCAGACCATCATGTTGGTGTTTATACACCATAGTGTGTCCTATATTGTTGAAGATCTTATAAGACCTTTTTTCCTCCGACTAGGGCACCGGATGTGTGACCATGATAACCTTGTGTTTTGAGTGGGACAACCCTATGGTGTCCTCAGTGATGCTTATATTGGAATGAGTACAATATGCCATTAATTATTATCCAGGGGTGTCCTTTTTAGAGACCTAGGTCTATTTTTCTGGTGCCTCTGCAGTAGCGAGTGGGACATGCTGCCATCTGACATTTAATGATCCTTTTCCTGTAAGAACTATGAATGTTACTGTATGGATACATGGCTGCCCTTATAAATCCCTCCAATATAGATCATAAGAATGATGGTATTCCTTAATACTTGGCTGAGGATTTATCAATACCTTTGGACTTTTTCTGTCTCCTCATGTGTATCACTGACAGAATCCCTGATAGAATCTGTCTGAAGAGATAGGGACATGTAGTTACTCTATCTTGTGTGTTTTTGAGAAATCTTCCAAAAACCATTTCAAGTCTTTGAGCATTTGAAAGTGCTCTGTATATAAAAGGGTTAATACATCAACTCCCCCTGTTTGCTTAACGCATGTGCATAGCACCGACCGGGCTGCTGACCCTATCAGCATATCGTGATGCGATCCGCCTATAATTATAATGCCAAGACCTTATGTATAAATTTCGCTACCAAATAGCGAGTCTAGGTGCCGTTTTTGAGCATATTCTGATGTGTAATGAAGCTTTGTTGGTCTCGCGCATGCGCAGTAAAAGATAGGGGAGGACATTCCTCATATCATGTGACCAAGCAAGATGGCGACCGCCATCGGAGCTTTACCTCCAGCGTCTAAGATCTTGCAGCTGCAAACACTGGTGAGTGTTGATTATACTCCCTTAAATAGGACACACAGTGCCATTGCATATTGCCTTCTTTTTCCCCTGAGGAAGCCACTGTATATGTGGTGATACGCGTGGGGTGTCCATGCCAGGAACCCCTTTGGTCGCTCCTCCTAGTTACCCCACCTGCTTGGTTGCTATTTATTTAGTGGGGTGGTGGGTATAGGTCCGCTCCTGTGCCTCCTTTAGCCTGGCTGCTGCTTTATCTGCCGCATATACTTTTACTGGTGGGCACTTCTTCAAGCACCTAGGATAACGGCTATGTGTGGCAAAATACTGGTATATATACTATGCAGATAGAAACACTGACTCAATATTGTTATGTATTGTATGGGCCTGTATGGATACATCCATGTTGGGACATTATGCTTGTAGAGCTATTTTGCATGTATAGAGACCTGTATGTACTTTGTGGATAGATCCATACTGAGATACGATTCATATTTTATTACATTCCTTGTATCTGTGCACCTTATGGTCTGTCCATTGATCTGCATACCTTTTATTTTGTGCATTATTAGTCTCAAGTGTCTCTATATAATTTATCATGCCAGATGTTTAAATCCTAGGAACGGGTCTTGTGCAATATTTATTGGAGTGTCCTTGTCATATTTATTGATTATCACATACTATTGGTTCCTGGCGGACATGTTTTTTCCGCTTTGGCTTTTTAAGTGTTTTTATCCTGTGTCACTGTGTGTTTATATTCTAAGTGTGACATTCTAAGTGTGGAGACATGTGTCTTGTGTTTTTGGCTACAAACTAATTCAATAAAATTTGTTTCCTAATTATATCATGGTGTGGTGATCCCGTGTTGGTATACCCTTTTCTCCTTGTTCCTTACCAATTGTTTTGTATACCAGGAGATCCCACTGGGTGGTGCCCTTCCTACCTCTTTTTTGGTCCTATAGTTGGTTGTTCTGTACAGCTTTTCTGGAAGGAGGCACACCCCTATATTAAGTTGTTTGAATTATCTACATATATATAGACTCTATAGAAATTCCTGATAGAATTTGTGTTTTATTGGTATTGTAGCACAGTCCATTACTTGAGTTTTCACATGGATCTAGCAGCAAGGGAGGCGGCTTGGTCTAACCAATCTTCTGATATATTCGGTACTTCTTAGAGTCCTGGTGTTCTGGGTGGGCCGGTTGGCCCCCAGGATGAGAATTAACAACTTATGCAGGACCTAATTAATTTGCATAAAAGAGTAGTAAAAGTATCGTGGAACATTAGGACCCTGGAAGAATACAAAAAACTCAAAATCACACCTAGGGGTTTCAGGGTACAAATATTCCCAGCTTGGTAGACAGACACCCAGTTCAGAATTATTTGGGAGCAGGGTCTACAAACATGCTCATTTATCATCTTGGACATGTTAATTGACCATGACCGTTCATTACTCACACAATTAAAAGAAGAAATTAACAACAAAGAACATACAGTTAGGTCCAGAAATATTTGGACAGTGACACAATTTTCGCGAGTTGGGCTCTGCATGCCACCACATTGGATTTGAAATGAAACCTCTACAACAGAATTCAAGTGCAGATTGTAATGTTTAATTTGAAAGTTTGAATAAAAATATCTGATAGAATTTGATGGAATTGTACACATTTCTTTACAAACACTCCACATTTTAGGAGGTCAAAAGTAATTGGACAAATAAACCAAACCCAAAAAAAAAATTTTTATTTTCAATATTTTGTTGCGAATCCTTTGGAGGCAATCACTGCCTTAAGTCTGGAACCCATGGACATCACCAAACGCTGGGTTTCCTCCTTCTTAATGCTTTGCCAGGCCTTTACAGCCGCAGCCTTCAGGTCTTGCTTGTTTGTGGGTCTTTCCGTTTTAAGTCTGGATTTGAGCAAGTGAAATGCATGCTCAATTGGGTTAAGATCTGGTGATTGACTTGGCCATTGCAGAATGTTTCACTTTTTTGCACTCATAAACTCCTGGGTAGCTTTGGCTGTATGCTTGAGGTCATTGTCCATCTGTACTTTGAAGCGCCGTCCGATCACCTTTGCGGCATTTGGCTGAATCTCGGCTGAAAGTATATCCCGGTACACTTCAGAATTCATCCGGCTACTCTTGTCTGTTGTTATGTCATCAATAAACACAAGTGACCCAGTGCCATTGAAAGCCATGCATGCCCATGCCATCACGTTGCCTCCACCATGTCTTACAGAGGATGTGGTGTGCCTTGGATCATGTGCCGTTCCCTTTCTTCTCCAAACTTTTTTCTTCCCATCATTCTGGTAGAGGTTGATCTTTGTCTCATCTGTCCATAGAATACTTTTCCAGAACTGAGCTGGCTTCATGAGGTGTTTTTCAGCAAATTTAACTCTGGCCTGTCTATTTTTGGAATTGATGAATGGTTTGCATCTAGATGTGAACCCTTTGTATTTACTTTCATGGAGTCTTCTCTTTACTGTTGACTTAGAGACAGATACACCTACTTCACTGAGAGTTTTCTGGACTTCAGTTGATGTTGTGAACGGGTTCTTCTTCACCAAAGAAAGTATGCGGCGATCATCCACCACTGTTGTCATCCGTGGACGCCCAGGCCTTTTTGAGTTCCCAAGCTCACCAGTCAATTCCTTTTTTCTCAGAATGTACCCGACTGTTGATTTTGCTACTCCAAGCATGTCTGCTATCTCTCTGATGGATTTTTTCTTTTTTTTCAGCCTCAGGATGTTCTGCTTCACCTCAATTGAGAGTTCCTTAGACCGCATGTTGTGTTTTTGGCTACAAAATAATTCAATAAAATTTGTTTCCTAATTATATCATGGTGTGGTGATCCCGTGTTGGTATACCCTTTTCTCCTTGTTCCTTACCATTTTCTAATTATTGTACCAACAGTTGTTAACTTCTCAATAAGTGCTTGCCTTTTTCCTGTAGCTCATCCCAGCTTGTGCTGATCTACAATTTTGTCCCTGGTGTCCTTATACAACTCTTTGGTCTTTTCCATGGTGCAGTGGTTGCAGTGTGATTGGTTGAGTGTGTGGACAGGTGTCTTTTATACAGTTATTGGATTCAAACAGGTGCAATTAATACAGGTAATGAGTGCAGAGAAGGAGCCTCTTAAAGAAAAAATAACAGGTCAATGAGTGCCAGAATTCTTGCTGGTTGGTCAATGATCAAATACTTACTTCATGCAATAAAATGCAAATTAATTATTTATATAGTGTTTATTTTATCATACAATGTGATTTTTTTGGATTTTTTTGAGGGATAATTCTGTCTGTCACAGTTGAAATGTACCTACGCTAAAAGTTACCGACCTCTCCATTCCTTTTGGTCGGAAAACTTGCAAAATCAGCAATGTATCAAATACTTAGAAGGATATGTACAAGTCTACATCTACTGAAGAATTGTGGTAAGCTCTCCAAAATGTTTGGAACAACTTTCCTTCAAAAATGTAGGCACAACTAAACAAAATGATGTTTTCATACCGTTTTGAAGACAATATTCATTCCCACCAAATATTGATTATATTTACATTTTTCTTTTGTTCTTTTGTTCACTTTATGTTTTGTTAATAAAAAAGTTGTTTTATCATTTGTTCCACACCTGCCTATAACTTTTGCAAAATATTTTATTTGTTTCCATATTTGCTGACTGTAAATAAACCACATTTGTATTCACACCATGTAGTCATGTGTTACTCTCTTTTTCCTATACCTCCTCTTCTCTTGCTTGTAGGATAACAAAATATGACATGGATCAAAGAGAGCAACATATTAATACAGGTTCTGACTACATATATGTGGCGCCCCTGAGTGTCAGGTGCCACAGGGTACTACAACTAACCCTAGATTCCTGGAAGACCAGTGCTGGTAAAATAACACACACACAAATCCACGCCCTTTTCCCCAGACTGGGTGACAGGCTAGAGATGGGATTGATGGATGGCCACCTATTGGCCCGGGCTCATCCCATCCACTAGTCAGAAACCCAGGAGAAGGAGGGGCTAGTCAGTGGAGTGATGGGAGATGGACATCTTGTCAGAAAGTAGTAGTCAGAAGACGTGAAGCCAGTCAGACGTTCAGTCAGAAGTCAGTACACAGACGGATAGTGTAAAGTGACTAAGTGGGCGAAAAAGAGTACGATTGCCAGGGAGAGTACAGAGTGAGTACTCACTGGACGGAGCACAGGCGGGGTGCAGAGCCCTAATTCAGGAAGATGCTTCTGGTTTATCTGATAAGAATCTGCCCGGTGAGGGGACCATCAAGGACCGCACCGACGTTAGTGTCCGGGGCACAACAGCAAAGAGGGAACCTGGGAACTGGGACAGCGGTCCGACCCAAGAGAGGTTCAAGCTGCCTGCCATATGGGCCAGGACTGTGACAAACGGAGGGGACCCCAAAACGCTCCAGACCACGGGGACCCACCAACTATAAAGGGGTGCATGGAAGTAAAGCTCACCAGGTCCCTACACCAGCACTGGAACAAAGGGAATACCGGATTAGTAGAGACCAGCACTAGCCGGGTTGCAGCTACTCCAAACCAGTGAGTAAAGCACAAGGTAAGTCCTACACCTCTGCAACATTATACTACAACCACCATCATCCTCCCCTGAGGCCTAGCTCTACTTGCGGAGGGCTATCACCTCTAAGCTGCCCAATAGCACCAGCCCCAGCAGTGAGAGACTTTGCAGCGGTGGCTTTCCTCATATAGCCGCATACCACAAGTGGCGTCACGAAAAACACTTTATTTTTATTATTCCCTTTGTACAATTCCTTTTTTTAAGTGACCTCTAGGGCCACGGATTGGGGCAACGGCCACCCGTGATATGTCCCAGTGAATACACGGGCCGGGACTGAGTAACCCAAAGCCCTGGGGTGCGTCATATATCATTGTAGTCAGTAGTAGAAACACACAGAAAGGAAGCAGAAATGATTTTTTTAGAATATAATCTATTTGCAAAGTGTGTATTTAATTCAAAGTGATTTTCCAGTATTATATAAAAAGTGTCTGCATAATTTTCTAGATTACCACATCACTCCTTTTATTTTATCTGAGGGATCATAAGTTATTACTATTATAGTGATTGGAGCTGACCCAACATGGTGCTGCTTTTTGCGAACAAAAAAACCCTCCTTTTTTTCCTAATTGTAAATAATACTTGTAATGTTTATAGTTATTTTATCTTACAAATAAGTTCAGCAGTGATACACGAGGGCATGGGCTCATTTATACCTTACAATTATTGGAAACACTCATTCTAAATTGATAAGTGAGCAAACAGCAAATATAAGCTTAAAAGGGTTGTCAACTACTTTTACACTGATGGCCTATCTTTTGGATAGGTCATCAATGTCTGATTGGCCAGGTTCTGACACCTTGCATCCCATCGATCAGCTGTTCTTGGTGCCAGTGGTGGCACTAGGTGGCTGGAAATGCTCAGTTCCGGAGATGCCCTGTCTTCTGACAGCGGCCGTGGCTGGGTACTGCACATCTACCTCCTATTGATTGAAATAGGAGGATGTGCAGTATCTGGCTGCTACCACTATCAGTATGGGAAATTTCCGAAACTGAGCCTACTGCCACCGCCGGCACCAAGAACAGCTGATTGGTGAGGGTGCCAGGTGTCGTACCTTGACTGATCAGAAATTGATTACCTATCCTAAGGATAGGCCATCAGTTTAAAAATAGTGGACAACTCCTGTAATAGTCATCACTTTAAACAGCACATCATTCTCTGTAAACAGGACATATGCACCTGAGAACAAGATGTTCTATGCGAGCAGAACAATTGTATTACTGATCGTTCTGTGCTCATGGAAAAAAAAGTTAGTATGTCTAAACAAAGCACTAGACATCCACTGACCAGCTTACATATAAGCAATCAGTGGTCTCTTAACAGCTGTGGTTGGCTAGTCTAAATGAGCCTTCAGAAGAAGGTTGCATAAAAAATATCCAAGACATAACAATGTAGGGTTTGATACAGTATGTTCTGCTGTAATAGATGAGATATGAAAAACTTTCTATTATAGTTTGTTAAATTGTTCATATATGTCAAAAGTGTTAACACAGGAACTGTTTTATATATTGCATATCATTATCTTAATATTTATAAAAGTTTGTTATGTAAAAAAACATATTTATTAGACTTTTTAATGAGTATGAGATACAAAGTTGGAGAGCAGTCCTTATATTATTGTAGTGCTCATTATTGACAATATTATCATGATTATGTTCTCAAATGTCCTCCCCAATTCAACTAACCTTTTTATTTGAGTCAACAGGAACATGTATTTCAACAAGTAAAAACAAGTGAGCAAAGTGCTACAAATCTAATTAAGAGAAATAGAAATTAGCATAATCAGTAATTTGCCTAAATTACTATTAATTATTTTTATTTTCCTAAATGACCGCTTTTCAATGTCTAGTCTTTTATTATTTTGGTTAACTGAAATTGATAAAGATTAAGTTAAAACAACATGAAAACTCTCTCATATCTAAGGAAAACTGAAATAAGTATTCAGCCTGCGTAGAGTATGGAAACGTCATTGGAAAGGTCATAGGGACCAAAACATATAGATGAATCGGAAATATCATTGGATATTGTATTATTTTAAAGTTTTTTTTATTGAATGCAAAGGTTAAGATCAAGGTTGAGATAATTAATCAACCACTGTAGACTTTGGTCGGTCATTGCATGCAAATATTCAACAGTAATGTGGACTTATTTGCTAAGCACAGATCTGCAAGCACAGCAGTCCATGTAAACTAAACGTTATAGAACTGTGTATTTAATCTGAATTTTTGAAGGTTAGAGACATTAACCTTTATATTGTGCATGTACTACATTCCACTCTTGCGTTGTTATTGTATTTTGTGCTGGTAGAATTTTTCCAATAGGCTTGCATTTACAGGATGCTGTCCCTCTAAAGTAGTCTGCATACAAAGCATTGGGTTTCTGGTCATGTGCAGAGACTCAGTAGCATTCCATGCTGAGCAACTTTGCAACTAGATTCCAATCTGCCCCAGTGCAAAATTTGGACCTGCATTCCCATCTGCATGTTCATCAGATGTATGGGCCCTTCTTTTTTGTTTTTATTGGACCAGCACTCCTCCCATTTGGCATAGGTGTTTTTAATTAGCAGTAGATTGAAAGAGGGGTCTTCCTTTTCTTTGCTCTCAGTTCATATATTGAGAGCTGGTGGAAGGGGAGTTATTCAGCTTCTTTCCCAAGGTGTTTGTTCTGTGTGGCGACCATTTTTACCATAATTTTGTGTCTGTTGGCGGCATGGCCTGAAGTCTTGGGCACTCAACTTTGCAGTATAGTCACTGTGAGGCACCAGGTCACCTGCCCTGCTGGTGCCTTGTTACTGCGGCAGTGAGTGGTACACCGCATCACACCTTGTAAGGCATAGATAAGGGACCCACTCAGAGAGGTTTGTAGTGATGCGGCAGTGGGCTTCATATTGTCTGATTAGAATGTTAAACCAAGAACCTTATGTTCAGGTATTTATATTTTGCCTACCCCCGGTTCCCAGACCAACCACCTCCTCACTCTTCTCCCCAGCAGCTTTCTGTTACAGGGGTGGTACTGACAGACCAAGGGTTCCTGAGCTGGCCATAAGACTGAGGCCCCTATGCTCACTCTCACTTCGGGAACCCTTGATGGGGGTCCAAGTCCCCAACCTGGCCCTGTCTCTTGTCTGGTTCTGATCTTACTCCCCCCAACACTGGGAGCAGGCCAGAAACCCAAAAATACAACCCATAGAAAAGACTCAAACAAGGGACAATGAAACCTTGTGCACACTGCACTCACAAACAAAGGGGAGACGATATGAGTGCTTGGGGAATAAAGAAAAGGGCTGGGAAAAACGTAGAAAAGGGAGGGTTCATATCACGCAACAAAGCTGCTGCTGTTCACCATAAAAAGAGCTCCACAGAGACTGGTACAAGCCGGTTTCACACATTTGGCTTTTTGCCGTTTTGCCGGATTCGGCGCACACCAGTACAGTGTATACAGTACAGTGGCAGCGCCGCAACGTCCGGATAACATGCTCCGGTCACATGACAGCATGTGACCGGCGCTTGTCGTGCTGCCATTGTACTGTATACACTGTACTGGTGTGCGCCGAATCCGGAAAACCGGCGAAAAGCTGGATGTGTGAAACTCGCCATAGCTGATGCTTTCTTTGGCAGCTTCTTACTAAACTCCCCAGCCTTAAATAGGGAGAGACCAGCTGCAGTTGGTATTTAGCAGCCTAGCTCCCAGAAGAGTTGCACACTGCTCCAGAAAGGATTAACTCCTGAACAGCTGGAAGCAGTGAACCAACTCAGCCGATGCCCAGCCGAGCTGAGCACTTAGGCCGCTCTCACATCAGCGCTATTTTGCTGGAGAGCTTGATCCGGCACAAATGCGTTTCCACTCCATTCATGTGCAATGGTATCGCGGCAAGGTGCGGTCACATGTGGTCATGTGCGTCGCATTTCCCATTTCCCATTCACTCACATTGTTTTCGCTACTCCTAACGAGTAATTACAAGGATACTCGTGGAGTAATGAGTAGCCCGAATACCATACTACTTGGCAAGTACCGAGTAGTAACAAGTATACTCGTTCATCCCTAATCAGAAGCTGACCTCCAGCACTTCATAATGGCTTCAATGTAGTTCCAGACCTGTGGTTGTTTAGTTTTGTACACTGTGTACTTCGAGCAGCCACAGGACATGGTGACAGCTGATCAGTGGGACTGACGGATGTTGGACCCCTGCATATCCAATGTTGATGACCTATCCAAAGGATATGAAATTAATATTTTATTCCTGGCAAGTCATTTAATATTATGTTTGTTAAATATTAAAATTGTTTTATTGTCCCAAGGCTAAAACTATTTGACAAGTTGGACTATATAACAAGTGAAACTGCATAGAGAGTGAAAGATTAAGTTAGTGGATGTGTTTCTTACCTACACACCTAAGTGTTGCCCATCATTCTCATATATATTTCTCTGTGATCTTTTTATGTACAAACCGATTGCATTTTGTGAGACAGTTCTTTTGACTATGATTGATCTTTCTTCCTTCCAGCATACACCTGTCATCAACTCAATCACTTGGGTATTTACTGTACTTCACTAATGCTCACAAATATCTCATTATTATTCAGAGTGTGTTTCATTGTAGCTTCAAGATCACTTGGGGCAATCAATGTTCTCTTTTGAACATTGCGATGTATTCTGACAACGAACTTTCCAATAGAAATTACTAACAAAGACATATATATTCATCACACTCCATTATGTAGCAGTGCTTGACGTTGTGATCGTTAGAAGATGTCTTACAATTCTTTCAGCGCTCTTCTTGACTCAGTTTTATTGTTTTAAAATCACTTCTTTTTGAAATCAGATATTCTCATGATGTATTTATAGAAGATATTTTACCAAATCTGTTCATTCATTTGTTATGCAAATCACCAAACAATTTTCTTTAGCTCCGTGGTTTGTGCCCACTGTAAAAGCCTATTTAGATAAGTTGCTTTCTGCCTTTTCTGTTAGTATAAGAGATCTTATTAACTACGAATCAATTCATGTGGGACAAAGCAATTAGACAGTGGCTAGCATTTCTCTTTATACCTCCCACACTTTGCACTCAGCCATAAAAATACATATAAACCACTGTTTATTCTTTATACAGTTAGGTCCACAAATATTCGGACAGTGACTGAATCTTCATGATTTGGCCTCTGCATGCCGCTATTTTTTATTTAAAATGGAACAACTGAGATGCAATTGAAGTGCAGACTTTCAGTTTTAAATAAAGGGGTTAAACAAAAAATCCTATGAAATGTTTGGGGATTGCAACCATTTTTCTTTAAAGCTTCTTCATTTTAGGGGCTCAAAAGTAATTGGACAAATTTACTTTACCATAAATAAAATATTCCTTTTTAATTCTTTGTAGAAGATCCTTAGCAGGCAATGACTGCCTGAAGTCTGGAAGCTATGGACATCACTAAACAAAGGGTTTTCTCCTTTGCAATGCTTTGCCATGTCTTTATTGCAGCTGACAACATCAGTTGTTACCTGTTTGTGGGTCTTTCTGCCCTAGATTTTTGTCTTAAACATGTAGAATGCATGCTCAGTGTGGTTCACATCTGGTGAATGACTTGGGCATTGCTAAATATTTACTTCCATGCCTCAAAAAACTCCTGGGTTGCCCTCACAGTATGTTTTGGTTCATCGTTCATCTGTACGGTGAAGCGCTGTCCAATCCACCTTTGTGCATTTGGTGGAATCTGAGAAGAAAGTAAGGGTACCGTCACACTTTAGCGACTCAGCAGCGATCCCACCAGCGATCTGACCTGGTCAGGATCGCTGCTGCGTTGCTACATGGTCGCTGGTGAGCTGTCAAACAGACAGACTCACCAGTGACCAGTGACCAGCCCCCAGCCAGCAGTGACGTACAAGCAACGCTGCGCTTGCACAGAGCCGGCGTCTGGAAGCTGCGGACACTGGTAACTAAGGTAAACATCGGGTATGGCTACCCGATGTTTACATTAGTTACCATTGCACACCGCTTAGCTTAGCGTGTGCAGGAAGCAGGAGCCGGCACTGGCAGCGTGAGAGCTGCGGAGGCTGGTGACGAAGGTAAATATCGGGTAACCACCTTGGTTACCCGATGTTTACCTTGGTTACAGCTTACCGCAAGCTGTCAGACGCCGGCTCCTGCTCCCTGCACATTCAGGATTGTTGCTCTCTCGCTGTCACACACAGCGATGTGTGCTTATCAGCGGGAGAGCAACAATAAAAAAACGAACCAGGGCTGTGTGTAACGAGCAGCAATCTCACAGCAGGGGCCAGATCGCTGCTCAGTGTCACACACAGCGAGATCGCTAATGAGGTCACTGCTGCGTCACAAAAACCGTGACGCAGCAGCGATCTCAGTAGCGATCTCGCTGTGTGTGAAGCACCCCTAAAGCCTTGTACACTTAAGAATCTTCCTGCTTATTTTGTCTTCAGTCACATCATCAATAAACACTAGTGACCGAGTGTCATTGGAAGATATGCATGCCTTTACCATCAAAATGCCTCCACCATGTTTTACAGTGGTTGTGGTGGGCTTTGGATCATGAGATGCTCCAAGCTTTCTCAATACTTTCTTTTTCCAATCATTCTGGTGCAGGTTGATCCGTACATACAATGCTTTTCCAGAACTGGGCTGTTTTCTTTAGATTCTTTTTGATAACATATAATCTGGCCTTTCTATTTTTCAGAATGATTAATGGTTAGTACTTTGTGATGAACCTCTTGTATTTGCTCTCATAAAGTCTTCTTTTTAATGGTAGACTTAGATCATCATGATACACCCACTTACTGGAGAGTGTTCTTCACTTGGGTGGATGTTGTAAAGGGGATTTCCTTCACTAAGGAAAGAATTCTGTGATCATCCTCTACTATTATCTTGCTTGGACATCCAGTCCTCTTTGAGTTCCCAAGATCGCCAGTGTTTTAATTTTCTTTTCAGAATATACCAAACTTTTGATTTGGCCATCCCGAATATTACTGCTATCTTTCTGATGGATTTTTAATTTTTTTTAAGCCCAATGATGGTCTGTTTTTCCTCCATTGTAAGCTGCTTTGAACGCATGTTGTGGGTTCACAACAACAGCTTCAAAAGGCAAGTGTTACATCTGGAATCAGTTCCAGACCTTATAACTGCTTAATTGATCATGGATTAATGAGGGAATAGCCTATACAGCCCATTAAAGAGCTTTTGAGATAATTGTCCAATTATTTTTGGTCCTTTCAAAAAGAGGCAGCTACATGGTAAAGAGCTGAAGTTCATAAACCATTACTCCAATTAGAATGTGAATGCCCTCAAATGAAAACTGAGAATATGCACTTATAAATGCATATTAATTACATAACTGTATATTAAATATGTTTTGGTAAACAGGTGAAATGCCAAAATTTGTGTCACTGTCTAAATATTTCTGGACCTAACTGTATGTATTAAAATTGAATGAGGGTTGGCCACATAAAAATCTCATAGCAAAAAAGGCATCCTTTTTTCCCAACACAGTGGTGTGATCCGTGTAACACGTTCCAGAAAAAACATGTTTCTTTTAAATAAACTTTTTTACTCACTTGTCTCCAGTGATGCTGTCTCCATCCGCTGCTGTCTCCTGCTTCCAGGCTGACTAATTATGCTCATGAATATTCACTGCACCGCGACCTGGAAGTAAGAGCAGTGGTGAGACAGCAGCAACCCGAGACAGGAGAGCCGGAGAGCACCATGGAAAGCAGGAGCATTGTCAAGTGAGTATAAGTGCCTGATCTTCGTGTGATTTCACAGCTAGCACATGGAGAACACACGTGTGACAAAATCATGGCACTTGTATGGACATATGCATCTTTAACGTGTCAGTGAAATATTTGTGTGTTTTCCACTGATGTGTGAAAGGGGCCTGAGAAAACTTTCCTCCACAGTCTATGACCCCTTTGAATAATGCAGATTGGTGTCAAGCGTTAATCTGTTTGTAGCATTCTTGTTCTTCCTAAAACAATGATGTTTATGTTAGCCTAAACAATTACATAAGCCAGCAAACAAGTTTGCATAGAACAATAAAAGGTAACAAGCTTCTAATTAACTCTTTTATGCCCAATATAAACCTAAAGAAATCAGCATTTACTTTGGTGGGACGCAGCTGATGGAATATACACCAGAAAGGGAAACATAAAAGATTTAGCTATTGTAAAGTAATCATCATAGGAGTCATAAACATCTGTCACTTCAAGTGATAACAATTATTCAAGTTAGAGGGGTAAATCTATAGAATACCAGTCATTTTAAACCTCTGTGATGTAGAAATAAATCACTAAATGATTACAGCCATGGGACCTCTTCTATCAAAACTATTTTGGAGAAAAGCTGGCATTGATGCACATGGATAAGTTTCTGATTTATTAAAGAAGTCCCATAACTCCAATCATTTACTGCTATACTCCTGCATCACAAAGGTTTATATAATTAATATTACTTCTCCATATTGAGGCCAGAAGTCTTTTGCCCTCTCTTTCAAAAAGTAAGTGGCAAGAATAAATTAACAGTGAGCTGAGCATCTCAATTAAGGAATTATTACAGGAGAGACCAAACTTTCCATGACAGTGAGAAGGTCAAGCTCTGCTAGTGATGCCCGGTTTGAGCAAAATAGGTAAATTCTGTTCCCAAATGAGCTTGACAATGTAGAATATGTTACTAGAAACAAAAGGTAAAAGAGACAAACTTGCAATTTACATGTTTTAAAAGCTTCTTCATTTTTTCTTTCTTTTTTTTCTACTTAGATGTTATTTTTACCTAAATGTGCAGTAATGGAAATCCCTACTTGTTTAAAATATTTATTCTACATGCTTCCCAATTAAACAGTTTATTGTGTCGTCAACCATGTCTTGGAACCAGCCTTAAATAGGTGGATGCGACTAAAAATGCCTTTCTTCGTTATTGTAGTCAATACCGTGTCCGCGAGTACACCTAGATCCCATTTTCCAGGGCTTTAGATGTAAGTCACAATGGAGCCACTGCTGTGAAGGTAAAATGTGATGTAAACATATCATCTATGGAAAAGAAATAATAAGAGTTAGTCACTATCCACATGTCTAGCAATGCCTTTTAGCTGCCATTCTTTGTTGATTGACTGCAGTGCTGCATCAGAACTACAGCGCACATGACCTCTGCAGCCAATCACTGGGATTAGTGGCTCGTACTTTGTTTATCAGACTCCCTGGCTAAGCCAAGTGTTATTTTACATCAGTCATGTGTGCAGAAGTCATGATATTATAGAAGGTTGACCTATGGTCATACAATCTCATGCCCCCCTGAAGACATCATTGCTTTCATGTGTAATGTGTGATATGTATTTACATGCATTGTTTTGTTAACTATCCTGGGTATTTTCCGGGATATGGGTGCAGTGCTACCAACCGTCACGAGGTGTCACCAGTAGGGATGGGCGCCGGTAATCAGGTGATTGGAGATCACCGTTGCTATAGTAACCCGCCGTCAGGTTACTATGGCAACGGTAGCAGCAGTGACGTCACTGCTTACCAACCTGCAGCTTCTGCTCACGCATTGATGTGATTACACAGCACGGAGGATAACAAGTGTTCTTCCTCCCCTGTGCTGTCTGATATAGCACAGCTGCATGGGTTGAAGAAGAAAGAAGACAGAAGACCAGGATCGTGGAGGGGTGAAAGGGAGTAATAAACATGGAGTCCCTAAGTGTGTCTGTGTATTTATTTCTAATAAAGTGTCTGTGTATTTATTTCTAATAAAGTATTTTTTCTCTGTGTGGTGTCTTTTTTTAACCCTTTATTGGAGATTCCTAATGGCTGGGTCAAACTTGCCTTACATTAAGACTCTCTGGCTTAATACTAGCTGGTAAAACAAAGCTAGTATTAACCCCTTATTACACAGTATGCCGCCTGACACCAGGGCCGCTGGAAGAGTTGAATAAAACGCCAGAAGATGGCGCTTCTATGAACACGTCATTTTCTGGGGCAGCTACGGACTGAAATTCTCAGCGGGGGGCCCAGGAAGCTTGGGCCAACCTGCTCTGCGGATTCCAATCTCCAGCTGCCTAGGTGTACCTGGCTGGAGACAAAAATGGGGCGAAGCCGATGTTGTTTTTTTTTTATTATTTCATGAAATTCATGAAATAATTAAAAACAGGGCTTCCCTATATTTTTGGTTCCCAGCCGGGTACAAATAGGCAGCTGAGGGTTGGGGGCAGCCCGTACCTGCCTGCTGCACCTGGGCAGCATACAAAAATATGGAGAAGCCCATGTCATTTTCTTTTAGTTTTTTGGCAAAAAAATAAAAAAAAAACTTCCCTGGATTATCCATTGCCAGTGAAGGTAACACCAAGCAGTGGGGTTAGCAGCCAGTAGCTGCTTGGATTACCGTTAGCTAGCAATAGAAAAATGCAGGGGAAGCCCATGCATTTTTTAATTATTTATTTAAATAACTAAAAAAAATGGGCTTCCCTGTATTTTGACTGCCTGACATCACAGTACTGTAAAAATAAATAAATCATTAAAAAAGATGACGTAGCGCTCCATGGTATTTTTGATTTTCAGCGCAGATAAAGCAGACGGCTGCGGGCTGCCACCCCCATTTGCCTGGCTTTACCTTGGCTGGCAATAAAAATACAGGGAAGTACATTTTTTTTTTAATTTAAAAAAATAATTAAAAAAAAAAATGAGTGGGCTCCCGCCGTATTTTGCTTACCAGTCAGGTGAAGCCAGGCAGCTGGGGGCTGGGATTCTCGGCAGCCTGCAGCCGCCACCCCTTGAAATGGCGCATTGTTTCTTAGTGCCATTTCCAGGTGCTTTACCTGGCTCGACCAGCGGCCTTGATGGCGGTGGCTTGCTGGGTAATAAAGGGGTTAATACCAGCTTTGTATTTTTAGATGGTATTAAGCTCAAAATTCATGGTGTTATGCCAAAATAGACATAGCCACAATGAATTTCTAGGAAACAGTAAAAAAAAAACCACAACACAGAGACCTTTTTTTTACTAGAAATAAAACAAAATCATTTAGACACTCCATCTTTATTATAAAAAAAATCCTTAGTCCAACGTAATCCACAGGGACAGCCATGTCACTTTCACCGCTGAGCACAGACATAGTCGACTCTATACACAGTGAGAAGCAAAGCGCAATGTCAACTCTGCGTCATCACTGTGCACAGTGTCTATACACAATGAGAAGCACAGAGAGCCATGTCAGGTCTGCTACATTGCTCTGGACAGAGCGATGAAGCAGAGGCTGACAGTGAGGGGATAATTGAACTTGCGTCTTGCATTGCATCACCCCACTCTACCAACAGGAACACCTCAGCTGTGGAAATACATGCAGCTGACCCGCTACCATTGGGAGATTGTGCATCGTGATGTGATGACACTCGCATCACATCGCACCAGGACCTTTGATGATGTCATACTCACATGACCAGTCTGTAGCCAAAGAGGTAATACAACATTCACACGTGACTGGTCACGTTGGTATGACGTTACGGTCATGGCAGGTCCGTTTAGCCAGAGGTGCTTACCGGGGGGGACAACAGTGATCGGATGGATGCGGAAGCAGAAACGCTGGGAGGCAGACTCTGCAGGACACGTCGTAGGACCTGTAAGTATGATCATAATGTTTTTTTAATAACGTCCTTTTTTTTAACAGCCCCTGGACCTGAACTGTAACACGATCTGTAACACGAATGTCCCAGAAAGCTTGTGTTTTGGGTCATGTGCACGAACACCATGTGTTCAGTACGGACCCCGAACATTACAGTTCGGGTTCGCCCATCCCTAGTCACCAGTTAATATTTTGCAGTTTGAAAGATTGGGTTTAAGGAACACAGACATTGTTGTCAGGGTTAACTGAAGAGCTGGCTCATAGTGGGGTGGATAAAGGGGAAGATATAGAATGGTATTTCCTGGTTCTGGCAGTGTTCTTTAGTGTAAGGTGCAGGAAAAAGTCACATGCAGGAAAAAGCATAGGTGATCAAAATTGGATTGCATACTTATCTCTATTGAAACATGTAGAAAGACAAGAGGGGACTCCACATTAAGTAGGCAATGTGAAAAGGTTAGGACAGTGGTAGAGCAATGGGTAATGGGAACTCTTTTTAGAAAGTGAGAAAGAGGTTACCCTGCTGAAGGCCATTGGCACAGGAGAACTGACTCTAAAGGCCACTTTACACGCTGCGATATCATGACCGATAGCGCTAGCGTGGGTACCCGCCCCCATCCGTTGTGTGACATGGGCAAATCGCTACCTGTGGCGCACAACATCACCCAGACCCGTCACACTACTTACCTGCCCTGCAACGTCGCTGTGACCGGCGAACTGCCTCCTTTCTAAGGGGGCGGTTCATTCAGCTTCACAGCGACGTCACAGCTTCATCACTGAGCCGCCGCCCAATAGAAGCAGACGGGCGGAGATGAGCGGGACGAACATCCCGCCCACCTCCTTCCTTCCGCATTGCAGGCGGGGGGCAGGTAAGGAGAGGTTCCTCGTTCCTGCGGTGTCACACGTACCGATGTGTGCTGCCGCAGGAACGAGGAACAACATTGTTACTGCTGCAGCAACGATATTCGAGAATGGACCTCCAAGTCAGCAATGAGCGATTTTGCACGTTTTTGCAAAGATGCAAAATCGCTCAAAGGTGTCACACGCAACGGCTAAAGCGACCGGATGTTCGTCACAAATTCCGTGACCCCAACGAGATCGCTTGAGCGATGTCGCAGTGTGTAAAGCGGCCTTAAGAGTGACTTTGGGAATAGTAACATAGCCGTGCTGTGTACTTAAGACTAGAGATGAGTGAACCTTTAGCTCGAGACTCAGGGTTCGGGCTCGGAAAATGACATGAAAATCCCCATGGTCAGTATTTCGCAGTGCTTCTTCTGTCCGATGTCCAGCTTTGGCAGCACTGCAGGATATGTTTACTCATCTCAAATTTGGCTTACAGTCAGTGTTCTAAGCTGTATTGTTCATGGAGAATAAAAAAAAAATCAAACACCGCCTACCCACCTTCAGAAGTGTATTGCTATGGGCCAAAAGCAAAAATGTCCGAAGGTGGGTGGGCGGTATTAGTTTTTTTTATTCTCTATGAACAAAACAGCTTAGAACACTTACTGTGAGTCAAATTTGAGATGAGCAAACACTGCCCACAGCGTGCACAAAGCGGGGCATCAGACAGACACAAGCACAGCTCGAGAGTCAGCACGGGGATTTTAACGTAATTTTCCAAGCTCGAACCCCGAGCCTCGAGCCTAAGGTTCTCTCATCTCTACTCTAGACACAGTGATACACATTGACCCATTTGGTTAGATATCAGTGGGATAGAGATGAGTCAATGTCCACATCCCTCCTTGGTAGCCGATGTGGAAAGCATAAGTAACATGTCTGCAATTGTAATGGAAGAGCAGTTCTGTGCCAAAATGTCAATGCCTGGTAAGAAACAATGTTTGAAATGTGCCACAAGCACAGTGGAACAGTGTTTGAAAATGGCTGCAAGTAAAGTGCATGAAGTTTTTAACCGTTGCATTTCTTCCTTAATATTTTTTAATGTGGTATCGCACAATGTGCATCAGATGATCAGAAGCTGGCTTTCAACTGAGAAGTACTGATGAGGTGAGGAAAAGCTTCCACACACAATCAACCATTTTCTGCAGCCTTCTGGGGTGAGGAAACCCCAAACCCCTCGACCACGGCTTCCACCCAGAGCATGGTTACAATATTATCACTGTAGCCTGTTAGCAAAGCCTAGAGCTGAAGTTGAGAGGCATTGTAGACCTGCGGTGGGTTTGTTTAAGATTCTATTTTTCACATAGAGCAAGTCTATAGACATAATGCAATTTAAAACAGAAAATCCCTTTAAAATTTCAAAACTAATTTTTATTCCTGTTGCCACTCCATGGCCATTTAGGAATGTTTAACAATTTGTGTTAAGAGAAATCTCCCAATTTCTGAACCTTTCAGATTTTATAAAAATGTGGTGATTTCTATATAATGTACAAACTGCATGTAATTACTTGTATTGTATAGATTTTGGAACCATAAGTGTACTAGAAAATAATTATTTCAGTTTAAGGCACTACTGTAAAATTGAGAAATGCTTTTAAAGAAAGAATTATGTCTATTGTTATCATCAACTATAAGACTTTCCTTTGGAAATCAAATCTATTAAATACTGCATAGCGAAGACAATAGGAGTTGTAAATCACATTTTAATCAGCTTAATGCATTTACTTACAGTGACACGCCTGTCAGAGGTCAAGATTGAGAAATAAAAGAAGATGTCAAGACTAAAAGTTCCATCCACAGCTAAAAGGCATTTTGCCCCAAACTGACTACCAGATAATATATAAACATGACATAGTCCTTGAGTTATGAACCTGTTCTTAAGAAATGAATATAAATACCGTATGCTATGTGACAAATTACTTACAGCATTATTTATATCTGTCGTTTCTCAGATTCTATTCCCCATTAGTTAAAGGGGTATTCTTATAGTGGGCATTTATGGCATATCCTTTATAAGCAGCATGTCGTACCAGAAAGACTCAGCTGCTAAGTGTGGTCAATGTGAATAGAGATCTGCCTCTTCATCTGTAGCTCAACCCATTAACTAACAAGGATGCTCTGACTACATTATGTGTGTGTTCTGCTGTTTATGGAGCTCCAATTAAATTGAATCGAGAGGGTGTTAATCACCTTTCACCTCTCCATTTACAGAAGCCTTGACATCAGGGAAGACTAGGGGTTAAGAGATTTCCTGCTCAGATCATAGATGCAGAGATCAGTGGTTGGACCCATATTTATCAAACATCAGACTATAGTCGATGGCCTGTAGACAATGGACTATCGTCTAAAGCAAAAGTATATAATCATATTTGCTTCAGTCCAAGTCCTAGAGTCATTAGGAGTATCATACTGGGTTGACAAGGGCTTACCATTAACATTGTATGTGGGGAGCACTTTTCAGTTTCATTCAAATATTATATTACCCTGATTCCCAAAATTACCTCTGCTTTTATAGTATATAATATGAGGGGCTGCTGATAAGTCTTTGGCTTTGTGATCTTTTTTTGTTTCTATGGTAATGAATGTTACATCACATGAAAGCCTTATGTGTCTAATATATGTTTTCAAAATGTGGTGTTTGTTGCTTATGGCAACAGTGTTCTAAAATAGTGACGTCTAATGCAATATTCACAAAAACTGAGAGCAAAGGAGTGATGCTATTCTTGTTTCTGCAAGGAAAGTCCATGAAGGATGTTCAAGGTGATATGTTGCAGACATTGGGGGATCAATGCCCTTCATATTCCACAGTTAAGAACTGGGTTGCCAAATTTAAAATGGACCACTTCAGCACCAATGATGAGGAACATCCTGGACGACTGAGTGTGGTTGTTGTTCCAGAGATCGTCGATGCTGTGCATAACCTCATACTGGAGAATCGATGAATTTCAGCTAAAGCACTAGCAGACATCATGGGGATTTCCAGTGAATGTGTTTGTGTCATTATTGATGAACATTTGGACATGAAGAAGCTATCTGCAAAGTGGGTGAAAACTTCCCAGTCCATTTGTCAGCGCTTCTGGACTGATAAGAACTTCCTGGATTAACTGGTGACTATGGATGAGATCTGGATTTATTTGTATGACCCTGAAAACAAGGAGCAGCCAAGAGTGGAGGCACAGTGGTTCTCCTTGTTCAAAGAAGTTCAGAATACAAAAATCAGCCACTAAGCTGATGGCGTCTGTGTTTTGGGATATGGAGGACGTGCTGCTAGTTGACTACCATCAAAAGGGTTCCACCATCAATGCAAGGTATTACATTGAACTTTTGGACCAATTGAAGGCAGCTCTGATGGCCAAAATGCACAGCTATCTGTCCAAAGGAATATTGTTCCTGCAAGAGAACGCCTCCATTCACACTGCACAAGCGACCACAGCAAAACTGGCAGAGCTGGGCTTCCAGCTGGTTGACCACCCACCTTATTCACCAGATCTAGCTCCCTCCAACTATCATCTGTTTCCAAACCTGAAGAAACAATCTCAAGGGTACCAAATTTCACACCATTTCTGATGCAATAGCTGCTATGGATGCCTGGTTTGAGGCACAACTGAAATCCTTCTTTTTGCTAGGCTTCCAGAACTTGGAATTCTGATGTAAGAAGTGTGTTGACATCAGTAGAGAGTACCATATTTTCTAGCATATAAGACGACTTTTTAATCCCTGAAGATCTTCTCAAATTTCGGGGGTTGTCTTATAGAGCGTATAATCAGCCCTCCCTGTCTCCAAGACTATCAGAGTGGTAGCGCATCCCTCTGGCCCGCCCTTGTATCCTATTACTTCCTTCTCTGCCTCTCAGGCACATAGGCCACTCCGTGATTGCATCTGATGCACAGGGCTGCTGTCTGTCATCATGGCTTTACTGTAGTTGAATGCTTTACAATGGTGGCACAAAGCATTCGACTGCAGTAAAGCGCTGACAGCAGCGGTGGCCCTGTGTATTGAACGCGATCATGGAGTGGGTGTTTGTGCCAGCATACAATGAAAAATGCCACTTGCTAACTTGTATAATGAATTGCATACCTGCTATGAATATTAGGAAAAAGGAGATATTTAGCAATCGCATTGATCAACGTAACTGAGCCCCAAAACCTCATCAAGGTATAGCTCTATATTGGGGTCCATAGCTCTGTGACCCTAACTGTGTGCCATCTCATTGAAATTAAAAACTGCTGTGTGTGGAAAGGGGTAAATAAGGACTTTCTTATATAGGAGATGGAAAAAAACATGGCCGAAAGGGGCGAAGCTATGTTCACATTCAGAAAAAAACTTCATAATACTAAATAGGATAACTGAAGTGAGCACTAATATATATTATGAGTGCAAGCCAAAAAATATATAATACATAACGATAAGGCTGCACATCAAACTAAGATAATAGTATAATGTGGGAACGGAGGACAGGTGAGAATAATTTTTATTGTGTGTTAACAACGGCATAATAGGGAACAAAAAGAGGACCAGTAGGACGGTAATACTAAACAATGGACACATTGCTGCATGGGACATTACTAAACAATGGGCACATTACTGAAGGGGATATTACTAAACAATGGGCACATTACTAGAGGGCCCAAAGAAGGGGCACAAGGATGGGCACATTACATTTTATTGGGGTCTATTTTTATTTTTGAAATTTTCCAGTAGCTGCTGCCTTTCCCTCCCCAGGCTTATACTCGAGTCAATAAAGTTTTACATTTTATTTTGGTAAAATAGGGGCCTCGGCTTATACTTGAGTATATACAGTATATTCCAAACTCTATATTTTAACAGGAAGAGTTGGGGGTTGTCTTATCGCCCAGTCATCTTATACACCAGAAAATACGGTACCTGGAATAAATGTAAAGTTTCATTAACCTATATCATTTCTTTCTGGGTGAAGCCAACCCTTCATAGTAAACTACGTTGTTGTGAATGGTGATGTTGTTATTGTCTGTACATAGTGAATCAGGTGTACTTGTGCTAACTGCTGCTCATATAAGTAGAGTGGTGATTTCTGCCATATGGCCCACCAGGGATTTCGCCTTTTCGTCTTTGGACCAGTCTGAAATTGGTCACTAGAGTTGCCACTTGTCAAATTTTCATGTATCTCGGATAATGAGATCAAACCTGTAGCTGGAGGTGCTTTTTTCTCCCCTATGATATATTTTTTGTTGTGGACAGAATTTTATAGATTCTTTTATGCAACTTTTTTGTGGCTTTTATGTAGAAATGTATTTATAATTATGTCTTAAGTCACCTGTTTTCTCTTCATTTTTTAATTTTGATGCAGCTGCCAAAAAATAAAGTAAAAAATGGTTAATACATTTATAAACTTGACCGAGCTATTTATGACAATGAAATGTCACAACTTGCAGAATGTCATGCAAATGTAATAGTAAATGTACCACAGTGACGGAATGAAAATGAAACACAAAATATAGTAATCTCCACGATTCTTGAGGTTTCAACCATCATAGGCATCTCCTTCTGTCACAATGTGCTTCATAGATGGTCTCAAACTAATCAGCACTTTTGTCCATAAAATACCTGCTGATGAAGAAACATCTGAACAAAACAGTCCAGCAGCCTCCTCTAATCATATGTGGAAGCTGCTATTCTATTAGAAGTGGTTGATGGACTCATCTGGTCACATGAGTTCACCAATGGCAGCTTCGTGAACAGAATTTCAGGTCAGTTTGTGTGGAAAACTATACTGATCAAAGAAAATGACCAACCCCATTAAAAAGGGTCCTCCTTGGAATACAAATCTGTGAATAATCATAAAGATAAGGCATCAATAAGATATTGAGAAGATCCAGGCGTCAATCTGTCACATACTGATTGACTATCTTATCAATTGGGAATAGGGGTTGAGTTTCACTACCATGCACAGCTGAAGATAAGCAAGTGTTGATGTACTTGGAAAATAATTGGAGTGGTCTTAGGGGTACTTTGCATGCTGCGACATCGCTAGCCAATGCTTGCGATGCCGAGCGCGATCGTACCCGCCCCCGTCGCACATGCAATATCTTGTGATAGCTGCCGTAGCGAACATTATCGCTACGGCAGCTTCACACGCACTTACCTGCCCTGCAGCGTTGCTTTGGCCAGTGACCCGCCTCCTTCCTAAGGGGGCGGGTCGTGCGGTGTCACAGCGACGTCACACGGCCCACCTCCTTTCTTCCGCATAGCCGGTGGAGGCAGGTGAGGAGATGTTCCTCGCTCCTGTGGCTTCACACACAGCGATGTGTGCTGCCGCAGGAACAAGGAACAACATCGTGTCTCCTATTGGTGCGACATTATGAAAATGCCTGACGCTACACATCACCGATTTACGACGCTTTTGCGATCGTTTATCGGCGCATCTAGGCTTTGCAAATTGCGACTTCGTTACTGGCACCGGATGTGCGTCACTTTCGATTTGACCCCGACGATATCACAGTAGCGATGTCGCAGCGTGCAAAGTACCTCTTAGTGTTAGCTGGAATCAACTATGGACCCGTAGAAGCGCTAGCAGAAGCAAAACGGCCATCGTCCGTAGAGGGCCTGAACCCGGCTTCTCTCCCACAATTTTATCGCACACTTTCGAATAAACAAGATTTTCTGGCTACATCGTGGGTCGTGCCGCTTCTTCTAATCTCGTGGAATACTCATTGGACACTTACCTTTGTTGGAAGACGAGCACCCCCTGCCAGAGTTTCACTTCGAGTACCTGAGCAGACTCTCTCCTCAGCAGCAATTATTAAGGTATTGTGCAGTGGTGCAGGACCATTTTCTCTTTTCCTTATCTACAAATTCTGGAATCAACTTACCCTTATGCCAAAATGGTCAAACCCTCATCCATCTCAAAAATTGGACATTAATGTGTATTCTTGGAAACTCCTTGAAGGGAATCTGTCACCAGGTTTTTGTACAAGAGGGGGAGGAGTAGTGCTCTCCCACAAGAGGGGGAGCACTACTAGACCTTGTACTAACCAATAGGCCAGACCGCATATCAAATATACAAGTTGGGGGTTACTTGGGGAATAGTGATCACAAAATAATAAGTTTTCATGTATTCTTTAGTAAGATGTCTAGTAGAGGGGCTACATGGACACTAAACTTCAGGAAAGCAAATTTTAAACGGTTGAGAGATGATCTTAGTGCAATAAACTGGGATGATGTACTAAGTAATAAAAGTACACAAAGCAAATGGGAGACTTTTATGAGCATCCTGAATAGGGCTTGTGCAGAAAATATACCCTATGGGAACAAACATGCTAGAAATAGGAAGAAACCCCTATGGCTAAATAGAGCTGTAAGGGAAGCAGTAAAAGAAAAACAGAAAGCCTTAAAAGAATTAAAGAGGGTAGCTAGTGATGAGGCATTATATAATTATAGAAAATTAAATAAAATATGTAAAAAGCAAATTAAGTTAGCTAAGTTTGAGACAGAGAGACTCATTGCGAGAGAAAGTAAAAATAATCCTAAAATATTCTTTAACTACATAAACAGTAAAAAACTGAAAAGCAATAGTGTTGGCCCCCTTACAAATAGTCTTGGTGAAATGGTGAAAGGGGATGAGGGTAAAGCCAACCTGCTGAATGACTTTTTTTCTACGGTTTTTATACAAGAAAATGCCATGGCAGATGACATGACCAGTGATACCATAAATTCACCCTTGAATATTACCTGCTTAACCCAGCAGGAAGTACGCCGCCGCCTCGAAATCACTAAGGTTTACAAATCTCCGGGCCCGGATGGCATACACCCCAGAGTACTACAGGAATTGAGTTCTGTGATAGATAGACCATTATTTTTAATCTTCTCAGATTCCTTAATAACAGGGTCGGTACCGCAGGACTGGCGCATAGCAAATGTGGTGCCAATATTCAAAAAGGGGACAAAAACTGAGCCGGGAAATTATAGGCCGGTAAGTTTAACTTCTACGGTTGGTAAAATCCTTGAGGGTTTCTTGAGAGATGCTATACTGGAGTATCTCAAGAAAAATAACTTTATGACAGAGTATCAACATGGGTTTATGAGGGATCGATCCTGTCAAACTAATTTGATCAGCTTCTATGAAGAGGTAAGTTCAAGCCTGGACCAGGGAAATGCAGTGGATGTTGTGTATATGGACTTTTCAAAAGCTTTTGATACGGTGCCACACAAAAGGTTGGTACATAAAATGAGAATAAGGGGATAGGGGAAAATATGTGTAACTGGGTTAAAAACTGGCTCAGTGATAGGAAACAAAGGGTGGTTATTAATGGTACGTACTCGGACTGGGTCTCAGTTCATAGTGGGGTACCACAGGGGTCAGTATTGGGCCCGCTTATTTTCAACATATTTATAAATGACCTTGTTGGGGGCATGCAGAGTAGAATTTCAATATTTGCAGATGATACTAAACTCTGCAGGGTAATCAATACAGAGGAGGATAATTTTATATTACAGGGAGATTTATGTAAATTGGAGGATTGGGCTGAGAAGTGGCAATTGAAGTTTAATGTAGATAAATGTAAGGTCATGCACTTGGGTAGAGGAAATAAAATGTATGATTATGTACTTAATTGTAGAACACTGGGTAAAACAGACACAGAAAAAGACTTGGGTGTATGGGTGGATGGTAAACTTCACTTTAGTGGACAGTGTCAGGCAGCTGCTGCCAGGGCTAATAAAATAATGGGATGTATTAAAAGAGGTATAAGTGTTCATGAAAAAAATATAGTTCTACCTCTGTACAAGTCACTAGTGCGACCGCACTTAGAATACTGTGTACAATTCTGGTCACCGATATATCAGAAGGACATAGCTGAACTGGAGAGGGTGCAGAGAAGAGCCACCAAGAATATTAGAGGAATGGGTGGGCTGCAATACCAAGACAGGTTATTAAACTTGGGGTTATTTAGTCTGGAAAAACGAAGGCTTAGGGGGGATCTAATCACAATGTATAAATAAATGAGGGGACAGTACAGAGACCTTTCCAAAGATCTTTTTACACATAGGCCTGCGACTGGAACACGGGGGCATCCGCTACGTCTTGAGGAAAGAAGGTTTAATCATAATCACAGACGAGGATTCTTTACTGTACGAGCAGTGAGACTCTGGAACTCTCTGCCGTATGATGTTGTAATGAGTGATTCACTACTAACATTTAAGCAGAGCCTGGACGCCTTTCTTGAAAAATTTAATATTACCAGTTATGTATATTAGATTTTATGGCAGGGTATTGATCCAGGGAACTAGTCTGATTGCCGGATGTGGAGTCAGGAAGGACATTTTTTCCCCATTGGAACTTGTTTGCCACATTGGGTTTTTTTTTTTTTTTGCCTTCCTCTGGATCAACATGTTAGGCTACGGGTTGAACTAGATGGACTTAGCGTCTCCCTTCAACCTTAAAAATTATGATACTATGATACCTCATCTGAGTGAATCATTTTGTAGAGACAGAGACCCTGATTCGAGCGATGTGTCACTTACTGAGCTGTTTGCTGTCAATTTGAAAATATTACTGTTCTTTCTGCGGCAGATCTAGCAGTTGAATATGGACCTCAGTAACCCAGCCCACACTTGCAATTTTCTGTGTACACTGTAATCAGTGGTGTGGGTGGGGTTATACAAATCTTGTGAATATGCTTAACTACTTGGCATCACACCAAATTGTCTTGTAATTATAATTTACTGCTCATTATAAGTGATTTTATAAAAATTAAACTAAGCAGCCCAGTAAGTGAAACACAGCTGGAATCAGGATCCCTGGCACTGTTTTATGCTGCTCTCTGATTAGGTGGCAAAAACTGGTGACAGATTCCTTTTAAAGGGAATTGTCAGGTAAAAAAATGTTGTTAACTTGCAGATATGGGGTTTACCTAAAGATGTTCGGTGTCGGCACCAAGAGCACCACTGCAGGTATGAAATTAATTTTATTACTCCTAGATGCCACCAGCTTTACATCAATTCAGAGGCACCAGTCTGGCTTCAGTCACCACTGACTGACAGCTGGCACTAATGATCAGCCAGCTGTCAGTCCGTGCCAGGGTGCGATTGCAGCTACCACTTACTATGCACAGAGGGGTGACTGAAGCCACACTGGCCCCTCCATGGTAACTGAAAGCCCAAGACAGCTGGGAACAAAAAAAATAATTTCCTCCCAGGATCAGGGCTCTCAGTGCAGGCACAAGAAACTTCAAACCTCTATTAACCTGCAGATTAACCCCATATCTGCAGCTCAATATCATTTTTCGTTACCTGACAGGTTCTTTTTAAAGAAAATATAGAAGATATCTAAGAATCTTTATCCTATTTATAAGCTAAGACTGCTCTTAAAAATCCCATAAAAAGAATATTATTAACAAACTTGAATTTACTAAATGCAGACTCAAATTATGGTAAAACAAATGAACTAGCAAACATAGGTCAGCCGGGACACATGGCATCATAAATCATTGGGTAGTAAGAAAATATAATTTCTGTTTTTAAAGTACATTTCCTGGAGCATACACCAGAAGCGTGCACTAGCTATAAATATATTACATAAAGATTAGATCAGCATGGTTAGCTACAGAATAATAATAATAATAATAATACTAGTAATAAAATAATAGATTGTATAATGAAGCAATGAAGAGAACACACATGAATTGTGATGAAGTTAATCAAAAGTGTTTGAAATAAAGTGGCTTTTCCAAAAACAACATTCATCACCATTCCATATGTTAGCTGACATCTTTGTTCACTGTCGGTCCAGCTGCTGAGAACCTCACCAATTTCCAGGATATGGGTTTCCAAAGTCTTCTGTGTCATGGAAGCAATAGTGAGAATATTTGACCAGCGTTAGTATGAACAATGGATAGAATGGTAGTAGTCCATGACACTATGTAAAGTTAACACTAGGGGAGCCTTAAAACTGGTGTGTATAACAGGACTATGGAACCACAAGGTGTCACAGGAGTAATCACAAATTGATTACTCAGCGAAGTTAGCAGTAGAAATGAGCGAACCAGTCGCGGTTCGGCTCGAGGTCGGTTCGCCGAATGGAGCTCCCGTTCGAGTACGGTTCGTCGAACGTTCGACGAACCGAACTCGAACTGCATAGGAAACAATGGCAGGCAATCACAAACACATAAAAATACCTAGAAAACACCCTAAAAGGTGTCCAAAAGGTGACAAACAACTCACAACACAACACAAACACATGGGAAAGTGACAAGAACAAATTCTCATGTGAAAACAAAACAGCGTTACGAGGAAAAAGAGGACGAGACACAGATATAGGCATGGCATGCCCTTCTAAAATCATGTAAAACACCGCAAGGTGACTCCAAGCGGAGTCTCCCTTTTCTTCCAAAAATTGTGCCCCACACACACCCACCCCTTCAGTGGCAGCACTTGTGCCCTAGTTGTACACTTCACAGCTAGATTTGCATCAAGCACATTCAAAAATACGCCATACTTAACCGTCCCCAGGATGACACCGGGGTAGGTAGCAAAGTCTTTCCTGATCCCAGCTCTGTTCATCTTGGATCATTTTTAAAAATAATGTAAGCAAGGGTTACTCCAAGCGGAGTCTCCCTTTTTTCCAAAAATTGGGTCACACAGACACTTAACCCTTCAGTGGCAGCACTTGTGCCCCAGTTGTACACTTCACAGCTAGATTTGCATCAAGCACATTCTAAAATACGCCATACTTAACCGTCCCCAAGATGACACCGGGGTAGGTAGCAAAGTCTTTCCTGATCCCAGCTCTGTTCATCTTGGCTCATTTTTAAAAAAAACACAGCAAGCAAGGGTTACTCCAAGCGGAGTCTCCCTTTTTTCCAAAAATTGGGCCACACAGACACTAACCCCTTCAGTGGCAGCACTTGTGCCCTAGTTGTACACTTCACAGCTAGATTTGCATCAAGCACATTCAAAAATACGCCATACTTAACCGTCCCCAGGATGACACCGGGGTAGGTAGCAAAGTCTTTTTTGATCCCAGCTCTGTTCATCTTGGATCATTTTTAAAAACAATGTAAGCAAGGGTTACTCCAAGCGGAGTCTCCCTTTTTTCCAAAAATTGGGCCACACAGACACTAACCCCTTCAGTGGCAGCACTTGTGCCCTAGTTGTACATTTCACAGCTAGATTTGCATCAAGCACATTTAAAAATACTCCATACTTAACCGTCCCCAGGATGACCCCGGGTTAGGTAGCAAAGTCTTTGCTGAACCATGACTTGTTCAGCTTGGCTCCTTTTAAAAAACACAGCAAGCAAGGGTTACTCCATGCGGAGTCTCCCTTTTTTTCCAAAAATTGTGCCCCACGCACACCCACCCATTCAGTGGCACCACTTGTGCCCTAGTTGTACCCTTCACAGCTAGATTTGCATCAAGCACATTCCAAATCCACAAGCATTTACTCTCCCCAGGATGACACAGGGGTATTAAATTCCTGGTGGATCCATGACTTGTTCATTTTGATGAACGTTAGTCTGTCCCCATTGTCACTGCACAGACGCGTGCGCTTATCTGTCAGCACACACCCAGCAGCACTGAAGACACGTTCAGAGACAACGCTGGCAGCTGGACACGACAAAATCTCCAAGGCGTAAGTGGAGAGCTCTGGCTATTTTTCTAGATTTGAAGCCCAAAATGAGCAAGGCTCCATTTGCAAAGTCATGGCATCGATGTTCATTTGGAGATACTCCTGTATCATCCTCTCCAGCCGTTGACTATGTGTCAGTCTTGTTGTCTCTGGTGGCCTTGCAAAGGAGGGTCTAAAAAAATTATGAAAAGATTCCATAAAATTGCTGTTACAGCACCAGATGCAGTCCTACTGGTACGGGTAGACTGTTGAAGATGACGAGACCGTCCCATATTTGTCAAGTTACAACTGGGAGAATCACTCCCTGCACCTGCACGGTTGTTTGGTGGAAAAGCCGAGCTAAGATCGAGTAACAGCTTCTGCTGATACTCCTGCATACGTGCATCCCTTTCTATGGCTGGAATTATGTCACAAAATTTGGACTTGTACCGGGGATCTAATAGTGTGGCAAGCCAGTAGTCATCATCACTTCTAATTTTGACAATACGAGGGTCATGTTGGAGGTAGTTCAACAAGAAGGCACTCATGTGTCTTGCGCAGGAATGCGGACCAAGTCCACGCTGTGTTTGTGGCATAGAGGTGCTACCCATTCTTTCTTCCTCTGACATCTCCCCCCAACCTCTTTAAACTGAAATTTGACCAAGGTCTCCCTCATCCGCTGAGTCTTCCATGTCCATGGACAGTTCGTCCTCTATTTCTTCATGTTGTCCTGCACCTTCCTCAACATTTCGCCTGCTACCATGCGCCCTTGTTGATTCCTGTCCCCCATGGTCCCATGCCTGCCGCGTTGGTGATGATGAACGTCTGGACCTTGGTGCTGTTGTTGTGTCTTGCGCATATGAATCCTCCTGTAGTTCCTCCCCTTCCTGTTGTCTCACCCCCTGACTCCGAATAGTGTTTAGCGTGTGCTCCAGCATGTAAATGACTGGAATTGTCATGCTGATAATGGCATTGTCAGCGCTAAACATATTCGTCGCCATGTCGAAACTGTGCAGAAGGGTGCATAGGTCCTTGATCTGAGACCACTCCATCAGGGTGATCTGTCCCACCTCTGCATCTCGTTGGCCCAGGCTATACGTCATGACGTATTGCATCAGGGCTCGGCGGTACTGCCACAGTCGCTGTAACATGTAGAGAGTCGAATTCCAGCGTGTCGGCACATCGCATTTCAGGCGATGAACCGGCAGGCTGAAAGACTTCTGGAGCGATGCAAGTCGCTCAGCTGCGGCGGTTGAACGGCGGAAGTGAGCAGACAGTTTTCGTGCCCTGGTCAGAAGGCCATCTAGGCCGGGATAGTGTGTTAAAAATTGCTGGACAACAAGGTTCAACACGTGAGCCATACAAGGCACGTGTGTCACCTTGCCCAGGCGAAGGGCCGCACCCAGGTTTGCAGCATTGTCACACACGGCCTTACCAGGCTGCAGGTTGAGTGGAGACAACCATTTATTAAACTCGGACCGCAGAGCTGACCACAACTCCTCAGCTGTGTGACTCCTATTACCAAGACATGTCAAGCTAAAGACCGCCTGATGCCATTGCGCTCTGCTGCCAGCATAGTAATGAGGGGTGCGTGATTCCTTCTGCGCAGTGAGAACGCTGGTATCTGCGTCTCATCGTCATCAGTATGTTCCTCATTATCTATAACAACAGGTGTTACAGTTTGTGAAAAAGGGTCAATATTATGCTCAGAAACTTGGTCCTCACGGCCTGAATCAGAGTTACAAAGGTTCTGGGCATCACTTCAGACCATTTCCTGGTCTGTACTCACTGTAGCTTGGGAGCAGACCTCTGATTTTCAGGCTATGGTGTGACTGAACAGCTCTGCAGACTCAGCCATCTCAGTTACACCATACTGTGCAGGGCTGATGGAGACTTCAGAGTTGGGAGAAAGCAAGTTTGATTGGGATGACAACTCAGAGGACTGGTGTTTTTTGGATGCGGTACTTGAAGTGGCTGAGAAGGCACTTGTTGGACCACTTGAGATCCATTCAAGCATTTTCGTTTTTTGGCCATCATCTACCTTTGTTCCTGTTGTTCGTGTCCGTAAAAAAAGGAGCACATCGGATTGTCCACGGTAAGTAGTAGACATCTTACTTTTGTTGGTAGATGGTCCATCTTCAGCAGATGATAATGGAGCTTTGCCACCTTCCCCACGGACAAACTCTTTTTTTCCTTTTCCACCACGCCTCTTCCCCTTTCCAACAGCATCTGTCATTTTGCCACTCATGTTGATTGCGAAAAGATTGTGCACTGAAAATGTGGTAGTAAAATTGAGAGGTGGTGTAGACTGCAGCGGTGGTCTAGCTTTATTAACAGCAGAATAATAAAGAATAAATATCCCTGACAATGCAACTACGGCCCTTAAACTGGCAGCATCAATTGCTAGTATAATGGCTTAGTTATAATGAGTTTGAGTGTGCAATTCAGGCAGACATGCTGCAAATATCTTTGCACTACTGGGACTATACAGAAGTCCAATAGCCACGTTTAGGATGCCACTAAGTTCACTCAGTGTTTGCTAGTATAATGGCTTAGTTATAATGAGTTTGAGTTTGCAATGCAGGCAGACGTGCTGCAAATATCTGTGCACTACTGGGACTATACAGAAGTCCAATAGCCACGTTTAGGATGCCACTAACTTCACTCAGTGTTTGCTAGTATAATGGCTTAGTTATAATGAGTTTGAGAGTGCAATGCAGGCAGACGTGCTGCAAATATCTTTGCACTGCTGGGACTATACAGGAGTCCAATAGCCACGTTTAGGATGCCACTAAGTTCACTCAGTGTTTGCTAGTATAATGGCTTAGTTATAATGAGTTTGAGTGTGCAATGCAGCCAGACGTGCTGCAAATATCTGTGCACTACTGGGACTATACAGAAGTCCAATAGCCACGTTTAGGATGCCACTAACTTCACTCAGTGTTTGCTAGTATAATGGCTTAGTTATAATGAGTTTGAGTGTGCAATGCAGGCAGACGTGCTGCAAATATCTGTGCACTACTGGGACTATACAGAAGTCCAATAGCCACGCTTAGGATGCCACTAAGTTCACTCAGTGTTTGCTAGTATAATGGCTTTGTTATAATGAGTTTGAGTGTGCAATGCAGCCAGACGTGCTGCAAATATCTTTGCACTAGTGGGACTATACAGAAGTCCAATAGCCACGTTTAGGATGCCACTAGGTACACTCAGTGTTTGCTAGTATAATGGCTTTGTTATAATGAGTTTGAGTGTGCAATGCAAGCAGACGTGCTGCAAATATCTGTGCACTACTGGGACTATACAGAAGTCCAATAGCCATGTTTAGGATGCCACTGAGTTCACTCGGTGTTTGCTAGTATAATGGCTTAGTTATAATGAGTTGGAGTGTGCAAAGAGCAAGAGGGTACAGTGGCAGGGTTGTGGGTCTCTGGGTAGAGGAAAGGAAGCCTGCCTTTCTATCCCTCCTAATGGGGAAATGCAGCGAGGAAATCCCTGACCTTAGCTACACAGACGCTGTCATCTTGTGTAGCTGTTAAACTCTGTTTTCAGGACCTGTCACCTATGGCTCTGACCCTGCCGGTATGAGCCCTTAAAAGGACTGATAGAAAGTGCTATCCCTAAGCTGTCCAGCACTGTGTATGGAGCGTATACAGCTGTATCGGCGATAGGAGCTGCGCCAATGATGTCTGACACCAAGGACGCAGAATAGATAATGGCGTCCGGACGGGCAGATACTCGTTTTTATAATGCAGGAACATGTGACATGGACATCCTATCACACATGCCCTTGCTTCTCTGGCTAAAAGTCCACTTAGCTGTGTGTGTGTCTGGGATTGGCTGACATGCTGGCCCTCCCCACTACACACGCGCGCTTAGGGAAGGAAGACAAAGTAAAAAAAAAAATGGCGTTCGCCATTATCCAAACAGCAGTGATCTGAATGCGCTGTTCCCGCACACTATACACTGAAATGTCACAATAGTGTGAGTCACAGAGTGACTTACACTATTACAGCGGAAAGCCAGCTAGGAATTAGCTGGGTTTTTTGCTGCTAGAACCGTTCTCGAACGTGTCTAGAACTATCGAGCTTTTGCAAAAAAGCTCGAGTTCTAGTTCGATCTAGAACAGCCCCCAAAATCACTCGAGCCGCGAACTGGAGAACCACGAACCACGAACCGCGCTCAACTCTAGTTAGCAGGGTCAAAGTCGGGAAGTCATGCAATACAAGGGAGTAGGTGGAGTCAGTGTCAGGAGTGAGCCAAATGTCGGGAACCAGGAGAGCAAGCTGGGGCACAGGGATGGAACAACAAACAGGGCGCATGAGAGGAAGACAGGAAGGTAAGACAAGACAGAGGGGATGGGAGTCAGGGAGGTCAGACTAAACAGGAAGGATGGAAATCAGCGAGGTCGGACTGAATGGGGAGGATGGAAGTCAGGTAGGTTAGACGAGGTAGCGGGCAGAATCAAGAGAACTTACAGGGACCAGGCACACACGCTGCAGAGAAGAGCTATAACTGGTGCCGCACTGATGGAGGAGACATCCTGATAAAGCGGCATGATCCCGGGAACAACATAGGTAAGGATGGTTGACCTCGTGGAGATCAACATCCAACACCATGGAGACACCATCACGTGTTTTTCAACGCAATGACACTAGAACAAGGGCCCCTGGGAAAATATTCAAAAGAAGAATGGCACAGAGACACCATCACATGTTCCTCAATGCTGGCAGGAAACTAGCCAGGTCTTTCACCGGGAAGTAACAACCACGGGAAGGGCAGTCTCCAGTCAAGGAGACCACCTATGCCAACCATAGTATCCATCCACAGACAGCTATTTCGGGGTATTTGCCTCTCTTCAGTGTGGAGTAGGAAACTGGCTAGTGGGAGCAATGCCTAGTAGAAGACTACATAGGTAAGGATGGTTGACCTCGGGGAGATCAACATCCAACACCGCGGAGACACCATCACGTGTTTCTCAATGCAGTGACACTAGAACAAGGCCCCCTGAAAAAATATGCAAAACAAGAATGCCGCGGAGACACCATCACATGTTTCTCAACGCTGGCAGGAAACTAGCCAGGTCTTTCACCGGGAAGGAACAACGACGGGAAGGGCAGTCTCCAGTCAAGGAAACCGCCTATGCCAAAACATGGTATCCATCCACAGACAGCTGTTTCGGGGTATTTGCCCCTCATCAGTGTGGAGTAGGAAACAGGCAAACAAAGCATGGAAGAATAGGCTCCTCCCACCAGCCAAGCACAGGGGAAACACCGACCACAGGACCAGGTGACAAATACAACTCTGCAACCTCAGAGTCCAAACTAAATCATAACACACTACATTTCCATTCCTAAACCTAGGAACATCCATACTCATACTCAGGTGTCAAACCCTCATATATTTATTATCTTTTGGATAAGTGATATAAGCTATTTATGGGGTATCCCCTTTAATAATAGTCATATAGAAATTTGACTGAAGCAGATAAGTTACCAAATTCCTCAATGCAAACTGCATACTTTATAAAGTAGATCTCTTAGACCCAATGAAGCTGATGCACTTACAGTATTTTGCTAATTAATTTTAGAATAGCTATTAATTCCCATTTGAATATTTTTCTCTTAATAATAAAATGAGTCCAGCTCTACTTCATATAATTATTTTGACATTGGATTTCAAAGTAAGTTTCCCAGCTTCATCTGGTCAAAGATATGTATTTAATAATGTATGTGTGATGCTAGACACTACTAGCAGTATGAATAGAAGGGTAGCCAGACAAGCCCGGATCATAAGCCAGGAAGTAACGTATAAGATTCATGAAGCAGTCTGAGACATAGTCAGGAAGAGGTCTGAGGTCAAAAGCAGGGTGGTAAGATAAGGTTCAAAGAGCAGACAGAGACGAGGTAAGGAAGAGGTCTGAGGTCAGAAGACGGGAGGAAACATATAAGGTTCAGAGACCAGACAGAGATATGGTCAGGAAGAGGTCCAATGTCAGAAGCCGAGAGGTAATGTATAAGGTTCAGGGAGCAGACAGAGACGTGGTCAGGAAAAGGTCTGAAGTCAGAAGCCAAGATCAGAACACTTACACCAGACAGGAGCCAAGAGCACACTGAGCAAATAGGAAGTAAGACTGGTGAAGTTCAGACAGAGCAAGCCCAATAAAGAAATAGAGCAATCACCATTAACAAGGCACATCTGTGAAGGAACCTCCCTAAACCAATGCGGACCCTAGTGCTGAAAGACAAACTGTCAGCAAGTGCACAAGACACCTAGCAGAGCATTTTCAAATGCAAAATGCTCCGCACAATGGAGCCATGACAAAAGCATACCAAATGCAAAATGTTCCTCATAGCGGAACCATGACAGCATGCAGTTCACATTGTGATATCTGCAGGGTTACAGATCATCTTTCAGTGATTATAATAATAAATTAGACCACGTTCTTTGTATAGATTTATGGAAAGACATCTGACATCAGGAACTGAGTATTGCTCGTGAAAGCCTGTCTAGAAAATATCTTTTCTGTGATTCCTCATGGTGTCACGTAATGTTCACGCTCTGACTAATTTCGGCACAATTAGAAGTAGACTTACAGCTATCAAAACGTAAAATAAAATTAGAATTTCTCCTTATGAGAAAACTACTTCAATGCCATATTAAATGTCACAAATGAATGTCTCTCCGTCGCATCTCCATTAAACTCAATTCTTTTTCAAATCTAATGCAAGTCATTTAGGTACATGAGGTAATTGTCAGCTTAATGCACCCTTGAAACCTTGATAAATGACCTCAGTTTTGGCACACAAAGAACACTGTTCAGTAGAGTTCTTATAAATCTGCTGCTGCGTCAGACGAGGAAAAAAATATTGAAGGCCTTTCCCAGAAAAAATATTAAGTAACATGACAGCGTGTCATAAAAATCAACTATGTAAATGTAGTAGGTAGAAAAGAAGCTGATTTAAGGACAAAATTTACTGAGGAGAAAAGATTTTGCTGAAAAGCTATAACCATCTTGTTCTTGTATAACGGTTGTGCCTGTTCTAACTAATACTACAGATGGTTTTACATAAATCAGATGCCGTCTGCAGCGGTTTGTGATAAACCTGCGAAATCCCATAAACAATGTCATTTACTCATTGGGTTTATAGTAATACCATAACTAACGTCATTAACAAGGCTGCGCAAAACTGAATATATTTTTGTACAGGGAACTTTAATCAAGGAATATGCTTTATAGTTATTCAAATATGTGCATATCAGCACTAGTAATCTACATACAGTTAATTTATCTGACTGCGTGCTTAGGCAATGTGATGAGGCCTACAACAATTACAGGGATGGTGTCACGCACAGAGTAGAAGTTGTCGATATAGATATCTCTAGCGAGCATACCTTCCCCCGTCGGTTGTGCGTCACGGGCAAGTTGCTGCTCTTGGCGCACAACTTCGCTGACACCCATCACACATACTTACCTGACTAGCAACGACGCTGTGGCCAGCAAATAGCCTCCTTTCTAAGGGGGCGGTTCGTGCAGCATCACAGTGGCGTCACTAAGTCACCTAATAGAAGCGGAGGGGCAGAGATGAGTGGGACGAACATCCTGCCCACCTCCTTCCTTCATCATT
This sequence comes from Anomaloglossus baeobatrachus, assembly GCF_048569485.1. Lineage (NCBI taxonomy): Eukaryota > Metazoa > Chordata > Amphibia > Anura > Aromobatidae > Anomaloglossus > Anomaloglossus baeobatrachus. The sequence goes on from NC_134353.1 coordinate 103,076,221, forward strand.
GTGGGCGGCCGAAGGTAAGGTGATGCTCCTCGTTCCTGCGGTGTCATACATAGCGATGTGTGATGCCGCAGGAACGACGAACAACCTGCGTCCTGCAACAGCAACGATAATCGGGAAAGGAACGACGTGTCAATGATCAACGATTAGGTAAGTAATTTTGATCGTTAACGGTCATTCCTGCATTTCAGAAGCAACAACGTCGCTAACGAGGCCGGATGTGCGGCACGAATTCCGTGACCCCAACGACATCTCATTAGCGATGTCATTGCGTGTAAAGTGGCCTTTATATAATGCGCGACAATCGTAATCAGATCATCGGGCGTCTGATGCACTGCCAAAAAACACTACATAAAGGGGGAAACATTGGGGTCAGAATAAAATGAAATCTCTGCCGCTAAAGACAGGGGTGAGGGGGCACCTCCTGCACTCACCTCAAGCTGACTCCTTGACTCCCTACCATCCCTATACAGGTTTTTTCAACCTATTGGTGAGCAGGATACCTGGATCACTCAGCTGACCCTAAACTTACCCTGTCTAGTCAGAAGGCTGAGGAGTACACTAGACTCACCACTAAACTAATAAACAGGGAGGGAAAGGAAATATAGACAGAGGAATAAGCAGAAGAATACAGAACCCCAAACTTCACCGTCGAAGATAGACTCTAAAGTAACAGGTGGCTGGGCACAGGACAAAACCTCAGCATTTCCTTCCATCACGCTTGCCAATGTAGAAATGATTCTAACAGCAGCAAGGTCTTCTGGGAAGGCTCCAGTATTTAACCTAAATGGGTGTGGACCCAAAGCAGCTACAGTTGACCTGCCCTGCTAGAGCTGCTGGCAACAAAACCTGAAATTAACTCATGAGACGCCAAAGGAAAGGAATTCTCATTTAAATGAGAAATCAAGATGGAGATGGAAGGCTCCAGTACTAAGGTGGTCACTAGTCTCAAAACAGAAGGGAGACGACCGTGACAGATGATGATCAGTCAGAGAGGCTTCATATATGTTGTAGTCTTCTCCAAATGAGTACAGTACCATGCCACTCCTCATACCTTTAGTCTTGAGTCGGCAAAAAAACTGTTATTGTTCCTATGATTCTTTCTCTTTTAGATCACTGCAACTCAATACTAATTAGTCTTTACCTCATTAAACACTTATTTCTTTAATCTATCCTGTAAGCAGCAGCCAGGCTCATCTTTTTGTCCAGCTGCTACACCGATGTCTCCACCCTGTTGCTGTTACTAAACTTGTTGCTCATCCACTTCAGGATACAATAGAGTAAGGTTAGGGGCATGTGTTCACCTGAGTCTCTGAATGTGCAACAGATTGAGCTGATTGAGCAGATTGCAGTGAGTAAAAACATCTGAAGGACCAGGCTGTTCACTGTGAGCTGAGCATAGAGTGGAATACATATGTTTAGTGCCGGAAGCTACAGGAGCTTAGGCCGAAGGTGACAATGAAACTGGTACCCCTTTTTTTTTTTTTTTGAAGGCTTGTTTCAGAAAAATGAATTGTAAACTGTTCGGGTTATCCTTACACTGACATATACGTGCCTGCTGAATGAACTGTTTATCATCTTCTGATTGTTGGATCCCTGGGAGTTTTATGAAATCAATAAAACTGCACACATTTGAACCAAACCACATTGCCTATGTGAGTTCTAATGAGAGCATGAATCCCTACAATGAAGACCGAAAGTGTTGGCACCCTTGAAAATGTTTTAGAGAATTAAGTAATTTCCTAAGAACGTTATTGCAATTACACATGTTTTGTTATACACATGATTATTTCCTTTGTGTGTATTGGAAGAAAACAAAAAAGACATAGAAAAAAAAGGAAATTGGACATAATTTCCCACAATATCCCCAAAGTGGGACAAACAAAATTGTTGGCACCTTTTCAAAATTGTGGGTAGACAACTTTGTTCCAAGCATGTGATGTTTATTTAAATTACCTGTAACAAGTTAAAAATGTGGGCAATATGAAAATCACACCTAAAACCAGATAAAAATGAGAAGTTGACTCAATCTTTGCATTATGTGTCTCTGTGTGCCCCACTAAGCAAGGAAAACACAAAGAAGAGAAGAGAATTGTCTGAGGATTTGACAAAATTGTTGAAAAAAATCAACAATCTCAAGGGTAAAAGTCAATTTTCAGAGATCTTGATGTTCCCTTGTCCAAAATGCACATCATAATTAAAAGGTTTATGTCCAATGGCATTGTAGGTAATTTCCCTGGATGGGGAGAGAAACATTGATGAAAGCTTTCAATGCAGGATAGTCCAGATGGAAGATAAGTAGCCCCAATCAAGTTCCAACAAAATTCAACCTGTCCTGCAGGCTCAGGCTGCATCAGTGTTAGCATGAACAATCTGTCCACATTTGAATGAAATCAAACACTCTGGCAGGAGACCCAGGAGAACCCCACTGCTGACACAGAGACATTGATTTTGAAAATGCTATTTTATTGGTATTAAGTTTTTTTAAAATCATGCAGTGACTCCTATGCTATAATAAATAGCAAAGCCCATGTGTCACTTTAATACTTGCTTCACCAGAACTATTTTTTAGCAAAAAAAAATATGAGAGATTTGATAATAATGCATGCACACTTAGACATTTGCTATATTTATACAATCAAGTTTCACATTAATATAAGAACACTCCTTTTGTTAATCCTTATTTTCCCCTCTAAATTTACATTCGGATTGCTTTCCATAAACTGATCCCACAAAATTTACAATAGAATTTACAATAATTAGATTATTTAATACACTTCTGGAGGACCTGCCTAAGAAATAAAGCGCTATGAAAGAAAGTGGTTAAATTAATGACCAGGGCAGTAGGCCATGGGATCTCACTGACACCTAAATTATGACTATTTGGAGATAAACCACCTGGTATCAATAATAAAACATATCGCCTTATCAGCATTATTACAATGGCAACAAGAATTCATATCGTGAGTCAATGGAGAGTCCCCTCTCTCTCTCTCTTGCTCCTGTTAACAATCGCAATAATCTAATATATGAGAAAATAGAAGCTACTAGAAATGCTGAACTAGAGCAACTTCTAATACCCTGGGATCCTTGGATTCAAAATAATACTAACCCAGATTTCTCCAGAGTGTTATCCCTCCCAACACAGTGAGGCATTGGTCCTTTTTTCAGAATGACATGTCAAGTGTCTCTCTGGATAATTATCTTCTTAAGGCCGGGACCTCACGGGGATCTACTGTGTTCCTTGCATGACACTCAGCTCACGCTGGCAGCTCAGCAGTAGCCGAATGTCATACGAGTGTCACTGCGACTGAGGCCCAATCATGCGATCGGACCTCAGCTGTGGGGGGCGGGCCGGTGCTGTGGAGGGGAAGGGGGATTTATCTCCCTCTTTCCTTCATTGCCGGCTATTGCCATTCTTGCCCTGCACTCGTGGCACACCGGTGTACTGCAAGTGCAGTGCGATTTTTCTCTCGCCCCATAGACTTGAATGGATGCAAGAGAAACAAGACTCGCATTACAATCGCAGCATGCTGCGATTTTTTTCTTGGTCTGATTAGGGCTGAGAAAATAATCGCTCATGGGTGCTGGGACATAGGCTAATATTGGTCCGAGTGGAATGCGATAAAACATCACATTCCACTAGCTCCGATTTTCATGCCATGTGGCTAAGGCCCAAGGCCTTGATTCCACTTGCGTTTGCACAAATGAGTGAAATCCAATAAAAACATCGGATTGCATTTAAACCAATGCAAAACTTTGGGGCAGTGTCCACCTGCGATTAATTTCTCATGCCACATCGGCATGAGAAATAAATAGCAGTATTCTACACTTGGCAGTGAGTCCCAGCTCACACGCACCCATACAAGTCTATGAAACCTCGCACTGCACTCGAATGTCATCCAACCGCAGTGCGAAGTATGCAGAGACAGGCCGCAGAGGAGATCAGGAGAAAGTGTTCCCTCCCTCACCTCCGCAGCTGTGATCCGATCGCAAGATCAAATTGCAGTTACATGACACTTGGCTCACACTCGCAGCAGAGGGTCATTAGAATATCGTTTCCGATGTTCTCGCAAGTGGAACTGAGGCCTTAAAATGTATATAACTTAGTATAGTAATGTGATATCATATGGTCTTTATATACTTCCCTCCCTTATCCTGTTTTTAATTTCTCTCTGTTCTCCCCCTATTTCTTTCATTTCTCCTATATATTTCCATAACTACTAGTGATGAGCGAGCATGCTTGTCACTACTCGGTACTCGCACGAGTATCACTGTACTCGGGCTGCTCGGCGGGGACCGAGTAATCTCGCGATACTCGTGCTTTACTCGTGGTCTTCATTTCTGCATGTTGGCGCTCTTTTGAGAGCCAGCCCTCATGCAGGGATTGGCTGGCAGACCACTGCAATGCCACAGCCCTGTTAGTTGTGGAATTGCAGTGATTGGCCGGCCTGCACAGCGTCACCGAGCCTTTATATAGGCCGGCGCGCTGTGCTCTGCTCACAGCTATTCTGACAGTGAGTGTAGGGAGAGTGTCGCTGATTCAGGGAAAGCTTTGCGGCCCTTTATAGCTTTTTCAGTTGCAGGGCTGCAAACAGTGTGACCAAAAGTCCTTCTCAGGACTATTCTAGTTGTATACAGGCAGGCAGGGTATAGCCAGGTCGGCGTACAGTAGCAGAGTCCTTCTCAGGACTATTGTTGCTATATACAGGCAGGGTATAGCCAGGTCTGAATACAGGCTAGTGACCAAAAGAGTCCTTGTCAGGACTATTGTAGCAGTATACAGGCAGGCAGGCAGGCAGGGTAGTGGTGACCGTATACCAGCCTTCATATCTGGGGCTGGTGTACACAGTGTAAAACAGTCCAGATAGTGTCTGACTTGTCTGTACTGTAATTGTCGCTCCCCAAAAAAACCTGTTAGGTTATTATTGCGTCCGTGCTTGGTTTTTAAAACCGCACGTGTGTGCCTGTTGGTGGCAGCGTACAGGTGCACTGGTGTGCGTTTTTACCAAACTATTATATAACGCACAAGTGTAGTGTATAATACACGTCAGTCAGCAGTGGCTGATAGTGTCAGAGTTCTTAATTTTTGCTCCTAAAACCTGTGTTAGGTTATTATTGCGTCCGTGCTTGGTTTTTAAAACCGCACGTGTGTGCCTGTTGGTGGCAGCGTACAGGTGCACTGGTGTGCGTTTTTACCAAACTATTATATAACGCACAAGTGTAGTGTATAATACACGTCAGTCAGCAGTGTCTGATAGTGTCAGAGTTCTTAATTTTTGCTCCTAAAACCTGTGTTAGGTTATTATTGCGTCCGTGCTTGGTTTTTAAAACCGCACGTGTGTGCCTGTTGGTGGCAGCGTACAGGTGCACTGGTGTGCGTTTTTACCAAACTATTATATAACGCACAAGTGTAGTGTATAATACACGTCAGTCAGCAGTGGCTGATAGTGTCAGAGTTCTTAATTTTTGCTCCTAAAACCTGTGTTAGGTTATTATTGCGTCCGTGCTTGGTTTTTAAAACCGCACGTGTGTGCCTGTTGGTGGCAGCGTACAGGTGCACTGGTGTGCGTTTTTACCAAACTATTATATAACGCACAAGTGTAGTGTATAATACACGTCAGTCAGCAGTGGCTGATAGTGTCAGAGTTCTTAATTTTTGCTCCTAAAACCTGTGTTAGGTTATTATTGCGTCCGTGCTTGGTTTTTAAAACCGCACGTGTGTGCCTGTTGGTGGCAGCGTACAGGTGCACTGGTGTGCAATTTCCAGAAACTTTGATATAACGCACAAGTAGTGAATATACACGTCAGCAGTGCACAGCATTGCAAAATGCGCAAGGGCATTGGCAAGGAACAAGGAAGTGGACGTGATGGTGGTGCAGGCAGAGGCCGAGGTCGTGGGCAAGCTCTAATTTCACCACAACAAAGGGCCACATCTAGTCGCTCGCACGTCCTGTCCCAAATTCTTGGGGACCGCAGCAGTACACCGCTCTTGAACCAAGACCAGTGTCAACAGGTTGTTAGTTGGATAGCGGATAATGCTTCCAGTCAGATTGGCACCACCACAAACACTCTGTCTTCCACACGGTCAAGTGTCAGTAGCCGTGATACTGCACCGCACATTTCTGAACCTGATCCTCCTTCCTACCACCAGGCTGAGTACACGTCCTCCTCGGACATTAATGATCCCACACTTGGACACTCGGAAGAGCTGTTCACGTTTCCATTCACACATTCTGGCCTCTCGCCAGCTCATATTGAAGTGGGTCATGAGGAGATCGTCTGTACAGATGGCCAAATATTTGAGCAGCCACGTTCTCACGAAGTTGGCAACGTGTCTCAACAAGTGGTGGACGATGATGAGACACAATTGTCAGCAAGTCAGGAGGAGGAGCAGGGTGCGGAAGAGGAAGACGACGTGGTGGATGATCCAGTAACTGACCCAACCTGGCAGGAGGATATGCAGAGCGAGGACAGCAGTGCACAGGGGGAGGGAGGCGTAGCATCACAACAGGCAGTAAGAAGCAGGGTGGTGGCCCCAGGCAGAAGTCAGGCAACCGTTCCCCGGAACAACACGACGACACAAGGTGCCTGTACAAATGTTAGGTCTTCACGAGTCTGGCAGTTTTTTAAGTTGGATCCAGATGATTCAAAAAAGGCCATTTGCAACACCTGCCGTGCCAGCATCAGCAGGGGTACCAAAACTAGCAGCCTGACCACCACCAGCATGATCAGGCACATGTCAGCCAAGCACCCGACTTTGTGGGAAGTACAACAGAGTCGAGGAGCAGTGCTTGCTGATGTCACTGCTACGTCTTCGCTGGTTGTGCATGCGAGCCAATCCTCTGTCCATGCTGCCTGCGAACAAGCCTCCTCCACTCCTGCACCTGCAGTTGCCTACGCAGAAAGAACACCATCATCAAGCACGTCCTTGTCCCAGCGCAGCGTTCAGTTATCCATTCAGCAAACCTTTGAACGCAGGCGCAAATACACTGCCAACACCCCACATGCCACAGTTCTAAATGCTAACATTTCGCGACTGCTTGCGCTGGAAATGTTGCCTTTTAGGCTGGTGGAGACAGAAGCATTCCGTGACCTGATGGCGGCAGCTGTCCCACGTTACTCGGTCCCCAGCCGCCACTATTTCTCCCGGTGTGCCGTCCCCGCGTTGCATAACCACGTGTCACAAAACATCACACGTGCCCTGAACAACGCTGTTTCACCCAAGGTCCACCTAACCACAGACACGTGGACAAGTGCTTGTGGGCAAGGCCGCTACATCTCGTTGACGGCACACTGGGTTAATATTGTGGAAGCTGGGACCCAGTCTGAGCGAGGGACGGAACACGTCCTTCCCACACCAAGGTTTGCAGGCCCTACCTCAGTCAGTGTTTCACCCACACTCTACAGCTCCGGAATGTCATGCTCTTCAGCCTCCTCCTCCTCCTGCGCATCCTCATCCACTGTGCCCTCCACACCAGTCACAAGCTGGAAGCACTGCAGCACTGCCTCGGCGAAGCGGCAACAGGCTGTGCTGAAGCTAATCTGCATAGGTGACAAACCCCACAATGCAGAAGAGCTGTGGACAGCTCTGAAACAGCAGGCAGATCACTGGCTCACACCTCTGAACCTAAAGCCAGGAAAGGTCGTTTGTGACAATGGCCGGAACCTGGTGGCGGCTTTGAGGCGAGGCCAGCTGACACATGTTCCATGCGTGGCCCATGTGCTCAACCTCGTGGTTCAGCGGTTTATAAAGTCATACCCAGAGCTGTCTGATCTGCTGGTAAAAGTTCGCCGCCTGTCTGCACATTTTCGAAAGTCACCTACTGCTTCAGCCGGCCTTGCCGGCTTTCAGCGCCGTTTGCATCTTCCGGCTCACAGACTGGTGTGTGATGTCCCCACGCGTTGGAATTCAACTCTGCACATGTTGGTCAGGATATGTGAGCAGAAGAGGGCAGTTGTTGAGTACCTGCATCACCTAAGCCGTCGGGAAATGGGTCAAACTCCACACATAACACCTGAGGAGTGGAGATGGATGTCAGACCTATGTACCATCCTCCAAAACTTTGAGGACTCCACCAAGATGGTGAGTGGTGATGACGCCATTATTAGCGTCACCATACCGCTACTCTGCCTTCTAAAACGGTCCCTGCTGAAAAACAAACATGATGCATTGCAGGCGGAGCGCGATGAGTTGCAGCAAGAAACAGTAGTGGGTGTGGGTGATAACACACAGCCCAGCCTCGTCTCATCACAACGTGCAGTGGAGGACTATGACGAGGAGGAGGATGAAGACATGGAGCAACTCTCCGGCCAAATTGAGGATATGACATGCACACCAGTCATATCCTCGGTTCAGCGTGGCTGGCCAGAGGACAGGGTAGATGAGGAGGAGGAGGAGGAGGAGGAGGAGGAGGACAGCATATTCAGTCATCTTGTTGGTCAGGCTACTGAAGTCCTGGCTGTTAAGAGTCTGGCGCACATGGCTGACTTTATGGTAAGCTGCCTGTCTCGTGACCCTCGCGTTAAGAACATCTTGGCCGACAATCATTACTGGTTGGTAACACTGTTAGACCCACGCTACAAGGAGAACTTTTTGTCTCTTATTCCCGTGGAGGAGAGGTCAACCAAAATGCAGCAGTTTCGGAAGGCCATACTCACGGAAGTAGGCAAAGCATTCCCCTCACAAAACGCTAGCGGCATAGGTCAGGAATCAGTGGACAACCGAGGCGTACAGCCGAGAGAGGCACAAGTCCAATCCGCCAGAGGTAGGGGAACAGTCTTTAAGATGTGGGACAGTTTTCTCAGCCCCTCACGTACCACAGCCCCTGAGGTGCGGGGTAGTGCCACAAGAAATCCTAAGTTTGCCCAGATGCTGAAGGAGTACCTTGCAGATCGAACAACTGTACTCCGACATTCCTCTGTGCCTTATAATTATTGGGTATCCAAGCTGGACACGTGGCATGAATTGGCTCTCTACGCCTTGGAAGTCCTGGCCTGCCCTGCTGCTAGCGTTTTGTCAGAGCGTGTTTTTAGTGCCGCAGGTGGAATCATTACAGATAAACGCACCCGCCTGTCAACTGAAAATGCTGACAGGCTGACTCTGATAAAGATGAACAAGGGTTGGATTGGGCCAGACTTCACCACACCACCAGCAAATGAGAGCGGAATTTAAAGTTTGCCATGTACCTCCACTCACCCATGGGTACACTTCTCGACTTTGGATAATCGCTGGACTGCTCCTCCTTCTCCTCATGCGCCATCATGATGACCGTTACAATAGTTAGGTCTTTGTTTCAGGTATACTCCCAGTGGTAAATTTTTTCGCCCATTCTTTGCAGAATGGACATTACAACGACAGGAGACCCGCTCCTTTGCAATGGGAACAATGTTTTGAGGCCCTCATGCACGTCTCTACCCAGGGACAACGTGGAGCCTCCCAATTTTTGGCTGCCCTGCCTAAGGGCTATACTGAAATACACCCACTTCCTTAAAATGGACACTTAATGTTTTGAGGCCCTCATGCACGTCTCTACCCAGGGACAATGTGGAGCCTCCCAATTTTTGGCTGCCCTGCCTAAGGGCTATACTGAAATAGACCCACTTCCTTAAAATGGACACTTAATGTTTTGAGGCCCTCATGCACGTCTCTACCCAGGGACAATGTGGAGCCTCCCAATTTTTGGCTGCCCTGCCTAAGGGCTATACTGAAATACACCCACTTCCTTAAAATGGACACTTAATGTTTTGAGGCCATCATGCACGTCTCTACCCAGGGACAATGTGGAGCCTCCCAATTTTTGGCTGCCCTGGCAAAGGGCTATACTGAAATACACCCACTTCCTTAAAATGGACACTTAATGTTTTGAGGCCCTCATGCACGTCTCTACCCAGGGACAATGTGGAGCCTCCCAATTTTTGGCTGCCCTGCCTAAGGGCTATACTGAAATACACCCACTTCCTTAAAATGGACACTTAATGTTTTGAGGCCATCATGCACGTCTCTACCCAGGGACAACGTGGAGCCTCCCAATTTTTGGCTGCCCTGGCAAAGGGCTATACTGAAATAGACCCACTTCCTTACAATGGGCACTTCAGGTTTACAGGCCATAATGCACGGCTCTATCCAGGGACAATGTGGAGCCTCCCAATTTTTGGCTGCCCTGGCAAAGGGCTATACTGAAATAGACCCACTTCCTTAAAATGGACACTTAATGTTTTGAGGCCCTCATGCACGTCTCTACCCAGGGACAATGTGGAGCCTCCCAATTTTTGGCTGCCCTGCCTAAGGGCTATACTGAAATACACCCACTTCCTTAAAATGGACACTTAATGTTTTGAGGCCATCATGCACGTCTCTACCCAGGGACAATGTGGAGCCTCCCAATTTTTGGCTGCCCTGGCAAAGGGCTATACTGAAATACACCCACTTCCTTAAAATGGACACTTAATGTTTTGAGGCCCTCATGCACGTCTCTACCCAGGGACAATGTGGAGCCTCCCAATTTTTGGCTGCCCTGCCTAAGGGCTATACTGAAATACACCCACTTCCTTAAAATGGACACTTAATGTTTTGAGGCCATCATGCACGTCTCTACCCAGGGACAACGTGGAGCCTCCCAATTTTTGGCTGCCCTGGCAAAGGGCTTTACTGAAATAGACCCACTTCCTTACAATGGGCACTTCAGGTTTACAGGCCATAATGCACGGCTCTATCCAGGGACAATGTGGAGCCTCCCAATTTTTGGCTGCCCTGGCAAAGGGCTATACTGAAATACACCACTTCCTTAAAATGGACACTTAATGTTTTGAGGCCCTCATGCACGTCTCTACCCAGGGACAATGTGGAGCCTCCCAATTTTTGGCTGCCCTGCCTAAGGGCTATACTGAAATACACCCACTTCCTTAAAATGGACACTTAATGTTTTGAGGCCATCATGCACGTCTCTACCCAGGGACAATGTGGAGCCTCCCAATTTTTGGCTGCCCTGGCAAAGGGCTATACTGAAATACACCCACTTCCTTAAAATGGACACTTAATGTTTTGAGGCCCTCATGCACGTCTCTACCCAGGGACAATGTGGAGCCTCCCAATTTTTGGCTGCCCTGCCTAAGGGCTATACTGAAATACACCCACTTCCTTAAAATGGACACTTAATGTTTTGAGGCCATCATGCACGTCTCTACCCAGGGACAACGTGGAGCCTCCCAATTTTTGGCTGCCCTGGCAAAGGGCTATACTGAAATAGACCCACTTCCTTACAATGGGCACTTTAGGTTTAAAGGCCATCATGCACGTCTCTATCCAGGGACAATGTGGAGCCTCCCAATTTTTGGCTGCCCTGCCTAAGGGCTATACTATAATACACCCACTTCCTGACAATGGACACTTAATGTTTTGAGGCCCTCATGCACGTCTGTATGCAGGGGCATTGGTGAACCTCACAATTTTGGACTGCCCTGGCAAAGGAAAATACTACAAAGACTCACTTCCTCAAAATGGGCACATTAGACTCAAGAGGCCTTCATGTACGTCTCTTCTCAGGGACATCGGAGTGCCACACAATGTTTTCACGTAAAATCTTTCATGTATTAATCTCAAAAAGTAACATACACCAGATCTATCTCACTATTGGGTATGTGCCCTTAACATTTCCGCCATGAAAAATCATTTTGGGGTCATTTTGGAAGGTTTTCTGGTGAGTCCGTAAAAATGGCGTAAAACGCGGACAAAATTGTTCACAGCTGTGACTTTTGAGTGATAAATGCTTCAAGGGGTCTTCCCCATGCTGTTGCCATGTCATTTGAGCACTCTTCTGAGACTTTTGTGCCATTTTTAGGGTTTCTCCATGCTGCCGGGAGGTCATTTCACAAAAATACTCGGGTCTCCCATAGGATAACATTGGGCTCGTTGCTCGGGCCGAGTACACGAGTATCTTGGGAGGCTCGGCCCGAGCTTCGAGCACCCGAGCTTTTTAGTACTCGCTCATCACTAATAACTACACAGCTATTGATTCTTGAATTATTACGAACTTGATCATTATGTCTAATCCCCTTGCGTGGGGATCAATAATATTAATATTACATGTATGTTGCTTATATTACATGTCATTTACAATAAAATTGTGTTGAAAGTAAAAAGCATTTTTTCTTTATGAATAAAAAGTTAAAAATGTTACTAACACAATGAAAAAGAAACAAAGATAAAAGACAGTATATTACAAGTTATAGACATATATAATCTATGAGATGCCCTCCTGTAGGTCCATTAAAATGGAAAAAATCAGTAGTGTGAACAGAAGATGAGATGTCAAACAGCCGACTTCGGATTAGAAAAAGCAACGGAAGCAAAAATTTTTCTCTATGATGCATTAGTTATAAATCTTTATAAACAAAAAAGTCTAATAAATAATATCCCAGTTGGTGGATGCTTAGTATGGACTTCAAAGGTGCGGAATTTATATTTGTTGTGCAAAAATAGACAGATGCATCCAGAGTAATGTTATTCATTCCGCATTAAATATTTAACAAAACTGTTTTTCCCTTCTGTAATATAGGTGAGTCTGATTTAATAGAGAACCCAGAGACAATAGTGCTATCTATGGAATACCATACGTCTCACGTTATGAAAGGATCTTCTAAGGTACTGTACTGCTTTTTGACAGCTGGGCATAATTTATGAATTCTGAATTCTTATAGTAAATTTAAAAAAAGCACAAATGATTCTCATGTCAGACATTCTTATTAAATACAATGAAATCATTAGCAACATATATCTTTCATACACTGGTGCAAAAAGGGGATGTATATGTTTAATAGGTTCAGCCACATGCCTTCATTTTTTGTACATCAAATATAATAAAAAGTGAGACTATATTATTGCAGCTGAACACTGTAAATCACAAATGAACCCTTCACAAAAAGGAAACTACTAAAATAAGTATTGCAACATATAAAAAAAAACAAACAAAACATACTATTGGTATCATATGAACAGTATTTCCGAGACAAAACTGAAATCGAACTCCTAAAGTAAGAATGTATTTTAAATTTTGTAATAAACATGGCTTCTGTTTTCTTCTAATGGTTATTACTACCATGTTTTCCCAAAAAAAGACCTCCCAAAAAATAAGCCCTATCAGCGATTTTCAGCATTTTCGGAAAAAGGCCTAAATATAAGCCCTACCTCAACATAAGCCCTAGTTGCGGTTCAATAGCAAAGTGTCCATGTAGATAAAAAAGTTAAAGATATTGCAGGACACTTCCTTATAGAAAGCAGACACCCTGCAATCATACTCACCAGATGCCGAGTAGAGGCCCTGCAGTGGATTGCACACCCTCCCACATCAGATCTCACACCCACCCACATCAGATCTCACACCCACACACATCAGATCTCACACCCACCCACATCAGATCTCACACCCACACACATCAGATCTCACACCCACCCACATCAGATCTCACACCCACACACATCAGATCTCACACCCACACACATCAGATCTCTCACCCACCCACATCAGATCTCACACCCACACACATCAGATCTCACACCCACCCACATCAGATCTCACACCCACACACATCAGATCTCACACCCACACACATCAGATCTCAAACCTGCACACATCAGATCTCACACCTGCCCGCATCAGATCACATACACAATCCCCATCAGATCGCACACCTGCACAATCACCACATCCAGGGATACTGATTTCTTCTAGCCTGCAGTATTCTGAGATGCAGTGCGGTGAAACGCAAGGACCTGCAGCTGTGCATGGAATGTTTACAGGGCATGCAATGCATAACTTCCTCCCATCCTTCCCTGTGGCCGGAAGCATTCTGTCTCGTGGATGTAGTAAGTGACTAGTGAGTGTGTGTGTGTGTGTGTGTGTGTGCGATCTGATCGGTGATTATGTGTGTGTGTGTGTGTATAAGTGTGTGCGCAACCTGATGTAAGTGTGAGTGTGTCGGGCAGAAGCAGGGGAGGACTGCATGCAGAATACCTGTTGGGAGCGTCTGCTGGAGATCATCGGGAGGGCCTTGGAGCCATGCAGACGTCCGTGGTCTGGTAGGTATGAGTCTCCTGGGAAGGGAGAGAGTTTGCATATTTCCCAGAGGAGTATTGCAGCAATAAGTCTCCTTTCTATTGTCAGGCTGAATTGGTGTCTTAGCTGTCTTAGCTTCTCCTACAGTCAGATCAGATCTCATACTTTGCACTGACAATGGGCAATCACCCCAAAACACCATGTTTACAAATTGAGGTAATGATCAGGTATAAATCCTAAGTCATATGACAAGGCTCATTAAAGGCTCATTTTTTACTTTTAGGATTACTACTTCTTCCAATGGGTGGCACTAAAGTTTGTCTCCTTCCTCCCTAAAGAGACAATTTACAACTACATCTCCAAAATACATGATTCAGGTGACAGTTCCATTTCATCCATTCACTATAGAGAGGCAGCAGACCTACTCTGTACTTTATTTGGCTTCTGTTCAGCAGTGTCCATATTTTCAAGGGTGAATAAAACTGTTTTTGCTCTCATGTTTGTGCAGGCTGAAAAAGATGCATAAAAAGATGGACATCGCTGGGCCAGGCATGAGATTAAAGTGACTTTATCTGACTCACTGTTGTGAATTTTCCAGTGGGATATTTGTCTGAATCACATTTTTCAGAGATACACAAGTAAATTCCAGTGTAAGCACTCAGTGTAGAGTGCAGGATAATTATGAACCAATCCTGACTGTGATCATTGAGAAGTGATATCCAGGAGGCACTCAAAATTACAGGTGCTCAGTCAAGGGATGGCACACCCAAATAATATATGAACATAAGACCGGCACTCCAAAACTTGCAGTAATCTTTAGGATTTAATCCATAGAAGCACATTACAAACAAAACACAAACAACGCGTATTAACCTAGACCTTTTAGCCTTTGTCAATACATCTGACTAGTCATACAAAAACACATATATAGCCAGAGGCCACAACTTCAGTGATTGAACCACACAACTCATTTGCATATTAAATTGTATTAATATTGTAATAAATTTTCCTACTAAAAGATTTTTCCTGCTAAAAAACGTTTTGGGGGTTTTCAAAAATTTGTTAAAATTCTTGCTGTTAAAGGGTCCTTCTGTTAATATTTACTGTGCATAATATGATGTGGTTCCTATATCTACCATGTATATTGTATTTGTGATGATCCTACCAACTCTTTACAAAAATATATTTTTTAAAAATATTTTTAAAAAAATATTTTTGTGGAGTTTTTCCTTATTCATTTTCTTTTTTTTACTTAGAAACTATATAATATAGATAAATCATATAGCTAAATTATCAGAAATATTTGATATACTTTCTTTAAAACATTCAATTTAATATGTAAATGACCTGGGTGGTTCAATCACTGAAGTTGTGGCCTCTGGCTAAATATGTGTTTGTATGACTAGTCAGATGTATTGACAAAGGCTAAAGGTCTAGCTGAAAACACGTTCTTTGTTTTTTGTTTGTACTGTGCTCTTTACCAGTCATTGCACTGGTTGCCTATCCATTACAGAATCCAATATAAACTTATCACTCTCACTTACAAAGCTCTCCACGGTTCCGCACCACCCTACATCTCCTCCCTCATCTCTGTCTATCACTTCACCCATGCCCTCCGCTCTGCTAATGACTTAAGACTGACATCCTCAACAATTCGAACCTCCCACTCCCGTCTTCAAGATTTCTCACGAGCTGCGCCTATGCTCTGGAACACACTACCAAGAGCAATCCGATTAGTTCCCAACATCCACACCTTTAAGCAGGCCCTAAAAATGCATTTCTTTAGACTAGCCTATCAACTCACTGCCCTGATCTAATCTAGTCCCTTTCTACCCTTCAAAAAAAAAAAATTACTTCCAGTTCTCGTCCCCTGTACCTGTATAAATTCTCACCGACGGGTTCATGTAGCTGCTTTTGAATACCCTATTGAATCGATGGCTGGACCATATATAACAAGCTTTTCTCCCCCCCCATTCACCTTTTGTGTCTCACCTAACTCCTCATAGACTATAAGCTTACGAGCAGGGCCCTCACTCCTCCTGGTATCTTAATTTTGTTATTTTGTATTGTCTCATATTGTCTGTACATGTTCCCTCTTAATTGTAAAGCGCTGCAGAATATGTTGGCGTGATAGAAATAAAACTTATTATATTATGAATTAAATCCTAAAAATTACTGCAAATTTTTGAGTTCCGATCTTATGTTCATATATGTGATTGTTGAGAGGCAGAATAAACAGATAAACTGGTTTTGTTTTATTTTTTTACGTTATTCACTGTGTGGTATAAGTGATTAGGGGGCTTTATTTCTCAGGTCAGCACAATAACAATGATACCAGATTTATATTTTTTAGGTATGGCTACTATCCCACTAAAAAACACTTTTTTACAAATATTTAATCACCAAATTTTACAGGCGGCTATTATTTTTTATTATGTTTTTTTGTACAATAAAGTCCTATGTAAGCTTTATTGTTGTTGGAAGAGTTGGAGTTTTTATTGGAACTAGTATGGGCTACGTAATATTTTTTGATCGCTTTCTATTCCACCTTTTGTGAGGCAGAATCAAGAAGGAACCGCAATTCAGGATTTTGTTTTTACTCCAATCACCATTCATGTCATCATTTTTTTTTTTACGTTTTGCAGCTTTAACATCATGAAAATAATTTTGTAGAAAAAAAATGTTTTTGTATTGCTGTATTTTGAGAGCTATACCTTTTTCTTTTTCACAGATAGAGCTGTATGGCAGCTTGTTTTTTGCTATTCCACCTTTTTCAGCTGAATGATGAAACTACAATATTTTTGCTATGTTTTTATTTTTTATTACGGTGTTCACTGAAGGAGTTAACTAGTGTGACAGTTTTATATATTAGATTGTTCTGGATGTGGCAACACCAAAAGTGTGTACTTTTTTCGTTATTATTGTTTTTTCATCAACATACTTTTTTTCATCAACATACTTTTTATTTTTAATTTTTTTGTTCTTTAATTTCTAATCATTCTTACTATATTTTTTCATTATTACTTTTTTTATTTACTCGGTATATGGGATATTAACTTATATATATTGTATATTGCAATGCACAAACACTGCAATATATTTTACTTGTCAATGCTGCACTGACAGAAGCATCTTAGACTATGCTCCTCTCATGTTCAAACAGACTTCCTATAGACGGCTGACCGAAGGGCATCGTAATGATGTTGGGTTGCCATGGCAACAATCGGGCCCCCTTGATCATGTCGCAAGGATCCCGATTGGATGAGAGAGGGAGCCAACTCCCTCTCCCAGCCTTCTAAATGCTGAATTCTCTATTGGTTTTTATGGAGTTAAACCGCCAGGGATAGCACTGTAATTGTGGCACCCAATGGCTTCAGGTGCCACAGGGTATTACACCTCTTTTCAGGTGTAATATCTATCCTGGGTCAGGAAGGGGATAGCCTGCAGATGCCTTCACAAAACACACACAAACAACAGCAGGTGCGTACTCACAGGGAGTTGGACTAGGGCAGGCAGGGGAGCCAGACATCATGAAGCATGGGACTTCCCCAGTCGCTAAGAAAACCACTGGGGGCAGGCACCACATGGGGTAGAAGTAAGCGCGATCATCACACATTAGACAGAACTTTCCTGGGTACAGCTTGGGATAACACCTAGCACTGACAACTGGAGTTAGTGTTCCTTTCTCTTCGTGGGCCCGTGGCTTGGAGCAGGAAGCTTGGCCTGGGTTCGGGATAGCAACCGAGGGACACTTCACTAACAGACTTTCACGGGCACCAGCGGTGACGTCCGACCAATCTAGGATCGACTGGAGCCCATCGTGGCAGAGGACGGTACTCTGGGGCAGCGCTTGAACAACCTGTGAGTAAAAAGACTTGGAACTGAAGCCCCTGCCTCTCCTTTAACCGGTGCCGATGCCAAGCGTTGCGGTGCCAACGGGGACTACCACCACCCCCGTCCTTCGTCGTTTTCCCCGGGGTAATCCCTCTCCTCCTGTGGGGAGCGACACCAACCCTGCTGCACTTAACATCTGCCCCGCTGCAGCGGCGGCCCCCATCCCTTGCCGCATACCACGGGTGGAGTGATGATCCTAACAGACCTTCCCCCCCAACTACTACCTCCATCATTCCTGCCACCCTCCAATCCTCCTTCCTGTACACCTCGGGGCAACAGGACCAGGCCCCCCCCGTGACAACGCAGAGGATCTGCACCCCCCAGCGCGGCGATGAGTAGGTTAAAACACCTGCCCCGTGGGGTGCTACATAATCATCCCTGGCTTTGCCAGCCACAGCTCGGCGATAACTTATGTTGAGCTTCCAGCTGCGATCAAGCGGGTAAAGTTCATGGGCCTACATGATCACTATGAACTACATTTATGTCATTTTGAGTGAATCCCTTCCCAACCATGAAATAAATGTACGTCAAATGTTGTGAATGGTTAAAGCAAATAAGTGTATTACATTAAGGGATTGTGCAGCCCACCGTATTTCTGGTTCAAGTGCTATCTATCAAAACATCAAATCGAACTTGAACCAATGTTATTCACTGTGGCAATGCCTATGTCTGATTTTTTCCATGGACTGAGTGAGCAGATGAGAAAAATCACAGTATGTACGATTTGTCACTTTAAATCGGATGGCACTCAGCATTCAAATCTACGGTCAGTGGAAAAAAAAAACGCAACACATGACTGGATGAAATCTGAGTGCGATCCAGTTTTCACGGACTGACAGAATGTAGAAGATGGAGAAACTTTTTTTAATTTTTTATTTTTCTACACACCAGAGAAATACGGATCCCACTCTAATTAAAATCTAATCAAATTAAAATCAGAGTCTGATTAGCATAATCGTACCATTTCTGTGGGATGGTAAAAATATGGTCATGTAAACCCAGCCTAAAAAAGATATACATCACCCATGGAAAAGGGGGGTGTTGATATATGTTTTAGACCTCAAACAGTTTTATATTAAACCAACAAACTGTTAGTAAATGGGACTGTTAATTTTTCCTTTTTGTGGCTTGACATCTGCAGTAGTTTTTTTTTTTATAAAAGTTTATATACAGTATATATATATATATACATATATATATATATATATATATATATATATATATATATATATATATATATATAAATAGACTGTTTAGTTTGCTTCTCAAAGAAAAAAAAATATAACAAACTGTTAATATATGGGACAGTTAATTTTTCCTTTTCTGGCTTTGTCATCTACAGTAATTTATATATATATATATATATATATATATATATATATATATATATATATATATATATGTGTGTGTATGTGTATATATATATATATATATATATATATATATATATATACACACATATATGCACAAATATATATATATATATATATATATATATATATATTATAGACTGTTTACTTTGTATCTTGACGGAAAATAAAATATGTTTTGTTGACCCCACTGTGCCTCAGGGTAGTGTACAAGATACTGCTGTATATCACAACTCAATACTGAATAATATACAGGCTTGTGGTGATGTATTTTTTCTTCCAGCCATCAAGTGAAACAGATTAAATCAACATTTTAGCATTAGCCATCAGCAAGTTATAAAATGAAATTTTGATCTAGGATTTTCTAGATGTTTGCCAGACCATTCTAATGGTCCCACAAATCAAATCTCAATCCGTTATGTGATCTCGCTGTGATTTTGTTTTCCTGCTAGCTCATGGATGTAGTTATATAAAAGATTTGACAATACTGCTACCTGTAGGGATTTTTTTTACAGACTTGACCATTATTATTTCATAAATGAATAACCCTTGTTAATCCATAAAAAGATGACAACCTGTGACAAAAATTTAATTTTCCAGTTGAGCTCAAGTATGGATTTTAGGAATTAGAAATATTGGATTGAGTAATTTCTTAAATAAGTATTATATACTAATAAACATTTAAAAATGTGATAGTAAGGTTTAAATTGTAGAGACACTAAAGGAAAAAAAAAAGAAATAACTGTATAAAAAAAGACCCTCCAAACTAAACAAAAATAAATGTCACGATTCCGATGTGGAGAACATTCTGTTTTGTTCTGTTATGCTCTCCTGCAGAGCTGGTATATATTTGCTTATGGTGCAGAGCATTTTGCAGGATGAATGCTCTGCTGGTTGATTCGCAGCACTGGGTTTCACGCTAATCCTGGGAGGTGCTCACACAGATGCTTCTCTTTCCCGGTAATTGCTATGCTTCATTAGGCCTCTGTCACCCGTTTGTGCCTCCGGTACGTGTTTGACAGTTTTGTCACGTACAGGAGACACATACACACGTGGAACAATGTATTCCTAATGTATTAGACACATGTAAGTATTTTTGAATGAAACGTGTGTCCGTTCCGTACTTACGTGTGCCCGTGTGTTTCTCACGCTGACATGTCCATTTTTCTCCGGCATCACGGGCGTCTCACGGGCTGCACCCGAACAACACGGATGTAGTGTGGATGCGGTCCCGTGTGACACGTGCCGGAGAAACACGTGTCATTATTTTAAAATAAAAAAAAACACATACTCACTTCCTTCAGCCCTGCAGAATCTTCCACTGCAAACAGTTGCTGGCAACTGCCGCTCATTATGAGCGTGTTAAGGAGGTGGGCATGATGTCACGGGCGCTAATTTCCACTCGTCCGCTCGGCCGGAAGCAGCATCAGCGGGGAGTGAGCGGGGCTGGAGCCGAAGATCAGTACTCTGGACAGCAGCAAGGACCATGTCAGTATGTAAATTACCGGTTCTCCGTGTGTTATCGCGGATAGCACACGTAGAACACATGTGGCCCGCACGTACTGGAAACATGTACTTACCTAACGTAACATGCACGGAAAATACGTGTCTCGCGGCACATGCGTGATTTTAACGTGAGTGTGACAGAGGCCTTAGGGAGCGTGTTAACTCAGGATACCGCCAGTCATACTTCTTTTTTTCAATTGTGCTGTTGGCTACCATGGTGCTCACTGTTCACATCTTGACTTCTCAACTCTTGACTGTTGTTGACCCATCTCTGCCATTCCCTTCGTATCTATTGTGACTTCCCGGTTTCTGACCTCAGACTGCCTCCTGACCACGTTCGTGCCTGCTCCCTGTATATTGTAAGAATTAGTAATGGCGTAAACAACTGCATATTATAAAGTTATTGATATATGTACCAATATATATGTAAAAATATACACATCATATGTTACGCAGAAAAGGACTGTAATATGTGAACCAAATCGCTAATAACAGACAAACAAAGACGCAAGAGAGAGGCGATCATCGGTTCAACTCATTTTTATTTTTATATTGTGATAAAGAACATGCAGAGAGGTGATGGGGGAGAGCATGTAAGCATGTGTCCATGTTGCGCATTCCCTCCGCAGTCCTCTTTATCTAGGTAATGTTATTATCGTATGATTGCCTTGTTCCAATCAGTGGTTAGTACCCTTGAAATGATGGCTGCATGCTGCTTTGTATCGTCATGCTGTAAGTGTAGTGTGTGAATCTTTTTGATCTTCAGCAACTAGTAGCAATGCATGCCTCTGTTGGTGCTGGTCTATACCACTACTGCTGGAAAGGCACATTATACCTAATGTGAGAATACACATATATATTGTATTATCTTATTTACTCTCTATAATCAGTCATTGTGGTCCTTGTGCTTTTCCGTTGCGGTGTGGTTTTTCACCACCAACATGGACACATGCTTACATGGTGTATTTTATATGATACAATTCTCTCTACATTGAGAGGTGAAATATTGTTATCCATGGTTTCCTCTTATATATATACACTAGGTTTTCTAGTTTATTTCTTTATTATATCTTATATTAAGAGTTACCCTGGTGCACCATCTCTGTGAGCATGCGTTTTTGATCTGTGGGTCATTATTCCCTGGTTGCATATGACAATATACAATTTTTGTATTTAACTGGTACATAGTTACCATTGTTGTACTGTCTGCGGTGATGTATACCGTTCCTCTCTCCCCCATCACCTCTCTGCATTTTCTTTATCACAATATAAAAATAAAAATGAGTTGAACCGATGATCGCCTCTCTCTTGCGTCTTGGTTTCCCTGTATATTGTGCATACTGTCCGGGGACCGTGACCTTTGGCTTGTATTTTGACCTCATCTCTGTCTGCCCCTGTGTTCTGTCGTGCCCTCCTGGTTCATGATCTCGGCCTGTTTGACTACATTTACTGCATGCAAGTGTGTCTAGCGCCACCTAGTGACAGTCATCAGTAAAAATGTAATAAAACACTGAGATGCTGACCTAATGCTTAAAGTTACACATTCTATTTATAATTGTATTGCATTCCCAATTAATATAATGCTGATTACTAACAATTTCTTCTTAATTGACTATTAAAAGGAAAATGTCAGGTGATTTGTGCTACTCAAACTGGGAGAAGCATGAATCAAAGCCAAATAATTAATTCTCTAAAATTCCCCTATGATTCATTCTACTCTCCCCTATGAGTACATAAAGGAGAGAATTGTCAATCAATTGCATCAGAACTGAGTAGAGCAGGCAGAGGGTGGAGCCAGACTAGTTTTGTCTCTGATTATGGCCCTCGCTTGGATCTGCAAATTATATTTTCTCTGAAATGCTGTGGTGGCAAACCATGCAGCCAAGCTGTGATTAATGCTGACAAAGCTAATTCTTTAAATTTACAATCTTTTTCTATAAGCTTTGGTTCCCTGCACATGGAGACCTATTCATCAGAGTTTATGATAGAAATCTGGTGTATACACTTTGAAAAGTCACAACATTTTGCACAATGCAGAGCTGTGCAAAAGTTTTGTGACTTTTGGCATGTTCACCCTAGTTGCAAACACCTGCGCAGAAGAGCTGGGGCTTGGCTACGCATGCCTGGCAATTTAATCAATAATGCCAGCATTTTTTACAATGTTGCTACAGGACTTAAGGCCCCATTACACACAATGACATCGCTAACGAGATATCGCTGGGGTCACGAAATTCGTAACGCACATCCGGCCTCGTTAGCGACGTCGTTGCGTGTGACAAATACGAGCGACCGCTAACGATGCAAAATACTCACCAAATCGTTAATTGTTGACACGTCGTTCATTTTCAAAATATCGTTGCTTGTTCTGGACGCAGGTTGTTCGTCGTTCCTGAGGCAGCAAACATTGCTACGTGTGACACGCCAGGAACGATGAACAACAGCGTACCTGCGTCCTCCAGCAACGAGGTGGAAGTGTCGTTCATGCGGCTGCTCTCCGCCCCTCTGCTTCTATTGGTAGTCTTCTGTGTGACGTCTCTGTGACGCCGCACAAACCGCCCTCTTAGAAAAGAGGTTGTTTGCCGGCCACAGCGACGTCGTTAGGAAGGTAAGTATGTGTGACACGCACTACCGATTTTGGCCGCCACGGGCAGCGATTTGCCTGTGACGCACAAACGACGGGGATGTCGCTGCGTGTAAAGCCCCCTTCGGCCCTGGAGAGCTATGATCCTTTTTATCTTGAAAGAAACCTGTTATTTAGAAAAATGCTTATTAACCAGCAGATATTAATCTTGAGGTTATTAGCGTTCTATCACAGAACCACTCCCGTAATGATAACCACGCTGTCAGGAGAAAATTATCTTTATTCCTCCAGTAGTCTCGGGCTGTCAGTCGTTGAGGCTTCAGTCACCACTCTGTGCATAGTAAGAGACAGCTGTAGGCATGCCCATGGTCAGTGCTTGGGGAATGGTTACAGTCACTGCTCACTATGCTCAAAAGGGTGAAGGTAACTACACCAGCCATGTATCTATAACTTAAATCTGAGGCTGCTGGTAGAAATAAAGTTAATATTCTCCCAGCAGCGATTCTCTCAGGGTGGCGACTACACAGTGTCAAGATGCTATTAATCTACAGGTTAAACCCATATCTGCAGGTTAATAATATATCTATTTCTATTGATACCCTTTTGAGTCTATATGATATTTTGATTTTTTTGCTGAGTAGCGGTCACTGAAATTTGCAACCTTGCCATTTTGATGTTTTTCTCATTTAAATATTAGGTTAATTTTATATTTGATAGACTGAAATTTTATGGATGCGGCAACACTATATGTTTATTTTTTTATTTTTAGGTGGAGAAAAGGGAAGTTATATAAAATGTAATGTTTTTAATTTTATACATATGTATATTTTTATTCATTGTTTCAAAATTGATTTGTTTGCTCTTTTTGCCATCCATTGTATTGATAAAATCTTTCTCCAGCGTTTTATTTTGAAGGCATAAATTCATTTTCTGTCTTGTTTCTTTGCCGTCCAGGTTTTGCATTGGTATATTATCACACAAAACACCAATTTATGTGCGAGTGACGCACGCCATGGCTTTGGGGTTCTCAGTCCTGGGCCTTGTATTCACTGGGACGTTTCACGGGTGGCCGTTGCCTGGTTCCGTGTCCCTGGGGGTCACTTAAAAAGAGTATTTGTACAAAGGAAAAATAAAAATAAAGTGTTTTTCGTGACGCCACATGCGGTGTGCGACTATATGGGGAAAGCCGCCGCTGCAAATTCTCCCACTGCTGGGGCTGGTGGTATTAGGCAGCTTAGGTGTGATGGCACTCTGCAAGTGGAGCTAAGCTCCAGGGGAGGAAGATGGTGGTTGTAGTATATTGATGCAGACGTGTATGAAGAATTCAGACAGCACAGGGGCTGCAGTTTAGCTTGTGCTTTACTCACTGGTTTGGAGTGGCTGCAACCCAGCTGGTTCTGGTCTCTACCAATCCGATATTCCCTTTGTTCCAGTGCCGCTTTAGTGACCTGGTGAGCTTTACTTCCATGCACTCATCTGTAGTTGGTAGGTCGCTGTGGCCTGAAACGTTTTGTGGTCCCCTCCTGTTGTCACAGTCTTGGCCCATATGGCAGGCAGCTTGAACCTCTCTTGGGTCGGACCTCTGTTCCCGTTCCCAGGTTCCCTATTTGCTGCTGTGCCCCGGACACTAACATCGGTGAGGTCCTGGATGGTCTGCTCACTGGACAGATTTTTATCAGGTGAGCCTAAGGCATCTTCCCAAGCTAGGGCTCTGTAGCCGGCCAGTGCTCTGTCTAGTGAATACTCGCACCATACTCTCCCTTGCAACCGTACTCCTTTACCTCAATCAGTCACTTTACACTTTCCATCTGTGTACTGACTTCTGACTGAATGTCTTGACTTCATGCCTGACTGACTTCTCTGACTTCACGTCTAACTGACTTCTGTCTGACAAGATGTCCGTCGACCATCATTTCACTGACTAGCCCCTCCTCATCTCAGGTTTCTGACTAGTGGATTGGATGAGTCCCAACCAATCGGTGGCCATCCATCAGGTCCATCTCTAGCCTGTTACCCAGTGGGCGAAAGGGCGTGGATTTGTGTGTGTGTGTTGTGGTGTTTACCGGCACTGATCTTCCAGGAATCCGGGGTTAGATATAGTACCCTGTCAATGAAATGTTTTTTGTTTTCAAAATCTTGTTCATTGACTTTCTTGTTAATTTGCCTATAGCTATTTTCCTACTGACTTTTGGTGTCATCTCTACATCTTGAGTGATCATTGATCAAAGTAGGTTGACGTTGTCGTTTGTCACCTCTAGAACTTGACATGGTGACCTCTAGTTGTATAGCCGGTTTTCCTCTCTGCTAAACCACAAATTGTTTTGTTTCTATCTTATTGCTAATAGTTCAATTGTTTTTCCATTTCTTTCATTTTATTTTTATACAGGTGTATTCAATTCCACATTTGGTTTGCCCTATCACATCTTGGGAGGGGTTTTTTATACTCACCATGCACATCCATTTACTGCTGGTATTTTCCTAGATAGATGTATGTTTGGAGTCTCAGCTTTTCAGTTAAGGATAATCTTACTGATTAATCACTTTTGCATTTTGATGCAATTTGTGTTTCCTTTTCCAGAATTCTTCACTTTCTTTTGCAATTGGGAGTTTGAGGATTTCCATGTAGTCCATACATCTCTTGCATTTCCTCCATTTTCCTCTGTCCTCCCTGTATGACTGTGTTTACACAGTCTTAGTCCTGTGTTTTACCATCTGTGTGCACTTATTTATGTTAATTTTTGTTTAGTGTAGCACTTTATAGTTGAGGGTGAAGTTATGACACTCAGGGTTAGCTGATGTTGAGTCTGGGTGTCATTTTGTAATTTTAGGGTGCCAATCTCAGCTGTCATGCAATGCCAAATCAGGATCAGATTTAGGGCTTTTAGTCTAACTAGAGACCTGTTGATTACAGGTATTACATCTTTTCTGGATTATTCTTCTTTTTGAGCGTGATAGGGCTTAGTTGTAACATAAGACCTTTACAACTTCAAGTTTGTCGCCGTCGATCTTAAAAGTGTCCCAATCATACCTGACACTAGTAAATATCTTAGTCTTCTTTATGTCGAATTGTAGTCCCATATTTGTGCTTTCCAGCTTGACAGTCCATATTAAGTTCTTCATTCCATCTACTCTTGTTGCCCTCAGAGTTGTATCATCTGATCATCTGTGTGTTTAAGATTTTTGATGTATTCATCGAGCAATATGTTTTTTTATCTTTTTTGCCAAGCCCAGCTTACTTGAATATAGCTTCTGCATATACATTGAAGAGAAATGGTGACAGAATGGAGTCTTGTCGCTCTACTTGTTGCTACTTGTTGCTCTACTTTAAACCATGCCATGTCACCATATTCATTTAGGATTGTTGCTTCTCGATCAAAGTAAAGGTTCATATTGAGGCTGATCAGATGGTTTGGCACAGCCCTATCTCTCATGGTATTTCATAGTTTCTGGTGATCAAGAAAATCAAAGGCTTTCCTGTGGTAAATAAAGCACAAATATATCATCTTGTTGTATTCTTTAATCCAGAGGTCCCCAACTCCAGTCCTCAAGGCCCACCAACAGTGCAGGTTTTTGGGGTTTCCTTAGTATTGCACAGGTGTTCATGTAATTACCTGCCCAGGTGCTGGTTCTAACAGCAGTGCAATGCTAAGGAAATCCTGAAAACATGCACTGTTGGTGGGCCTTGAGGACTGGAGTTGGGGAACCCTGCTTTAATCCATCTAACATTAGCAGTCACATCTTTTCTTTCTCTGCCTTTTCTGAATATTGCTTGTCTCTCTTGCAGCTCTTTGTCAAAATAAGTCTATGACTGTTTGCAGGTTCTTCAATAATATTTTGCTGGCACGAAGTATGAGCGAAAAACTACAATAGTATCCAGAGTCTATAGCATCTCCATTTCTCAGAATAGGAATAAACAATTTTCTTGTCCAGTCCTTGGTCCATTTACCAGCCAGTTGTCCATATCTGTTGACACAGGTGTGTTATGACATCAGCTGCTGCTTCAGAGGATATAGTTTTGCTATTCATCTTTCTTTGATCATTTTTACAGTCTTATCTGTTAACCATGGCTGTAGGTATCTCTTCTGTATCTTTTTTTTTGTCTTATTGGCTTCTCTAATAATAACAATCTTTATATGTGTTCATAGTTCCTCAGGCTTCTTCAGTCCAATTGTTATGGGGGGACCGGCAGATTAGGACCAGGGGTATATATCCCAATCGCCAATCGGGGCCCACCGTGCTCCAGATGGTAATAGAGCTGCTGGCACCCTGTGGGTTAGGCGGAGACTATAGAGCTGGATGGCTCTGAGATAACTCAAGGAACTGGTCACGTGTGTAGGGACACGTCAGACCGGACGACAACCCAGTTATCGTTTCGGTGGAGCGGACGCTACTCCGACCATATGTGTAACAACACGTCAGGCCGGATGGTAACCAGTTAGCGTTGACCGAGAAGACCGCTGCGACAGCGCCCTGTCGACCACATGTGTAAGACACGTCAGGCCGAGCGGTCCTCCAATTAGCGTTTCTGGCCACCACTCGACTGGCCATGTGTGTAAAAGACACATCAGACCAGGTAGTCACACCAGCAGCATTTGACTGGGAAGCCGAGGATGATAATAGGGTTCACACACCCAATCCAGGAACACCCTGTTAACTTCACAGGGGTTCTGGGGTGCGCTGTCCGTGCGCGTAGAGGGCACAACCGGACAGGTGGTGCAGCAGGTAACTGTCCGTGTGCGTAGAGGGCACTCTCGGACAGGTGACGCAACAGGTATTCTGTCCGTCTGCGTAGGAGGCACAACTGAACAGGTGACGCAGCAGCCGCAGCCCACTTAACACCACTGGACTGCTCTAGCACAACAGGAACGGTAGCAAGGAAGCACGGCGCCTGACCCTCATGTGCTGAGCCACGAATCTTGGCGTGACAGGCACCGTTCGCCTAGCCCTACCTACCGCTTCCAACAAGGCTTATGCCACCAAGAACTCTAAATGAAGACTACGCACCTCCATGTTGTCTCCAGCCCCTTTTATAACCTGGGTCCGCCCCAAACCCAGGGTGGAACCACCAAGATCCAATAGCAGAGTGCCATGTCATCAGTGACGTCACATGCGACCTATCCGGAACCGCCACGTCATTGATGACCTCATGACAGCCACGCCCCAAACACTTCACCAGTTATCATCTGACGACCAATGGTGAGGTGCCAGATCATAAGGGCGGGCCTCTGCGAGCAAGTCCGGAGTTGCCACGTCATCAGGACACCTGAAATCCTCTGTCCTATCAGGGCCTGGCACCTCACGGACATGCTCAGTGAGGTCCTTACCGGACCTAGCCTCTGATGCACTAAGTGCCTGAGCATGCTCAGCAGCCCGAGCAACAGGCTCAGAAAGCAGACTATCAGTTTGAGCATGCTCAGTAGGCACATCTCAGAACTTAGACACAGCACGAAGTCCAAGTACCTGTGCAAAGAGGCTGTTAGGGTTAATTGTGGGAGCATGCTCAGTAGCCTGAACTGAGGACTTAGTCTCAGACATAACATAATCAAGCTGAGCATGCTCACTAGGCAAACACCGGGCTTAGATTCTGGCTGGGGTAAATCGGTGCACGCATGCGCACCAGCCGCCTCTCCACACTTAGACGTGGTGGAAGGAACAGCCAACTGGACGACCCGAGGCATGGCCAAGAACGGCAACCGGTGCCTGGGCGCAACAAGAACCGCAGCAGGCTGCTTGCGGTTATGGCGGTGCCAGTTCATAACAGTACCCCCCTCTAGCGGCCCTCCCACTCGAATGGTCTATAGTCGCCACAGATACCACTGAGCGACGGACAGAAGATGGAGACATGCAGTGGGAGCTACAAGACTCGCTCCACTGCGTAATTACCCCAGACGACCAGTGGATATGTGGGGAATGCCGCTTCAACCAAGGAATACCCAGCAGAATATCATCTGCACCCTTAGGGAGAACCAGAAATGAAATGGTCTCCCTATGCCCAGATGACATGGCAAGGGTAATGGGCACTGTCCGATGGTGAATTACCTTGGGCAACAAGGACCCATCCACCACACGGACTCTCACTGGCCTTGGCATTTGCACCAGCGGGATTGCATGCCGCCGGGCAAAAGAGGAGGAGATGAAACTATCCCCAGCACCTGTGTCCACACTTGCCCTAGTGGACCATGTTGACCCCTTAAAGGAAATGGACGCGGGAAACGTCACCCTAATGGATGACGCAGAGTCCAGTCTACCTCCAGCTATGGTCACCAATCGCAGTCGCTTACCCTGATGCTTTGGGCAACGGTTGGCATAATGACCATACTGCCCACAAGCGAAACAGGAAATGCCCTTGCGACTCGAAGACCTAGCAACACCAACCCTAGCGATGTCCATAGGGACAGAGATGTCCACTAAGGGAGGTGCAGTAGGAGAGACCACTACAGTGGCTGAACGACCCTCTGACCTGCGCTCCAGCTGACGTTCAGAGGTCCGCAGGTCAATGCGGGTAGCCAGAGTCATGAGGCCCTCAAGGGTAGTTGGTACCTCACGCGACGCTAATGCGTCCTTCATGTGTGAGGCTAATCCCCTCCAGAACAGTGGAATGAGAGTCCTCTCTGACCACCCCAGTTCTGCAGCAAGTGTCCTGAAACTCACAGCATATTGACTTGAGGAGGTATGCCCCTGCTCCAAAGTCAGTAGCTGTAGGGCCGAGTCGTGAGTGACCTGAGGCCCCAGGAACACTTGTCGCAAGGACTCCAAAAACTCCTTAGAGTCCTGTACTACGGGGTCATTCCTCTCCCACAATGGTGTAGCCCACTCCAGTGCTCTATCAGAGAGCAAGGAGATGATAAACCCCACCTTCGACCTCTCTGTAGGAAACCGTGCAGCCAACAGCTCTAGATGGACTGAGCACTGGTTCACGAATCCCCTACATGCCTTGCTGTTCCCCGTAAACTTGTTGGGCAGCGAGAGGTGAAGGAGGGTTGGAGTAGGCTTGGTGACGGACACCATTGCAGCCGCTTGAGCCACCACATCATCCATATCAGCAGCAAGAGCAGACTTCTCCAGAGACCTCACTCTGGCATCAAGCTGCAGCATGAACTGACGTAGCAGCTCCATCTCCGCAATGCCAGCCAGACCCTGGCGCAGTCTTACTGTTATGGGGGGACCGGCAGATTAGGACCAGGGGTATATATCCCAATCGCCAATCGGGGCCCACCGTGCTCCAGATGGTAATGGAGCTGCTGGCACCCTGTGGGTTAGGCGGAGACTATAAAGCTGGATGGCTCTGAGATAACTCAAGGAACCGGTCACGTGAGTAGGGACACGTCAGACCGGACGACAACCCAGTTAGCATTTCGGTGGAGCGGACGCTACTCCGACCACGTGTGTAACAACACGTCAGGCTGGATGGTAACCAGTAAGCGTTGACCGAGAAGACCGCTGCGACAGCGCCCTGTCGGCCACGTGTGTAAGACACGTCAGGCCGAGCGGTCCTCCAATTAGCGTTTCTGGCCACCACTCGACTGGCCACGTGTGTAAAGGACACGTCAGACCAGGTAGTCACACCAGTGGCATTTGACTGGGAAGCCGAGGATGATAATAGGGTTCACACACCCAATCCAGGAACACCCTGTTAACTTCACAGGGGTTCTGGGGTGCGCTGTCCGTGCGCGTAGAGGGCACAACCGGACAGGTGGCGCAGCAGGCACACTGTCCGTGTGCGTAAAGGGCACTCTCGGACAGGTGACGCAACAGGTATTCTGTCCGTGTGCGTAGGAGGCACAACTGAACAGGTGACGCAGCAGCTGCAGCCCAGTTAACACCACTGGACTGCTCTAGCACAACAGGAACGGTAGCAAGGAAGCACGGCGCCTGACCCCCATGTTCTGAGCCACGAATCTTGGCGTGACAGGCACTGTTCGCCTAGCCCTACCTACCGCTTCCAACAAGGCTTATGCCACCAAGAACTCTAAATGAAGACTACGCACCTCCATGTTGTCTCCAGCCCCTTTTATAACCTGGGTCCGCCCCAAGCCCAGGGTGGAACCACCAAAGTCCAATAGCAGAGTGCCATGTCATCAGTGACGTCACATGCGACCTATCCGGAACCGCCACGTCATTGATGACCTCATGGCAGCCACGCCCCCAAACACTTCACCAGTTATCGTCTGACGACCAATGGTGAGGTGCCAGATCATAGGGGCGGGCCTCTGCGAGCCAGTCCGGAGTTGCCACGTCATCAGGACACCTGACATCCTCTGCCCTATCAGGGCCTGCCACCTCACGGACATGCTCAGTGAGGTCCTTACCGGACCTAGCCTCTGATGCACTAAGTGCCTGAGCATGCTCAGCAGCCCGAGCAACAGGCTCAGAAAGCAGACTATCAGTTTGAGCATGCTCAGTAGGCACATCCAAGAACTTAGACACAGCACGAAGTCCAAGTACCTGTGCAAAGAGGCTGTTAGGGTTAATTGTGGGAGCATGCTCAGTAGCCTGAACTGAGGACTTAGTCTCAGACATAACATAATCAAGCTGAGCATGCTCACTAGGCAAAACACTGGGCTTAGACTCTGGCTGGGGTAAATCGGTGCACGCATGCGCACCAGCCGCCTCTCCACACTTAGACGTGGTGGAAGGAACAGCCAACTGGATGACCCGAGGCATGGCCAAGAACGGCAGCCGGCGCCTGGGCGCAACAAGAACCGCAGCAGGCTGCTTGCAGCTATGGCGGCGCCAGTTCGTAACACCAATGATGTAAATCAGTTGGAAAGATGATTCCAAAAAACTTCAGGTTTCAGGTATTTTGGTTAAATTGAAGTTGAACCAAATAGTCTCCGTTTGTCTTTTTCAAAAAATGAATTCCTGATGAACAGTTGATTTGTCAGACAAAATTCAATGAACTTTTCTTCACCCTCATTTAATTAATCAAGTCCAAAGTTTCAAACAATGGTTCCATGTTTGCCATGGCCCTTGTTAGTATTCAAGTCTCCCAATGTCTTGGTATCTTGTTTATTTTTTGTTGAACTTGTTTGTAGAATAGTTAAACATCTTTCTTCTCAACATTTTTTGTTGTTGAGTAAACATGGACATGGATTTACGCTCCTTGTAGTCATATCAAGATGACTGAATTGTATTGCAGAACAGTGCTGGCCAATCTTTGTTTGAGAAGAAAAGTGACAGTTGTTTTGTCTTTGGTTGTCGATGCTAAAATAGTACACCCAATGTTGTTTTGACTGATGTCCTGATTAAGTCCATCTTAGTTCCCTAATTCCAAGTACGCTAGGTCCTAGTTTATCCATTTTGGCTTTGACAATGTCAATTTTTTTTTAGGTTCATGGTTTGTACGTTCCAAATTCTGAAACTAATGATATTTCTGCAGCTTTATCTTCCCTTTCGACCAAGGAACATCAAAACTAAGATGATCTTGCATCTTTGATCCTGGAGTATCATAATATTGATCATACTTAGGTCAACCATTGG
The DNA here is from genome assembly GCF_048569485.1 of Anomaloglossus baeobatrachus. Classification (NCBI taxonomy): domain Eukaryota; kingdom Metazoa; phylum Chordata; class Amphibia; order Anura; family Aromobatidae; genus Anomaloglossus; species Anomaloglossus baeobatrachus. The sequence continues at coordinate 103,109,103 of NC_134353.1, forward strand.
CTCTCCTCTAGTAGCTTGATTACTGTCTACCGACCTATGGGTGCAACTTCCAGCACTATAGTGAATTCCTTAGTTGCACTCCTCACCAAGTTTTCTTAGCATAATACAAAAATAGATTGCCAGGTCTTTATTCCACACAGGAATGTGATGCCCATGAAGAAGCAATGCTAAATCAGCATTGTATGATGTCCATACAATCTGCCTCTTAATGCAACATCCTGCTGTTGGAGCCAGAGTCAGTATGCTTAGTCTTTCCCCTCAGATGCAAAATGTCTGCCTGGGGTGTCTCTGGTTTCAGAATACAGTGCCAATGGCATACCTTTCATCATCACTAATGCATGGAAGCCTTGCTGATGCGACAAACTGGTACTGCCATGAGGGGGAAGTGTCCTTTCCTATTGATTGAACTTTGCTATTGAATAGACAGTTGGTAACTAATGGTTAGCATCTGCTTTTAGGGCCGTTTCACACGTCAGTGAAAAACACTGATGTTCTTCACTGATGTATAAAACACACACATGTCCCTCCGTGTTCTGTGATTCACGGCACACGTGGGTTGTCCATGTGCAATCCGTGATCCGTGATTCGTGATTGCATATGGACATTACTCACCTGCCTACACTGCTGCTGTCCATGGTGCTGATCTCCTCGGGTCTGCAGCGTCCACCCACCGCTGTCTGCAGCTACTTCCTGGTTGGGTTTTCCTGCTCTCATGAACATTCATGAGCCAGGCAGAAACTGCCTAGAGCAGAGGCTCGAGAGCCAATCGCAGGCAAGGTAAGTTGAAAATATTTAATATTTAATATGTCCATAATTTTCTGGTGCGTGTTTCACTGATCACACACGGATCACACCATAGTGTGGTTCGTGGGTCATCAGTGATGCCAGAAAAAAACTGACTTGTCTCCGTGCAGAATAACGGCCACGCGTGCACGCTGCACGGAGACACATTCAGTGAAAAATCATTGATGTGTGAGCAAACCCATTGATTATAAAGTGTCTGCGTATGTCAGTGATTCTGGTACGTTTTAGTCAGTGTGTTTGATGCCATTACAACGACATCGTTAGCGACTTAGAACCCAGCCCATAGGCGTGCTATAGCGTTCCCTTTCGTTGGCCAGATCTGCCTGTTTGACAGCTCACCAGCGACTGTTTAGAGACTTTCCAGCGATCACGGCCAGGTTGAGATCGCTGGTAGGGTCGCAAGAAAGTCTCATTGTGTAAAGGGGCCTTTATACATCTTCTCATAGCAATTGAGTACCTGCGATTTAAAAAAATTCCAAACCTGGTGAATTCAAATGACAAAATATTCAATCATCTCCATTGGGTATGTAAAGACAGATTTTTGTATGACATCACTATAGTATATACCTCCATGAAATTGAAAAGTAAAAAGATAAGTTCTGTAATGTTAACACTACACAATCAGGTCAGTGTAGTCTGTCTTTCAATAACTTTATTTTCTACCTTGTATGACTAAACACTTTTGCTTCATTACTTCATCATTTTTATTTCTCTTGGTACATTCAACAATATCCCCTCTTTGTGCTGACCACCTGTTCTAACGCACCTGCTGCAATTTATAAACCATATGCTACAGTCACAATTTAAAGACATTTAGACATGGTGTGCTTAATTTCTGAATACTTCACAGGCTTAGTTTTCCCTAAGCATTGATATGAGAAACTTGTCAAGGCACAAGATTGTTTCTCTGTTACAATTCTTCCTTAGGCCAAATAAATATAAATCGGTCTTAGTGCTCAAAAAAAGCCAGACAATAAGAGCTATGTTTGTTATTAGTAATATCTTTTGGAAAGGGGGCCTCATATATTATCTTTATTACAAAAAACAGCTTAGCTGTGTAGAGATACAGTGGAAGTCAGTTTAATCGTTTAACCTAGTTTTGTACTAATGCAATAAAACGCTATACTTGTTTGTAAAAAAAAAAATCCAGTGTATACTTTTTTTCTATTATTAAAGGCGAGGAAAGGAAATTCAACTATCGGTCTATGTCATAGAGCTTTTCAGTTGCTAAATATATGGAACATAAATATGTTAAATGTGTTTAACAGAATATAGATCACTAAAGGCTTCTTAAATACTTAAGGGATAATACAACACAAATGCAATGGCTAAACTTCGGAAGAAAAAGTAGGCCACAGTCATCTACAGCTCAATGAAACACTTTGCTACCAGAAATTTAACTGTTTGCTATGCTGCCATGTAAAGAATATTGGATAATACAGCAAAATAATTTAAAAAAAAATCATAAAGTAACAAAAATATCCTCTTGTTCCTAAAGCTTCATTTTTACTATTGTTCTTTTAATAAGATTAAGTAGAAAAATACGTATGTGATTTTAAAAAAATAAAAATTCCATAAGATTGTTAATACTGAAGACATCAATTTTGTCTGGAGAAATTACAGGTAACTCCATTTGGGGTACCCCAGGTTCCAGCTGGGGTTCCCTAGTGATGTAACCTAGATGAGCTAGAGGATTGTTGTCCATGAAGATGAAATTTGGTCTGTATTGTTCATGTAGAGGCACAATGACTGGTTAAATAATTTTATTCAAAAAGTAGGGGTTGGTGCTTTTACCATTCACAAAGTGTAGGGCGGTTCTGTATTGACTAGATACACCTGCCTACACTGTAACATCACCACCACCAAAGGCTCGTCTGGTCACAACAGTGGCTGATGCATAGTGCTTTTCTTGATGTCTTCAACACTGGCAGACATATTTTCTGTTCAGTGTTTAGTTACTTTCATCAGTGAACAGCACTAAGGCCCACTGGCCCCTTGTGCAACAAAGATGCTCCCTGGCCCTGAAAAAAAACATGATGCCTGTGCCTGTTGGTGTGGCTAGGTACACTTGCAGGCTGTCTAGCATGCAGACTATGCTGATGTAAATGGTTTCAAATGGCATGACATGACCCTCGGGTTCCTCTCACCTCCCTTAAATGTGCCTGGGTTTGAGTGACATTCATCATCTGGTTCCAAAGGGCATTGTTAACAATGAAATGTTCATTAGTATGGTATGGGGCAAAGGATGTGCACTTCTATGCCTTTTTGTGACTCTTCCAGTCTCTCTTTATCTCTGTTGCAACATGAGGATGACACTCTGTGACACTCTAAGCTCAGTAGCCAATTCCATCTGAGAGCATTCTGCTTGAAGCCTCACAATGGCAAGGTAACTGTTGGATATGGTTAACATAAAACAAAAAAGGAGAACGCACAGCCCCAAATATCTATATAAATAATATTAGAGGGTGCTGGAATGCTAAGCCATATAACTGCAACTACAAAAAACAGCGCTTATTATATAAAGAGTAGCACTAACTCTGAACAATAATAAAATGTGTAAAGTTTAATGATAGTCACAAATTTAAAAACAACCCATACACAAAAAAAAACATATATGTTAAAACAAATGGTCCCAAATCTGCCAATATAAAGTGTGTATCTTACAAGCATGAATGTGAAAGAGATTGCCATGAATGTTTAAATCTAGTCACATTAAGCCAATACCATGTAAGCAATTTTATGGTGGAGCAATCTAAGTAAAGACAAGTATCTAAGTACATATAGCATTCAGAGTGCCACCTATAATCAGTTGGAAAGCCCCACTAAAGAGGATTTATTTTAAGCAAAGCAGGAATGGCATGACAAAAATAAATAACACAGAGGCAGATAGGGCACCATGCAACCTGACCCAATGTGTCGCTAAGATAGCTTCATCAGGGGTGAGAGTTATTGTTCAGAGTGCTACTCTTTATATGCCAAGCGCAGTTTTTTGTTGTTATTCAAAAACACACAGCAAAATGGAGTAGAAATTATTTTATTTAAATATAATAAAGACATAGGGACTGACACAATAATCCCACAAATCACAGCACATTATAAGATATACAGTCTCAATAAATGACCTATGTGCATGTGTCTATAAAAAAAATAAAAAATACACCAGATGAAGATTATACATGACTGGAATACAGAGGGGTAAAAATATCTCAGAAGGCATGTGCACATTGCTAGGAGAGATCCACAACAATGGGGTGAAAATAAAGTGGGGATATATACAGAGGTACAATAAAATAAAGTTACAAGTGTCAATACCGCATATCAAGTAGGCAGTGAGGTCTTAAGAGATAACGCTTACCCTAGCACGAGGAAATAATTAGAGCATCCACTTCTTCAGGGGGGAGTGGATATCCCAGAAGAAGCGTACGCTGCATCGTGAAACGGCCATCGGAGGTCTTCCCACCTGTCCCTTATTCCCTTGAATTCCCTTGAATTACTTCTTCATGCTGGGGTAAGCAATTTTTAACTACAAGTATACCATGTGACATATCTCTGGTTTATGTGCATAAAAATTCAAAGTTTGAAAGTTCCAAAATTTTCACCAAATTTCTGATATTTTCACAAATAAATGCAAAAAATATTATTCTACATTTACCACTATGATGAAGTAAAATATGTCACAAAAAATTATTCTTAGAATCAATGGGATCCATTGAAGCTTTCCAGTTATTACCTCATAACGTTAAATTGGTCAGAATCTAAATAATAGCCTTGTCCAAAAAGTGGAATCAGGTCTGTGAGTGAAGGGGTACTACTGTATGTAGTTTTTGATGCATTTTATGTGCTCACCTGGTGGGGCTGTGAAACCACAGAACCTGTAGAGCTTATCAACAATGGGGATCCAGGATAGAGTTGCAGCTGAGTGGGATGATAGTCAGAAGGTGGAGTAACTTGAAAAGCATCAGGGAGGTTATTCCTGATCTGGCTCACCCCATAAAGTTTGCTAAGTTGTCAGAAGAGGGTGTGTCAGTACATAAGTAGCACTGCAGCAGCAAGTTGGGAGAATGTCAGCTCCAGTAAGGGGAAAAAAGGAGTGCAGGGCAGGAAAGATAGGTCCTGGTAGTAAGGGACTTCATTCTTAGAGGAACAGGTGGGGCAATCTGTCACAAGGGACTAGTAACTGAAGAACAGGTGAAGATAGTGCAGAGAGTGACCTGGTGAAGATAGTGTAGTATGTTGTGCTGGAAAAGAATGACGCCAGGCACAACAGGAAGGGACTATGGGGAAAATAAATATGTGAGACACTGATGATTTTTGCAAGTATTTGCACCTACAAAGAATGGAGAGGTCGGTAACAGACAAAATGAAAAAAAACAAAAAAATCACAGTGTGATTTTACAATAACTAATTTGCATTTTATTGCATGCAATGAGTATTTGATCATCTAACAACCAGCATAAATCTGCCTGTCAAAGACCTGTTAATATCCAATAGTGATGACAGGTATACAAATAGCCGCCTACTCGTTAGAGTCATCCCCTGCTGGAATGACACCGGCTCCAACATGCTTTTTGGTTCAATGACTTTGTCTGCTGAACAATATTATGGGCCCATATTTACTACTAATTTTATATTCTTAACCAAAGTGAGTTGCTTAAAGGATTATCAGATGGCGTTTCTTTAGTCTGCTCTTTATAGTTACCCTGTGATAAACACCTCTTTGTTAATGATAATATAAACCAGCACTACTGAAAAAGGCCAAAATCTCTAGAACCATATAGAGTATTTTAACTACATAAAAAAGTATAATCAGAGGAGCGAAGCAAATAAAATAAGTGCTAAAACATGTAACTTTTGACCCTTTGACAGATCTTCTTTAACAGCTAACCCATGCCCTGTGTCATGATTCCTCTGTGCAGAGCATCTTGCACAGTAGGAGATGTTCTGCTGTGTTTCCCTGGAATACTGAGCTGGCAGGTTGATTGATTGCTCAGGTGTTTCATCTTTCTGGTAATTGATCTATGCTCCCACAGAATCATACCAGTCGTACATTCGGGTTCTGTTGTTGTCCTGTTGGCCTGTATTTCTGCTAGTGTTCTGATCTTTGTTTTTTGACCCCGGGACTATTGTTTGGCTCCTCTCTACCCGCTCCCTGTTCCTGTCGCGACCTCCTGGCTTTAGACCTTGGACTGTTACCTGACCAAGTCTCAGAAAACTCTCTGAATCTATTATGTGCCTTTCTGGAATTCTGACCCCTGGATTGTTACCTGAGTATGTATGGAGATAACCCAGTTGCACTGTGAACATAATTGTTGTACGCCCACATTAACTCTGGTATCAGTTCAGGCCAACAACTCTTTTGGTCTTGCTCTAGGGTTCTCAACATCTGCAACAGAGTTCTACTGAACCTTTCGCAAGCTCCATTGCCTTATGGATGGTAATGAGTAGTCCGGGACTGTCGCACATCGTACAACTGGTGTAACTCCGTTATAAGTTTAACTTGGAAACAGGCTCCTTGATCAGAGTGTACTCTTTTCAGACAACCATACACTTGAATGAAGTTTGCAGATGGCTTGAACTGTTGTCTCCGCAGTTTGATCCTTAGTGGGTACCACCACAGCATATTTTTTTAAATGGTCTGTCAGTACTAGGCAGGACGTATGTTCACTCTTTGAGGGACCCACAGACAAATAATCGATCATCAAAATTTCTAACGGGGCAGACGTTACAACGGTTTGTACTGGAGCCCTCTCCTCCCAGGATTTGTTGACTTCATAGGTACGGCACTGAATACACACTTTGCGAACTACCTCTTCTAAACCAGGAGTGTAAACAAATCTACGTAGACACTTGTAAGATGTGTCCAGCCCAAAATGAGCACCTTGTACATGGACCTCTCAAGCCACCTGAGGAGCCAGGGATCCTGGAATCACCACTTGCCAGCGATACCCTAATTCAGCATTAACATACATGCAATGATACAAAACTCCGTCGGCTACAACAAGCAGATCCCATTGTCGCAGTAATTTCTGCCCCTCGGGCTTTAATTTGTTTCGCTCATCACCCTTAGGCCAAAAGTGATCATTCAACCACTGCTGAATCAAGGCCAATTCTACATCTGCATCTTGCACCTGGACCCAATCTTGTCGAGTTCTACCTAGTAAAGTGCCTATCTGAGCATCTATCCCACTTAAGCGAACTACATCTACGAATACCAGCAATCGTCTAAGATCTGGTATTTCTGTCTTCCAAATCCTCTTCTGTTGCCCTTTCCAGGGTTTTATGGGGTACCCTTAACAATGCATCAGCATTCGCGTTCTCCCTCCCAGAGCAAAACCGGATTTGGTAATTGAATTTTGACTTTCTGGACATCCACCTCTGTTCTAGCGCTCTTAATTTGCCAATACCTAGGTGAGCAAGTGGGTTATTGTCAGTCATGACCAGAACTTCTGAGCCTGCCAGGTAACGAGCAAATTTTTCAGTCATGGCTCACACTAATGCCAGCATCTCCAATTTGAAAGAGCTATAATTTTCATAATTTCTTTCTGCGTCTCTCAGAGACCGACTCGCATATGCAATAACTCGCTTGTGCCTATCTTGCTCCTGGGCTAGTACCGCCCCCAATCCATGCAGACTGCCATCGGTATACAACCTGAAAGGACAATCGAAGCGCGCATATGCCAACAGGGGTACCTGAGTAAGAGCGTTCCGGATCTGATCAAACGCCTCTTGTTGTCTCTCAGTCCATCGAACAGGCCTACTTTTAGGGCCCCGATTAGTACCCCTCAATAACTCATTTAAAGGCTCAGCCAGCTTGGCAAAATCCTTCACAAACCGGCGATAATAACCAGCCAACCCCAAAAAGGCCCTCACTGTCTTAACAGTCCCGGGGATAGGCCACTTTTGAATGGCTTCAATTTTGCTCTCAGCTGGTCTTACTCCCTCAGCCGACACAACATGACCGAGATATTCAATCTGTCTGCGGAACAGACGACACTTTTTGAGCTTAATTTTTAACCCTGCATCCATCAACGTTTGAAGTACTTGCCGAAGCTTCAGAAGATGATCCTCGAAAGTGTCTCCAAATATAATCACATCATCAAGGTAAATCAGTATTGACTCAAAATTATATTCCCCAAGACAATACTCCATCAGTCATTGGAAAGTACCGGGAGCATTAGTCAAGCCAAAAGGTATCCGATTGAACTCAAATAGGCCCATAAGCAAGATGAATGCCGTCTTTGCTCTATCTTTGGCAGCTACTGGAACCTGCCAGTATCCACTAGCAAGATCCAGGGTAGAGAAATATGTAGCCTTTCCCAACGCTGACAAAGACTCCTCAACACAAGGCAGAGGATAGGAATCTCTTACTGTGTGTGAATTCAGCTTTCTATAAACTACATAGAATCGGAGAGTACCGTCTTTTTTTCGGACCAGTACCACTGGAGCTGTCCAAGGGCTTTGACTTGGACGAACCACCCCATTATCCAACATTTGAGATAACATGTTTTTCACCTCTTGGTACATTGTTGGTGGAATTTGACGGTACCTTTCCCGAATCGGCAGGGCGTCTCCAGTATTGATCTCATGTTCAATACAGTTAGTACACCCAAAGTTCTCATCTCCCTGAGAAAACGCTGATTGGAATGCCTCCAGTTCTTTTATCTGCGTGGGGGTGATCGAGGAATATTCCATCTCCATCAGCTCCAGGATTTTCCTACTGTTCCATTTGGAAGTAGGTTTCTCGTTTGCCTCAAGCTGACGTGTCACCATCCAGGTCGTATGCCCGCTCAAGTCCAGAGTAAACAAATTTTGGGGAACAATTTCTTCATTACAAATGTACACCTCAGCCAACTTTGTCCCAGCCAACATGGTTAATTCATATTCCTGAAGATTCAGACATCTCACAGGCACATTCCCATCTCTTACAATGGCCACTGTGTGAGCCACAAGCTGCCCACTCGAGTTCTCTGCCCTACATATAGGCTCCAGGATAACCTCTATGCCATTTAACACTAGAACTACTGGACTCGTGACACCTATATAGAAATACATGGTGCAAAGTAGTCAAAATGACTACCTCAGTAGTTCTAGTGTTAACCTCTTGTCTGTTCCAACAGACATCATTAATACCTTTTCCTGGCCTGCCGCTCTCTTAGCGTTTACATCAGAAGGCACATACACTACCCCCACAGCTCTCCCCTTGGTAGCACTTTTTTGTATGCTACAGGTACGTACCATCTGACATAACACCCGTTGGGTTTTCCTGTGAGGCGTAGCCCTCCTCCAATAACCAGAACCTTCCTGTTCAAACAACCGGGAATCAAGTTCTCTCAGAACATTCATTCATAAGACCACCGGAAGGCCCGGTCTGGCCTGGGTTTTAACCAGCACCACCCCCTTGATGCCCAGTTCCTGTCCACATACTTCTACATTCATCCAGGCAACCCCTGTCACCGGGATCTCTTCATTATTAGCTGCTAAAAGGTTAATCCAATGCCCAGACTCTGGTTTAACCAATTGTCCAAAGTGTTCTTTGAAGTACTCCACTGGTATAGTGGTCACTTCTGATCCCGTGTCTACGAGGCATATTACTGCCTTCCCCTCTAGACTTATCTCTAACACCGGGCTATACGCAATCAAGTCGGTTGGGCACTTAGCAGACAAGGGATCTTGTCCTTGCCTCGCCGTATGCCCAACTACAGTGAGGGTTTTCCCTTCTAACGAATCCATCGAGTCTCTTGGGCCCTGCTTTGGACAGTCCCATCTTAAATGTCCAGGTTCCTGACAGTTACAGCAGTGCCTCACACCCTGGTTCCGATACTCTGAGCCTCTGGCATGGGAACTTATATTCCCTACCCAAGGGGGTCTTCCCTGCTCGCGTCTGTCCCAAGGCATATATTCCGAAGAAGGTGAAGGGGCCGACCTGCCCGAACCGAACCTCAAGCAGTCAATGGGGTTTTCCTAAGCTGTCATTCGAGTCAGCTTTCCCTCCAACCGCTCAATTGACTTCAGCATGTTGAACATCTGCTCCTGCATCATGTTCTGGGGATCCTGTCCTTTTCCTACCACTTGAACACAGTTATGAGAGGTATCCCCTCTCATTTCCATATTGCGAGCCATTGCCTCTTTCTGTGTTTTCTCATAAGTTATATCAGGTTTTTTCCGCACTAGTGCGGACAGTTCTCCCCGCAAGATGTCATTTTGTAATCTCTCCATAAAATGATCTCGCAAAGCATGATCTTCATCTACAATAGTCTCTACTACCGATGAGGATTTCTTTCGAACATCTCGATATAACTCCTCTAGTGCAATAGCATATTGCACCAGACTTTCCCCAGCCCTCTGTACGCGAGCGAACAGCTTGACCCTTAAGTGTCTTACGCTTCTGTTCCGACTTCAATAACACTGCTCATCTCAGCTTTGTCTCTGTGGCAACCAACCGACTTCTCTTCACAACAAAACTTTATTCATCCTCAACTTGACTGACAGAGCAATGGTGCAATAAAAGTATTTTATAAATCAAGTCACAAAATTGCATTTCCACTGAACATTTCGGCTATTATTTACATCACAGTACTCACAAAAATATTCAAGTATTATTTTGTTAACACTTAATAAAATTTAGAACAACAGTGAGTGTTGCTGACATCTAGTGGTCAGATGCCATCGTTACAGGTGTGCCTTTTGCTCATAGTCAACACCAACATGCATATCTCTATACACTCTCCTACACTCTACTACTTTGGGAGACCTGGAAGGGAAGTCGTGGAACTGAACCTTTCAGCGCCGGAAGGGTTCAAGTATCGAACTCCGCACGAATGAATGCGGGACAATAAGTGCAAACTGGAGGCGGTACATAAGCTGGCAAAGGAGTGATTACAAAGTCATCCCCACCACGACCGAGGGGTGGTGTCCAGAGAAACATTTCAGCAAGGGGACCGAGTTCTGGCACGAGTTACTCGACCAGATGGGAAATTGGCTAACCGGTGGGAAAATATTCCGTATACAGTGATTAAAGTCTCCTCGGAAAGCAGTGTGTATACAATTACCCCTGAAGGGAGTGATGGTCCTTGTCGCACGGTGCATAGAAATTGGTTGAAACGTTGTGTGTCAGTTGCCCCAGAACCACAGGATGAGATGCCGAGGTTGCCTAACCCAGGGGTATTGACAAAACAACCAGCGACATCTGGTGTGATTGTTTTGATGAGCCTGAGATAGAAATGAGAACTCAACCAAGAATCCCTGAAAGTCCGGAAATCCCTCTGGAGGTAGTGTTGTCACCTGACACACCTGCTTGTTCCTCATAGGTCGATCTGCGGAGATCAAAGAGGGAAACTGCTGGTATTCCCCCTAAGAGATATAATACTGATCAGTAAGTGTTGACTTGTAATTTGTGCAAATAAAGATGGTCAGGACGACCAATTATAAGTGGGGTAGAGTGTAGGAGAGTGTATAGAGATATGCTTGTTGGTGTTGACTATGAGCAAAAGACACACCTGTAACGATGGCATCTGACCACTAGATGTCAGCAACACTCACTGTTGTTCTATATTTTATTAAGTGTTAACAAAATATTACTTGAATAATTTTGTGAGTACTTTGATGTAAATTATAGCCGAACATTTCAGTGGAAATGCAATTTTGCGACTTGATTTATAAAATATTTTTATTGCACCATTGCTCTCTCAGACAAGTTGAGGATGAATAAAGTTTTGTTGTGAAGAGAAGTTGGTTGGTTGCCACGGAGATGAAGCTGAGACGAGCAGTGTTTTGTGTGTGCTCCTGTGACTGGTGATGTCTGGGACAATAATCCAAATTTCCATTCTGGGGAGAGCATGAAAAAGAAAACCAACAACAGAAGATCATTTAAAAGAGCCGACCAGTTTGTGAAGTGTGACACGGTGCCTGTGGAAGGATAAAGCACTCTATATCCAAAACAAGGAGGAGGTACCTCATGTTCTTTGTTCTATATTAAATTCTCCTTGACCGGTCCAACGAGTTTAGCTAGGGTTAGCTAGGTGTTTAGACCAGCCTAAATAACAGGGCTCTATGGGACAGTGTCAGTGAGGCATGAACTGCATTCATCTTCCCAACGACTGTTTATACGACAGTGCGAAGTTCAGAAAGGCCACACCCAGTGGTGAAGTTCCCCAAGGCACCCTCCTGCTCTTATTGGATTTTCCCGTGGAGCATGTTAATCAAATGAAATTGTTAATATTTGTATTTCTTGCAAATGAGAATTGAATATGGTCACTTATTTTATGTTATTCTTGTTGGTAAACTTGGGTTAAATTCTGCTTAGCTGTACAGCTGAGTTTGGTCATATTGGAATCCCGGGGAGTTTATTGATCGGGGATAGTGTTAAGATTGTGAACCAGCAGAAAAGACATATGTTACGGCTTCCCCTTTTGAACTAATCCTGTGTAGATCCAGACATATTTAGGGGAGGGGGTGGCATTATTGGACCCAGGGAAGACATCTCATTTTACGGACCAAGAGTGGGTGGCTCTTCTCCTGGTAAGAAAATTAGAAACATAATTCTCTTGTATGAGTTGTTTGATTTTTAGCTGCTTATTTTACTAGTTTCTTTTCCTTCCCATACAAACAGGGGTGTGTTTTGTGACAATAAACCTTGTTATTGTTTTACCATCGTTTTTGGAAAAACTCATCTGTCCTGTCAGTGGCATAACTGTATCATAGCAGAATTGTATCCCCGCCGTCGCCCAGATGTTTTGAAAAAAAAATAAAAAGGGCACCTTCTAACAAGTACACCTCTGTGTACTCCCTGTATCCATATGTGTCCTCCTGTTACCAGACCCCAGCTTTCCTGACTACTCTTCTGTCTGTATAACCCCCGTAAGTAGTGACTGAATAACACCCTTCTAATGTAACTAGCAGCATATACAGTATGTGAGCAATGTCTTCCCCAATCTTACTCTGAACATCCTAAAAATACTGAAGACTCTGGTACATACCAAGGATCAAAATGTTTGATAACAAAAGTAGTGATTTTTATGAATGAATTGTAAGTTGTATATTATATTGTTTTGGAGAAAAAGAACGTAAGATGACTTGGCGCATACGGTTCTTTTACTCACAAGAAACCCATTTTTGTGTCGACATTTTCCAAGCTCTGGATTACTTGCTGACTAAAGCTACTTTCCTGTCTTAACTATCTTATCTGCTCATGTTCTTATTTTATGACAAGGAATGAAAACTTGTGGCAATCACTGATGCAGAAAAGCTTGAAGTTATCATTAAATACAGCATCTATTTCACAATGGCATTCCAAAACTAGTTAATGCTGCTGTTCCTGGTAAACCCTAAGCTGCAGATTTAATGCGGCCAGCCTGAGACATTTCGCAGTGGAACAATCATGTTTATATGGTATGTTGAATTTCATCAGGTCTATCATCTTTTGTACATATTTTACTGATTATATTTTCTAGACTTGACATATGTCAATACATCCTTAAAGCAACTGTCATATGTAAAGTATATTATTTCCTACTCTAAAAAATGTAATATGAAATAAGATGTACTAGCATCACAGGTTTTCTTCTACATGTGTTTTAAAAACATGCATCCCAAAGTTTTATTTATGGTTAAGTGACAACTCATCATGCATCCAATAAGGGGTACACAAACTAAGGGTACTTTCACACTTGCGTTCAGCAGAGTCCTTCACTATGGAGAATAGTGCAGTCTGTTAACGCACTGTGCTATTCTCCATAGACTTGTATGGATGACGCACTGTAACGCAAGTGTCAGCGTTGCATCCGCTGGGCGATGCAGCGTCATTATTTTGACGCTGCGTCAGGCGGAAGGAACGCAGCATGTAACGTTTTTTTGAGCAGCGGAATCCTTTGGATTTCACTGCGCATGCTCTCTCTGGCTTCCTCCACCCATAACCAGGGTACACATCGGGTAACCAAGGAACCCTGGTTAGTGTGCCGGGAGCCTGACACTTCCTCGCTCGGCTCCACCCCCTCCCACACACCGTATGTATACACACACACACACACACAATCGCGCGCACACATACACTCTCACACTCACCTGTCCCCCACCGATGCAGTCCCCGCGGCACTGACGTCCTCAGCCATGGCCCCGCTCAGCTCCACCCACATTGCACTCCGCCCGACGCTCCCGCCCCCCAAACACATTATTGGTGACCGAACGATCAGCTGATCACCCGGCGGCTGGCTACTGGGAGTGATTGGCTTATCACCCGGCGGCCGACTAGTGTTAGCGATCAGCTGATCGTTCACAATAGTCTGCCGAAAAAAAAACCCCATAACAGGTTGCGTTGTTTTGCAGCATCCGTTGCATCCGTTGTGCCATTATATGCAACACATCTGTTGCATCCATCACACAACGCAATGCAACGGATACCGTTCAACGCAAGTGTGAAAGTAGCCTAACTTTGAAGGTGCACAGCGGTCAATCGGGGAGGAATACAGTGGAACCTTGGTTAACGAGAACAATCCGTTCTGGGAGTGTGCTTGTTAACCTAGTAACTTGCCTAGCAAAGCAAGATTTCCCATAGGAAATCATTGCAATGCAGACAATTCGTTCCACAACTTGTTAAATGTCCCATCCTGGTCCCCTATTGTGCCATTCCACACACGTACAAAAACGTACAAACACGCACAAACACACACAAACACACACAAACACGCACGCACATACACATTATGCTCACCTTACCTTTCATTCTATCGCTGGTCTCCTAGATCTTGCAGTTCGCCGGTACAGGATGTGTATCGGGTAACCATCGTGACCGATTCCGGCTCTTCCGCTGCCAGAGCGTTGACATCAAAGGCAGGAGCCGCTTGCCTCTGATTGGTCAGCGCGCTGCCTTTGAGTAGAGGCTGACAACAGAAGTTCCTCCTTCATCGCGATGGTTACCGATGCAGATCCTGTAGCGGCGACCTACAAGATTCATGAGGCCGGTGATGGAACTGAAGGTAAGGTGAGAATAATATGTGTGTTCGTGCGTGTTTGTGTGTGTTTGTGAGTGTTTGTGTCTGTTTGTGAGTGTTTGTGCAGACTGTAAGAGCGGGTCAGAGCGCGGTGGATATACGGACCCGGAAGTGTGTGCGGTGAGTATTTTGCTCATACGGCAAAGTTTGCTTGTAAAGTGAGTTACAAATTAACAGCAAGCTTTGCTCGTTAAGCGGAATGCTCGCTAACTGGGTGACTTGTTAACCGACGTTCCACTGTATTTTCTCTATATACTACAGTATGTTCTATGCTTTTGACCTATGAAAAACAAAGTACATATCTTAATCCAGTTTCTTACACAGTATACTTTAGGCCCAGGTGTCGTATCCTTGTAAAGACACAGGGGATAGAGGGTTACCATCACTCTGTGCTAAATAAATGCATACAGAAACACGAGTGGTGAGCCACTGATAACTCTGCTCTGCACATGAGTTTTCACTGCCAAAATGAATTTAATTGTTTTTTCTCGGCTTTACAGGCACATTGTCCATCCAGATACAGTGTCGCACACTTCGCATTGCTAGTGCACAATGTGTAAACAAAAAAAGCTGAAAAATGAGTTATCTTCCTTTGCAAGAAAGCTAATATAAAATAATAAAAAACAATGATTAATAAAATTTTGTAATACACTTACACTAAAGTAAGTCACTTATTAGTAAATAACAGTAATATTTTTTTTACTGTAGCTATACAATGTGAATATAATGGTGGTTCTAAATGGCATAAATATAAATGGCAAATTTACTCACTGAAAATTAAATTTTTGGAAAAAATTCACCGTTTGAATTTCTAAAGTTTAGATTGTCTTTCTTTAAACTAAAAAAAGTCAGCAACATACACATGCCTCTTTTCTTTTTGTGCATACAGTATTTACACCATAGTGGGTTTTAGTATACTTTGAAATAACAGGGAAAAAAAAGTTTAAAGTATTTTTAAATATACAGTATGGATTTTGTGTATATGCATATACAGTATATTGTCCATAGTTTGTATAAATGCTTCCACGATATGTTTGTTAAAGATGAGCCACCCCCCTAGTGTTCGAGTTCGGTTCGTCGAACGGCCGCTCAGTTCGCCGAACATTCGCCGAACACCTTCAAACCCCATTGAAAACAATGGGAGGCAAACACATACAAACACATTATACATGTACACATACAGTTAATAAACATTGCCATTACACTTACAGGTCCTGCACTCTGTCTCCCGCCGCTTTTCCTTCCGATAATCGCTGCGCCCTCCCGGTGACCAGCACTGATGACAGGACCTTCCGTGAAGTCGTCATAGCATGTGATCAGTCACATGTGTATTATCTCATTGGCTACAGACTGGTCACATGGTTAGACGTCATGCTAGGTCCTGTCTTTGCATCTCTTCGGTAAGCTGTGCTCGTTTGAGCATCTCCGTGTACCAGTGAGATGCTTCGGCACATGCTTGGCTCCCCATTCCTGCATATGGGCGCTCTTTACAGAGTCAGCTCACATGAAAGGACTGGATGCCACAGCCGGTGAATAACGGAGATCACCGTTGCTATAGTAACCCGCCTGTCAGATTACTATTTCAACGGTGGCAACAATGACATCACCGCTTACAACCCGCAGTCTCTGGTCACTCACTGAGTGATTAGACTGCACGGGAGCAGCAACGTCTTCCTCCCATGCAGTGCTGTCTGATGTAGCAGAGCTGCATGGGTTGAAGGAAAAAGAAGATAGAAGACCAGGATCGTGGAGGACTGAGAGGGAGTAATAAACATAAAGTCTCTAAGTGTGTCTGTGTATTTATTTCTATTAAAGTATTTTTTCTCTGTGTGGTGTCTTTTTTTTAACCCTTTATTGGAGATTCTTAATGGCCGGGTATAACTTGCCTGACATTAAGAATCTCTGGCTTAATAGTAGCTAGTAAAACAAAGCTAGAATTAACCCATTATTACTCAGCAAGCCACCCAGCATCAGGGCAGCTGGAAGAGTTGGATACAGCACCAGATGATGGCGCTTCTATGAAAGTGCTATTTTCTGGGGCGACTGCTAACTGCAATTCACAGAAAAGGGGCCCAGAAAGCTCGGGCCAACCTGTGCGGCAGATTCCAATCCTCAGCTGCCTAGTTGTACCTGGACACAAAAATGAGGCGAAGCCCATGTCGGTTTTTTTTTTTTTTGTTTTTTTTAATTATTTCATGAAATTCATGAAATAATTAAAAAAAGGGCTTCCCTATATTTTTAGTTCCCAGCTGGGTATAAATAGGCAGCTGGGGGTTGGGGGCAGCCAGACATGCCTGCTGTACCTGGCTAGCATACAAAAATATGGCGAAGCCCACGTAATTTTTTTGGCGGGCAAAAAAATCCCAAAAACAGTCCCGGATGGATTTTGCTGAGCATTGTAGTTCTGAAGCTGCTGTCTGCTCTCCTGCATACACTAGTGAATGGAGCATGCTGAGCCTTGTAGTTCTGCTCCCCCTGCCTCTCGCTCCAGCATACAGTCCTGGATGGAGGATGCTGAGCCTTGTAGTTCTGCAGCTGCTGTCTGCTCTCCTCCATACAGACAGACAGTAGCTGCAGAACTACAAGGCTCAGTATACTCCATCCAGGACTGTAGGCAGAAGTTTTTTGCCCCCCCCAAAAAATTACATGGGCTTTGCCATGTTTTTGTATGCTAGCCAGGTACAGCAGGCTGCGCCCAACCCCCAGCTGCCTATTTGTACCCGGCTGGGAACAAGAAATATAGGGAAGCCCTTTTTTTTTAATTATTTCATGAATTTCATGAAATAATTAAACAAAAAAAAATGACGTGCGCTTCGCCCAATTTTTGTGTCCAGCCACGTACAACTAGGTTGCTGAGGATTGTAATCCACAGCGCAGTGTGCCCAAGCTTTCTGGGCACCCCTGCTGAGAATTGCAGTCTGCAGCCGCCCCAGAAAATGGCGCTTTCATAGAAGTGCCATTTTTTGGCGCTGTATCCAACTTTTTCCAGCTGCCCTGGTGATGGGTGGCTTGCTGGGTAATAATGGGGTTAGGGCTAGCTGTATATTATCAACCGGCCCTAAGCCCGAAATTCATGGTGTCACGCCAATATTAGACATGGCCACCATGAATTTCTAGTACAGATAAAAAAAACACAACACACAAAAAAATATTTTTATTAGAAATAAAACACAACACAATTAGTGACTCTATCTTTATTGAAATAAAGAACTCCCCTCCACAGTAATCCTGGGTCAAGGGTCCCGTGCCGTCTAAACCAGATCCAATATCATCTGATCGGTTTGCTGGAAGGCAAAGCGATCAAAGGATGTTTCAGGTTCAAGGGCCTGAATCACATGACACAGCAGCTGATTGTATAAACGGCTTTTATACAATCAGCTGATGCATCAGTGCAAAAAAAAAAAAAACTACACACTTCTGTGCAAACTCCTGTCCGGCAGCAGCAGCTCATAGTTTAGCCGGCCGGGTGGTAAAAAGCCGGCCTCACCGCACGACTTATAGTGTCAGCTGATTCCGTATGGTGACTGCATCAGCTGATCATTGATAGGTCTGAGAGAGAGAAAAGAGAGAGAGATGAGAGAGAAAGAGAGAGAGAAAAGAGAAAAAGAGAGAAAAAGAGAGGAAAAGAGAAAAAAAGAGAGAGAAAGAGAAAAAGAGAGGGAGAGAAAGAGAACAAGAGAGAGAAAAAGAGAGAACAAGAAAGAGAAAGAGAGAACAAAAGAGAGAGCGAAAAAGAGAAAGAGAGAGAAAGAGAAAAATAGAGAAAAGAGAGAGAGAGAGAAAAAAGAGAGAAAAAGAGAGAACAAGAGAGAAAAAAGAGAGAACAAGAGAGAAAAAGAGAGAACAAGAGAGAGAGAAAAAGAGAGAGAGAAAGAGAAAGAGAGAAAAAGAGAGAAAGAGAAAAAGAGAGAAAATGAGAAAAAGAGACAGAAAGAGAAATAGAGAGAAAAGGAGAAAAAGAGAGAAAAAGAGAGAGAGAGAAAAAAAGAGAGAAAAAAGAGAGAAAGACAACAAGAGAGAGAAAAAAAGAGAGAAAAGAGAAATAAAGAGAGAAAAAGAGAGAGTGAAAAAGAGAGAGGAAAAGAGAAAACGAGAGAGAAAGAGAGAAAAAGAAAAAGAAAGAGAAAGAGAGAAAAAGACAGAAAAAGATAAAAAGAGAAATATAGAGAAAGAGAAAAAGAGAGAAAGAAAGAAAAAGAGAGAAAAAGAGAAAAAGAAAAAGAGAAAGAGAGAGAAAGAGAAAAAGAGAAAAAAGAGAAAAAGAGAGAGGAGAGAGAAAAGAAGAGAGAGAGGAGAGAGAGGAGTAGCAATGCAGCCTCATTCCATGAACTGCTCCGATTTTAGAGGTGTGTCCCAAGGCTCACAGCTCCGGCTCCTCCCCTCAGTGCATAATTAAATTATAATCATAAATACATAATGATTATAATTTAAAATGAAAAATAAATTAAATTCTTTACCAGGACGGCCGGGACTCGAACTCGTGAACTAATTCTCCTTAGGCAGTAGCTCTATCCATTGAGCCACTGCCTCTAATGAAAAGCATAGGAAGATTTGGTAATCTTGACCTCTGTATTGCACTTGAGAATCCAGAAGTAGATTATTCAGCAACAAGGATGGATGGAGGGGATGTATGGAGAGAGGGATGGATGGAGGGATGGAGGGATGGATGAATGGATGGAAGGATGGATGGAGGGATGGATGGATGGATAGAGGGATGTATGGAGGGATAGAGTGATGCAGGGAGGGATGAATGGATGGAGAGATGGAGGGATGAATGGATGGAGGGAGGGATGAAGGGATGGATGGAGGGATGGATGGAGGGATAGAGGGATGGACTGAGGGATGGAGGGAGGGATGAAAGGAGGGATGAATGGATGGAGAGATGGAGGAAGGGATGGAGGGAGGGATGAATGGATGGAGGGAAGGATGGATGAGGGATGGAGGGATGGATGAATGGATGGAGAGATGGATGGAGGGATGGATGGATAGAGGGATGGATGGAGGGATAGAGGGATGGAGGGAGGGATGAAGAGAGGGATGAATGGATGGAGAGATGGATGGAGTGAGGGATGAATGGATGGAGGGAGGGATAGAGGGATGGATGGAGGGATGGATGGAGGGATAGAAGGGAGGGATGAGGGGAGGGATGAATGGATGGAGAGATGGAGGGAGGGATGGAGAGAGGGATGAATGGATGGAGGGAGGGAGGGATGGAGGAATGGATGGATGGAAGGAGGGAGGGATGGATGGAGGGATGGATGGAGGGATAGAGGGATGGATGGAGGGATAGAAGAGAGGGATGGAGGGAGGGATGAGGGGAGGGATGAATGGATGGAGAGATGGAGGGAGGGATGGAGAGAGGGATGAATGGATGGAGGGAGGGAGGGATGGAGGAATGGATGGATGGATGGAAGGAGGGAGGGATGGATGGAGGGATGGATGGAGGGATGGATGGAGGGATGGAGGGAGGGATGAAGGGAGGGAGAGATGGAGGGAGGGATGGAGGGATGAATGGATGGGGGGAGGGATAGAGGGATGGATGGAGGGATGGATGGAGGGAGGGATGGAGGGATGGAGGGAGGGATGAGGTGAGGGATGAATGAATGGAGAGATGGAGGGAGGGATGGAGGGAGGGATGAATCGATGGAGGGAGGGATGGGGGTATGGATGGATGGAAGGAGGGAGGGATGGAGGGAGGGATGGAGGGATGGCGGGAGGGATGGATGGATGGAGGGATGGATGGATGGATGGGAGGGCAAACACCGGCACTACCGCACTCATCACTGCACACATGCAGGCACTACAACCCCCATCATCCCCGCACACGCAGGCATTACCTCAGTGACGTCCTCGCTGACAGCGCGGCTCCCTTCAGCTGCGGCATGGATCTGACACAGAGCGCTTGTGTTCTACGGCACTCCCTGTCAGCTTAATGTAGCAGAGCTGGATGCATCGCGGGACTTCTGTGGATTACGTCGGACCTGGAGGGGTATTTGGGGATTTTAATAAAATGGTAAAAGAGGGTGTTTTTTTGTCTTTTATTCCAAATAAAGGATTTTTCCTTGTGTGTTTAATTACTTTCACTTACAGGTTAATCATGGAAGATATCTCAGGGAGACGCCTGCCATGATTAACTCCTTATTACCCCAATTGCCACAACACCAGGGCAATTCGGGATGAGCCGGGTAGAGTCCCGGGACTGTCACATCTAAAGGATGCGGCAATTCCGGGCGGCTGCTGGGTGATATTGTTAAGGTGGTGGGCTCCCCATAACGTGTCGCTCCCCATCCTGACAATACCAGCCTCCAGCCGTGTGGCTTTATCTTGGCTGGTATCAAAATTGGGGGAACCGCAGGGTTTTTTTGTATGTATTTATTTATTTTACTGCACGATATAGACCCGCCCGCCGGTGGCTGTGATTGGTTGCAGTGAGACAGCTGTAACTCATCATGGGGGCGTGTCTGACTGCAACCAATCATGGGCGCCGGTGGGCGGGGAAAGCAGGGAATACCAGATTGAATAATGAGCAACAGCTTTTTTCGAAAGAGGAAAAGCCGCCGGAGCTTTGTGACAGCCATGCAGCGCCGCGCCCATGATCGGTGAGTAGGAAAGAAAGAGGGAATGTGCTGGGGACACAAAATGTATGCAGATACGCAGCGTGTGCACATAGCTTTACTGTGAAAAGCCACGCTTTTGGTGATCGCACCATTATCTAATGGTAACTCGAACTGCCGAACTTGAAGCAAATCATTTGAGTTCATCGAAAGACTCGAACACCGCCCAAAATTACTCGAATTTGAAATTGGTGAACCGTTTGAATCGAACATCACTCAACTCTAATGTTTGTCTTTCAGTTTGTTCCTATTTGTCTGACTGCGGCTTCCAGGACCAATTTAAGACATTCAATTTGCTTCCACATCTTCGCTTGTGGCTTCCAGGATCCTCTTAAGACTTTTAGTTTGCCTCCAGCAACTCCCTTGATTGTAATTCCTAGGCCAATATGAGGACTCCCAAGACTCAGACTTGTGTCTTCGTATTGAATTAACACTTGATCATAAATCTTAGCTTGTCTTTACACAGATCCTCTCTCCAGGCTCTCGGACGTCTCCTGGTCACTTGTCTGTGGCCTCCAGTAAAGGGGGCTTGACACCTATGAGCGATTTTGCATCGTTGCAAAAACATGCAAAATCGCTCATCGGTGACATGGGGGTCCATTCTCGATTATCGTTACTGCAGCAGTAACTAAGTTGTTCCTCGTTCCTGCGGCAGCACACATCGCTCCGTGTGACACCGCAAGAACGAGGAAGCTCTCCTTACCTACCTCCCGACCACAATGCGGAAGGAAGGAGGTGGGCGGGATGTTACATCCCACTCATCTCCGCCCCTCCTCTGCTATTGGGCGGCGGTTCAGTGACGCTGCTGTGACGTCGCTGTGACGCCGCACGGACCGCCCCCATAGAAAGGAGGCGGTTCGCCGGTCACAGTGACGTCGCTAGGCAGGGGGCGGGTACCCACACTAGTGATATCGATACCGATATCGCAGTGTGTAAAGTGGCCTTAAGCCTGCTACTTGTCAGTGGTCTTCAGGACTTAAGTTGTTTGTGTGTGGCTTCCGGGACTCCTTTATGAGTTTCAGTTTGCCTATGGCTTCCAGAACGTCTGCTGTCAGCTTGCAGTTTCCAGGATCTCTTTTAAGACTTTTACTTTAACTTCAGTAATTCTGCTGTTTCAAATGTGCAACACCCACCTGCTGCTCTGATGCCCATGGCCCGTGTACCCACCTGGTCCTTGGCCCTAGAGGATCCACCTCATCTAATGAGTCCGCATTCTGTTACAGTCCATATTTTAAACTGGGGTGGTGTTACAAGGGAAACACCGGCAGATTAGGACCAATGGGTATATATCCAATTCGCCAGTCGGGGCCCACCGTGTTCCAAATGACAATGGAGCTGCTGGCACCCTGTGGGTTAGGCAGAGACTCTAGAGCTGATGACTCAGAGATAACCCAGGAAACTTGGGAACCGGTCACGTGTGTAGGGACATGTCAAACCGGACGACAACCCAGTTAGCGTTTCAGTGGAACGGGTGCTACTCCGACTACTTGTGTAGGTAAAACGTCAGGCCGGATGGTAATTAATTAGCATTGACCGAGAAGACCACTGCGACAGTGCCCTGTGGGCCACGTGTGTAAGACACGTCAGGCCGAGTGGTCCTCCGATTAAAGTTTCATGTCACCTCTCGACTGGCCACGTGTGTGAAGGACACGTCAGACCAGGTAGTCAAACCAGTAGCATTTGACTGGGAAGCCGAGGAGGGAAATAGGGTTCACACACCCAATCCAGGAACACCCTGTAAACTCCACAGGGGTTCTGGAATATGCTGTCCGTGAGACCAGACAGGTAGCGCAGCAGGTATGCTGTCCATGTGCGTAGAGGAAACAATCGGACAAGTAACGCAGCAGGTTTGCTGTCCGTATGTGTGGGAGGCAAAAACGGGCAGGTAACGCAGCAGCCGCAGTCCAGTTAACACCACTGGACTGCTATAGCACAACTTGAACGGCAGCAAGGAAGCACGACGCCTGACCCTGATGTGATGAGCCACGAATCTTGGCGTGACAGGCACCGTTTGCCTAGCCCTACCTACCACTTCCAACAAAGCTTATGCCACCATGAACTCTAAAGGCTGCTTTACACGTAGCAACATCGCTAGCGATGTCGCTGGTGAAAGCACCCGCCCCCGTCGGTTGTGTGTCACGGGCAAATCGCTGCCCGTGGTGCACAACATCGCTCGGACTCGTCACACGGACATACCTGCCTAACAACGTCACTGTGATCGACGAACCGCCTCCTTTCTAAGGGAGCGGTTCCTTCCTTATTGGCGGCGACCGCAGGTACCATGTTGTTCCTTTTTCCTGCGGTGTCAAACATAGCGATGTGTGCTGCCGCAGGAACGACGAACAACATCATACCTGCAGCAGCAACGATATTTGAGATTAGAATGACGTGTCAACGATCAACGATATGGTAAGTATTTTTGATCGTTAACGGTCATTCCTGCGTTTCACACGTCGCAACGACGTCGCTAACAAGGCCAGATGTGCGTCATTAATTCCGTGACCCCCAACGACATCTCGTTAGCGATGTCATTGCGTGTAAAGCCCCGTTAAGTGAAGACTGCGCACCTCCATGTTGTCTCCAGCTTCTTTTCTAACCTGGGTGCTCCCCAAACCCAGGGTGGAACCACCAGGGTCCAATAGCAGAGGTCCATGTCATCAGTGACGTCACCATCGGCCTATCCGGAACCGCCACATCATTGATGACCTCATGGCAGCCACGTCCCAAACACTTCACCAGTCATCGTCTGACGACCGATGGTGAGGTGCCGTCTCATAGGGGCGGGCCTCCGCGAGCCAGTCCGGAATGGCCACATCATCAGGACACCTGATGTGTGTCAGCCTATCAGAGCCTGCCACCTCATGGACATGCCCAGTGAGGTCCTTACCGGACTTAGCCTCTGATGCCTGAGCATGCTCAGTAGCCTGAACCGAGTACTTAGCCTCAGAAATGGCACTATCAGGCTGAGCATGCTCATTAGACAAAACACTGGACTTAAGCTCTGGCTGGGGTAAATCCTCGCGTGCATGCACACTAGCCACCTCTCCACACTTAGACGTGGAGGAAGAAGCAGCCAACTGGATGACCCGAGGCACGGCCAAAAATGGCAGCCGGTGCCTG
This sequence comes from Anomaloglossus baeobatrachus, assembly GCF_048569485.1. Lineage (NCBI taxonomy): Eukaryota > Metazoa > Chordata > Amphibia > Anura > Aromobatidae > Anomaloglossus > Anomaloglossus baeobatrachus. Next base: position 103,133,626 of record NC_134353.1, read on the forward strand.
GGCGCAACAGGAACCATAGCAGGCTGCTTGCGGCAATGGCAGTGCCGATTCGTAACAGTGTTCCCCTCTCTAGCGGCCCACTGAGCGACGGGCAGGCAGTGGAGACAAGCAGTGGGAGCTACAAAACTCGCCCCACAGCACAATATTCTCAGACGACCACCTGATATGTGGGGAATGCCGCTTTAGCCAAGCCATGCCCAGCAGAACATCATTTGCACCTTTAGGGAGAACCAGAAATTAAATGGTCTCCCTATGCCCAGATGACATTGCCAGGATAATGGACACTGTCCGATGGTGAATTACCTCAGGCAAAAAGGACCCATCCACCATATGAATTCTCACTGGCCTTGGCATTTGCACCAGTGGGATGACATGCCGCCGGGCAAAAGAGGAGGAGATGAAGCTATCCCCAGCCTCTGTGTCCACATGTGCCCTTGTGGACCTGGTTGACCCCTTAAAGGAAATGGACACAGGAGACGTCACCCTAATGGATGACGCCTGGTCCAGTCTGCTACCAGCTATGGTCACAGATCGCGGTCGCTTAACCTGGCGCTTTGGGCAACGGTTGGCATAATGAACATACTGCCCACAAGGGAAACAGGAAGTACCCTTGCGACTCGATGACCTAGCAGCACCAACCCTAGAGATGTCCATAGGGACAGTGATGGCCTATAAGGGAGGTTCCGTGGGAGAGGCCACTACAGTGGCTGAACGACCCTCTGACCTGCACTCCAGCTGATGTTCGGAGGTCCGCAGGTCAATGCGGGTAGCGAGAGTCATGAGGCCATCAAGGGTAGTTTTACCTTACGCGACGCTAATGCATCCTTCACGTGCAAGGCTAATCCCTTCCTGAACAGTGGAATGAGAGTCCTCTCTGGCCACCCCAGTTCTGCAGCAGGTGTCCTGAAACTCACAGCATATTGACTCGAGGAGGTACGCCCCTGTTTTAAAGTCAGTAGCTTGGTCAGTAGGGTCAAGTCGTGAGTGACCTGAGGCCCCAGGAACACTTGCCGCATGAACAACAAAGAACTAATTAGAGTCCTGAACTATGGAGTCATTCCTCTCCCACAATGGTGTAGCCCACTCCAGTGCTCAATCAGAGACCAAGTTGAAGATAAAGCCCACCTTCGACTTCTCTGTAGGGAACCGTGCAGCCAGCAGCTGCAGATGGACTGAGCACTGGTTCACAAATCCCCTACATGCCTTGCTGTCCCCTGAAAACTTGTTGGGCAGCAAAAGATGAGGGAGGGAGGGAGGGAGTGGGCTTGGTGGCCGACACCATTGCAGCCGCTTGAGCCACCACATCATCCATATCAGCAGCAAGAGCAGACTGCTCCAGAGACCTTACTCTGGCCTCAAGCTGCTGTATGAACTGATGTAGATGCTCTATCTCCGCCATGCTAGCAAGACCCTGGTGCAGTCTTACTGTTACAGGGAAACCAACAGATTAGGACCAGGGGGTATATATCCCAATCGCCCGTCGGGACCCATCGTGCTCCAGATGGCAATGGAGCTTCTGGCACCCTGTGGGTTAGGCGGAGACTATAGAGCTGATGACTCAGAGATAACCCAGGAGACCTAGGAACCGGTCACGTGTGTAGGGACACGTCAAACTGGACAACAACCCAGTTAGCATTTCGGTGGAGCGGGTGCTACTCCGACCACGTGTGTAGGGAACAAATCAGGCTGAATGGTAACCAGTTAGCGTTGACCGAGAAGACCGCTGCGACAGCGCCCTGTGGGCCACGTGTGTAAGACACATCAGGCCGAGCGGTCTTCCAATTAGCGTTTCTGGTCACTACTCGACTGGCCACGTGTGTGAAGGACACATCAGACCAGGTAGTCACACCAGTAGCATTTGACTGGGAAGCCGAGGAGGGAAATAGGGTTCACACACCCAATCCAGGAACACACTGTTAACTCCACAGGGGTTCTGGAATATGCTGTCCGTGCGCGTAGAGGGCACAACCAGACAAGTGGCGCAGCAGGTATGCTGTCCGTGTGCATAGAGGACACAACCGGACAAGTAACGCAGCAGGTTTGCTGTACGAACAGGTGACACAGCAGCTACAGTCCAGTTAACGCCACTGGACTGCTGTAGCACAGCTGGAATGGCAGCAAGGAAGCATGATGCCTGACCCTGATGTGCTGAGCCACCAATCTTGGCGTGACAGGCACCGTTCGCCTAGCCCTACCTACCACTTCCAACAAAGCTTATGCCACCACTAACTCTAAGAGAAGACTGCACACATCCATGTTGTCTTCAGCACCTTTTATAACTTGAGTCCGCACCAAACCCAGGGTGGAACCACCAAGGTCCAATAGCAGAGTGCCATGTTATCAGCGACATCACCAGCGGCCTATCCAGAACCGTCACGTCATTGATGACCTCATGGCAGCCACGCCACAAACACTTCACCAGTCATCGTCTGACAACCAATGGTGAGGTGCCGTGTCATAGGGCCGGGTCTCCTCGAGCCAGTCCTGAGTGGCCATATCAGCAAGACACCTGATGTGTGTCGGCCTATCAGAGCTTGCCACCTCACGGACATGCCCAGTGAGGTCCTTACCGGATCTAGCTTCTGATGCACTAAGTGCCTGAGAATGCTCAGTAGCCTGAACAACAGTCTCAGAAATCAGACTATCTGCCTGAGCATGCTCAGTAGGCACAACACAGGACTTCGACACGGCACGATGTCCAAGTATCTGTGCAAAGAGGCTTTTCACACTAAGTGTAGGAGCATGCTCAGTAGCCTGAGCCGAGGACTTAGCTTCAGAAATGGCACTATCAGGCTGAGCATGCTCACTAGGCAAAACACTGGACTTAGGCTCTGGCTGGGGTAAATCGGCGTGCGAATGCACACTAGCCGCCTCTCCACACTTAGACGTGGAGGAAGAAGCAGCCAGCTGGATGACCCAAGGCACGGCCAAAAACAGCAGCCAGCACCTGGGCGCAACAGGAACCGCAGCAGGCTTCATAACCGATTCGTAACAGGTGGTTAAACAGCAACTTAAATTGACGAACAGCTCTGTATAAAGATTAAACAAGAATAATAAACTTATATGATTGATTAACTCTTAACACCTAGATGTGTTAAAGCTGGTGATGAGTGAATATATTCAGTACTATTTGTTACTTGCACAAATATTAAGGAACTCAGGATATTCACTACTAGTCTAGTATTTGAGGATGCCTCACATATGCTCAAAGGGTTTTAGTCTGGAGACATGCCTGGCTAGTGTTGCATCTTTACCAACTTTAGATTCTTTATCAAAGTAGTGGTCGCCTTGTATGTATGTTTGAGATTGTTATCATGTTGTAATTAGTGATGAGCGAGCATGCTTGTCACTACTCGGTACTCGCACGAGTATCGCTGTACTCGGGCTGCTCGGCGGGGACCGAGTAATCTCGCGATACTCGTGCTGTACTCGTGGTCTTCATTTCTGCATGTTGGCGCTCTTTTGAGAGCCAGCACTCATGCAGGGATTGGCTGGCAGACCACTGCAATGCCACAGCCCTGTTAGTTGTGGAATTGCAGTGATTGGCCGGCCTGCACAGCGTGACCGAGCCTTTATATCGGCCGGCGCGCTGTGCTCTGCTCACAGCTATCCAGACAGTGAGTGCAGGGAGAGTGTCGCTGATTCAGGGAAAGCTTTGCGGCCCTTTATAGCTTTTTCAGTTGCAGGGCTGCAAACAGTGTGACCAAAAGTCCTTCTCAGGACTATTCTAGTTGTATACAGGCAGGCAGGGTATAGCCAGGTCGGAGTACAGTAGCAGAGTCCTTCTCAGGACTACTGTTGCTATATACAGGCAGGGTATAGCCAGGTCTGAATACAGGCTAGTGACCAAAAGAGTCCTTGTCAGGACTATTGTACCAGTATACAGGCAGGCAGGCAGGCAGGGTAGTGGTGACCGTATACCAGCCTTCATCATATCTGGGGCTGGTGTACACAGTGTAAAACAGTCCAGATAGTGTCTGACTTGTCTGTAATTGTCGCTCCCCAAAAAAACCTGTTAGGTTCTTATTGCGTCCGTGCTTGGTTTTTAAAACCGCACGTGTGTGCCTGTTGGTGGCAGCGTACAGGTGCACTTGTGTGCAATTTCCACACACTTTGATATAACGCACAAGTAGTGAATATACACGTCAGCAGTGCACAGCATTGCAAAATGCGCAAGGGCATTGGCAAGGAACAAGGAAGTGGACGTGATGGTGGTGCAGGCAGAGGCCGAGGTCGTGGGCAAGCTCTAATTTCGCCACAACAAAGGGCCACATCTAGTCGCTCGCACGTCCTGTCCCAAATTCTTGGGGACCGCAGCAGTACACCGCTCTTGAACCAAGACCAGTGTCAACAGGTTGTTAGTTGGATAGCAGATAATGCTTCCAGTCAGATTGGCACCACCACAAACACTCTGTCTTCCACACGGTCAAGTGTCAGTAGCCGTGATACTGCACCGCACATTTCTGAACCTGATCCTCCTTCCTACCACCAGGCTGAGTACACGTCCTCCTCGGACATTAATGATCCCACACTTGGACACTCGGAAGAGCTGTTCACGTTTCCATTCACACATTCTGGCCTCTCGCCAGCTCATATTGAAGTGGGTCATGAGGAGATCGTCTGTACAGATGGCCAAATATTTGAGCAGCCACGTTCTCACGAAGTTGGCAACGTGTCTCAACAAGTGGTGGACGATGATGAGACACAATTGTCAGCAAGTCAGGAGGAGGAGCAGGGTGCGGAAGAGGAAGACGACGTGGTGGATGATCCAGTAACTGACCCAACCTGGCAGGAGGATATGCAGAGCGAGGACAGCAGTGCACAGGGGGAGGGAGGCGTAGCATCACAACAGGCAGTAAGAAGCAGGGTGGTGGCCCCAGGCAGAAGTCAGGCAACCGTTCCCCGGAACAACACGACGACACAAGGTGCCTGTACAAATGTTAGGTCTTCCCGAGTCTGGCAGTTTTTTAAGTTGGATCCAGATGATTCAAAAAAGGCCATTTGCAACACCTGCCGTGCCAGCATCAGCAGGGGTACCAAAACTAGCAGCCTGACCACCACCAGCATGATCAGGCACATGTCAGCCAAGCACCCGACTTTGTGGGAAGTACAACAGAGTCGAGGAGCAGTGCTTGCTGATGTCACTGCTACGTCTTCGCTGGTTGTGCATGCGAGCCAATCCTCTGTCCATGCTGCCTGCGAACAAGCCTCCTCCACTCCTGCACCTGCAGTTGCCTACGCAGAAAGAACACCATCATCAAGCACGTCCTTGTCCCAGCGCAGCGTTCAGTTATCCATTCAGCAAACCTTTGAACGCAGGCGCAAATACACTGCCAACACCCCACATGCCACAGTTCTAAATGCTAACATTTCGCGACTGCTTGCGCTGGAAATGTTGCCTTTTAGGCTGGTGGAGACTGAAGCATTCCGTGACCTGATGGCGGCAGCTGTCCCACGTTACTCGGTCCCCAGCCGCCACTATTTCTCCCGGTGTGCCGTCCCCGCGTTGCATAACCACGTGTCACAAAACATCACACGTGCCCTGAACAACGCTGTTTCACCCAAGGTCCACCTAACCACAGACACGTGGACAAGTGCTTGTGGGCAAGGCCGCTACATCTCGTTGACGGCACACTGGGTTAATATTGTGGAAGCTGGGACCCAGTCTGAGCGAGGGACGGAACACGTCCTTCCCACACCAAGGTTTGCAGGCCCTACCTCAGTCAGTGTTTCACCCACACTCTACAGCTCCGCAATGTCATGCTCTTCAGCCTCCTCCTCCTCCTGCGCATCCTCATCCACTGTGCCCTCCACACCAGTCACAAGCTGGAAGCACTGCAGCACTGCCTCGGCAAAGCGGCAACAGGCTGTGCTGAAGCTAATCTGCATAGGTGACAAACCCCACAATGCAGAAGAGCTGTGGACAGCTCTGAAACAGCAGGCAGATCACTGGCTCACACCTCTGAACCTAAAGCCAGGAAAGGTCGTGTGTGACAATGGCCGGAACCTGGTGGCGGCTTTGAGGCGAGGCCAGCTGACACATGTTCCATGCGTGGCCCATGTGCTCAACCTCGTGGTTCAGCGGTTTATAAAGTCATACCCAGAGCTGTCTGATCTACTGGTAAAAGTTCGCCGCCTGTCTGCACATTTTCGAAAGTCACCTACTGCTTCAGCCGGCCTTGCCGGCTTTCAGCGCCGTTTGCATCTTCCGGCTCACAGACTGGTGTGTGATGTCCCCACGCGTTGGAATTCAACTCTGCACATGTTGGTCAGGATATGTGAGCAGAAGAGGGCAGTTGTTGAGTACCTGCATCACCTAAGCCGTCGGGAAATGGGTCAAACTCCACACATAACACCTGAGGAGTGGAGATGGATGTCAGACCTATGTACCATCCTCCAAAACTTTGAGGACTCCACCAAGATGGTGAGTGGTGATGACGCCATTATTAGCGTCACCATACCGCTACTCTGCCTTCTAAAACGGTCTCTGCTGAAAAACAAACATGATGCATTGCAGGCGGAGCGCGATGAGTTGCAGCAAGAAACAGTAGTGGGTGTGGGTGATAACACACAGCCCAGCCTCGTCTCATCACAACGTGCAGTGGAGGACTATGACGAGGAGGAGGATGAAGACATGGAGCAACTCTCTGGACAAATTGAGGATATGACATGCACACCAGTCATATCCTCGGTTCAGCGTGGCTGGCCAGAGGACAGGGTAGATGAGGAGGAGGAGGAGGAGGAGGAGGACAGCATGTTCAGTCATCTTGTTGGTCAGGCTACTGAAGTCCTGGCTGTTAAGAGTCTGGCGCACATGGCTGACTTTATGGTAAGCTGCCTGTCTCGTGACCCTCGCGTTAAGAACATCTTGGCCGACAATCATTACTGGTTGGTAACACTGTTAGACCCACGCTACAAGGAGAACTTTTTGTCTCTTATTCCCGTGGAGGAGAGGTCAACCAAAATGCAGCAGTTTCGGAAGGCCATACTCACGGAAGTAGGCAAAGCATTCCCCTCACAAAACGCTAGCGGCATAGGTCATGAATCAGTGGACAACCGAGGCGTACAGCCGAGAGAGGCACAAGTCCAATCCGCCAGAGGTAGGGGAACAGTCTTTAAGATGTGGGACAGTTTTCTCAGCCCCTCAAGTACCACAGCCCCTGAGGTGCGGGGTAGTGCCACAAGAAATCCTAAGTTTGCCCAGATGCTGAAGGAGTACCTTGCAGATCGAACAACAGTACTCCGACATTCCTCTGTGCCTTATAATTATTGGGTATCCAAGCTGGACACGTGGCATGAATTGGCTCTCTACGCCTTGGAAGTCCTGGCCTGCCCTGCTGCTAGCGTTTTGTCAGAGCGTGTTTTTAGTGCCGCAGGTGGAATCATTACAGATAAACGCACCCGCCTGTCAAATGAAAATGCTGACAGGCTGACTCTGATCAAGATGAACAAGGGTTGGATTGGGCCAGACTTCACCACACCACCAGCAAATGAGAGCGGAATTTAAAGTTTGCCATGTACCTCCACTCACCCATGGGTACACACTTCTGGACTTTGGATAATCGCTGGACTCCTCCTCCTTCTCCTCATGCGCCACCATGATGATGACCGTTACAAATTGCAATACTTAGGCCTTTGTTTCAGGTATACCCCCAGTGGTAAATTTTTTCGCCCATTCTTTGCAGAATGGACATTACAACGACAGGAGACCCGCTCCTTTGCAATGGGAACAATGTTTTGAGGCCCTCATGCACGTCTCTACCCAGGGACAACGTGGAGCCTCCCAATTTTTGGCTGCCCTGCCTAAGGGCTATACTATAATACACCCACTTCCTTAAAATGGACACTTAATGTTTTGAGGCCCTCATGCAGGTCTCTACCCAGGGACAACGTGGAGCCTCCCAATTTTTGGCTGCCCTGCCTAAGGGCTATACTATAATACACCCACTTCCTTAAAATGGACACTTAATGTTTTGAGGCCCTCATGCACGTCTCTACCCAGGGACAACGTGGAGCCTCCCAATTTTTGGCTGCCCTGCCTAAGGGCTATACTATAAAACACCCACTTCCTTAAAATGGACACTTAATGTTTTGAGGCCCTCATGCACGTCTCTACCCAGGGACAACGTGGAGCCTCCCAATTTTTGGCTGCCCTGCCTAAGGGCTATACTATAATACACCCACTTCCTTAAAATGGACACTTAATGTTTTGAGGCCCTCATGCACGTCTCTACCCAGGGACAACGTGGAGCCTCCCAATTTTTGGCTGCCCTGCCTAAGGGCTATACTATAATACACCCACTTCCTTAAAATGGACACTTAATGTTTTGAGGCCCTCATGCACGTCTCTACCCAGGGACAACGTGGAGCCTCCCAATTTTTGGCTGCCCTGCCTAAGGGCTATACTATAATACACCCACTTCCTTAAAATGGACACTTAATGTTTTGAGGCCCTCATGCACGTCTCTACCCAGGGACAACGTGGAGCCTCCCAATTTTTGGCTGCCCTGCCTAAGGGCTATACTATAATACACCCACTTCCTTAAAATGGACACTTAATGTTTTGAGGCCCTCATGCACGTCTCTACCCAGGGACAACGTGGAGCCTCCCAATTTTTGGCTGCCCTGCCTAAGGGCTATACTATAATACACCCACTTCCTTAAAATGGACACTTAATGTTTTGAGGCCCTCATGCACGTCTCTACCCAGGGACAACGTGGAGCCTCCCAATTTTTGGCTGCCCTGCCTAAGGGCTATACTATAATACACCCACTTCCTTAAAATGGACACTTAATGTTTTGAGGCCCTCATGCACGTCTCTACCCAGGGACAACGTGGAGCCTCCCAATTTTTGGCTGCCCTGCCTAAGGGCTATACTATAATACACCCACTTCCTTAAAATGGACACTTAATGTTTTGAGGCCCTCATGCACGTCTCTACCCAGGGACAACGTGGAGCCTCCCAATTTTTGGCTGCCCTGCCTAAGGGCTATACTATAATACACCCACTTCCTTAAAATGGACACTTAATGTTTTGAGGCCCTCATGCACGTCTCTACCCAGGGACAACGTGGAGCCTCCCAATTTTTGGCTGCCCTGCCTAAGGGCTATACTATAATACACCCACTTCCTTAAAATGGACACTTAATGTTTTGAGGCCCTCATGCACGTCTCTACCCAGGGACAACGTGGAGCCTCCCAATTTTTGGCTGCCCTGCCTAAGGGCTATACTATAACACACCCACTTCCTTAAAATGGATACTTAATGTTTTGAGGCCCTCATGCACGTCTCTACCCAGGGACAACGTGGAGCCTCCCAATTTTTGGCTGCCCTGCCTAAGGGCTATACTATAATACACCCACTTCCTTAAAATGGACACTTAATGTTTTGAGGCCCTCATGCACGTCTCTACCCAGGGACAATGTGGAGCCTCCCAATTTTTGGCTGCCCTGGCAAAGGGCTATACTGAAATAGACCCACTTCCTTACAATGGGCACTTCAGGTTTAAAGGCCCTCATGCACGTCTCTACCCAGGGACAACGTGGAGCCTCCCAATTTTTGGCTGCCCTGCCTAAGGGCTATACTACAATAGACCCACTTCCTTCCAATGGGCACTTCAGGTTTACAGGCCCTCATGCACGTCTGTATGCAGGGGCATTGGTGAACCTCACAATTTTGGACTGCCCTGGCAAAGGAAAATACTACAAAGACTCACTTCCTCAAAATGGGCACATTAGACTCAAGAGGCCTTCATGTACGTCTCTTCTCAGGGACATCGGAGTGCCACACAATGTTTTCACGTAAAATCTTTCATGTATTAATCTCAAAAAGTAACATACACCAGCTCTATCTCACTATTGGGTATGTGCCCTTAACATTTCCGCCATGAAAAATCATTTTGGGGTCATTTTGGAAGGTTTTCTGGTGAGTCCGTAAAAATGGCGTAAAACGCGGACAAAATTGTTCACAGCTGTGACTTTTCAGTGATAAATGCTTCAAGGGGTCTTCCCCATGCTGTTGCCATGTCATTTGAGCACTCTTCTGAGACTTTTGTGACATTTTTAGGGTTTCTCCATGCTGCCGGGGGGTCATTTCACAAAAATACTCGGGTCTCCCATAGGATAACATTGGGCTCGTTGCTCGGCCCGAGTACACGAGTATCTTGGGAGACTCGGCCCGAGCTTCGAGCACCCGAGCTTTTTAGTACTCGCTCATCACTAGTTGTAATACAAAGGGAGGGGATCATGCTCTGCTTCAGTATGTCACAGTACATGTTGGCATTCATGGTTCTGTCAAAAAACTGTAGCACTCCACAGCCGACAGCACTCATGCAGCACCAAACCATGATGCTTTTACCACCATGATCATTTGTAGGCAAAATACACTTGTTTTTGTGCTCCTCACCTGGTGGCCTCCACACACGCTTTACACCATCTGAACCAAATAAGTTTACCTTGGTCTCATTGGATAACAGGACATAGTTCCAGTAATACATGTCCGCAGTCTACTTGTATCCAGCAAACTGTTTACAGTCTTTCTTGAACATCATTATTAGAAGAGGCTTTCTTCTGGGATGACAGCCTTGCAGATCAATTTGATGCAGTGTGTGGTGCATGGTCTGAACACTGACAGACTGAACCCCCTACACCGCTTTTATTTTGAAAAGACAACATCTGGTTATGATGCTAAGCAAGTGCACTCAACTGCTCTGGTCTACCATGGCAAGCCCTGTTCTGTGTAGAACCTGTCTGGTTGATCTGCTGTATGGTCTTGGCCACTAGGCTGTAGCTCAGTTTCAGGGTGTTCATAATCTTCTTATAGCCTAGGTAATCTCTATATGGGGCAACAATTCTTTTTCTTCAAATCCTCAGAGAATTTTTTGCCATGAGGTGCTATGTTGAACTTTCAATGACAAGTATGAGGAAGTGTGTGAGCAACATCACATTTTACACAGCTGCTCCCCATTCACACCTTGTAAAACTAATGAGTCACATGAAACCATGGGGAGAAAATGGCTAATTGGGTATAATTTTGACATTTTCACTTAGAGGTGTATTTACTGTTGTTGCCTGCGATTGTAATATTAATGGCTGTGTGTTGAGTTATTAATAGGGTACACTAAATTTACACTGTTATACAAGCTGTACACTCACTTATATATGTTGTATCAATGTGTCATCATTGTTGTCCCATGAAAAAAATATAATAAAATATTTACAAAAATGTGAGGGGTGTAATCCTTTTTGTGATATTTTGTCTCTGTGTCAGCAGTGTGGTCCTCTGGGATCTCCTGCTGTAGGTATAATTTAATTGAAATGTCGATGGATAGTTTGCTCTGACATTGGTGCACACTAAGCCTGCAGGGCAGCTTGAATTTTCTTCAGAACTTGATTAGGGCTGCTTATCCACCAACCGGGCTATCCTGCATTACAATCAATTTTCCTCTTCTATCCATGTTCAGAGAGATAAGTTACAGTGCCATGCTTTATAAACTTCTTGATTGTTGTGCACCATGGACAAAGGAACATCAAGATCTCTGGAGAAGGACTTGTAACCTTTAGATTGTTGATATTTTTCAGCAATTTTGGTTGTCAAGTCCTTACATATTTACATAGGTTGAAAAAAGACCTAGGTCCATCTAGTTCAACTTTCTTCTACCAAATATAGAGTTTTGTCACTAAATCATCTGTAACCGAAAATGTTATGTGTACTGAGGAAATCATCCAGCCCTTTTTTTAAAAGCTTAAAAGCTGTTATAGTGTGTGCCATTACTACCACTTGCAGTAGGACATTCCACAGTCTGATCTAACTATAAAGAATCCTTTCCTATTTTCCTGCCGGAATCACCTTTCTTCCTGAGACAGCTCATTTCTCTTTCTGTTCTCCATGCTTAGTTTGACATATAAAGATACACAACACAAAGATTGAGTCAACTTTGCCCCTTTATATCTAGTTTTAGGTTTCATTTTCATATTGTGCATACCTGATACTTGCTACAAGTGAGTTTGAACGACCATAACAAGCCAAGATGCCAAAAATTTTGTCTGGCTCATTTTGGAGGTTTTGTGTGAAATGATGTCCAATTTCTTTTTTATCTCTGTTGTTTTTTTGTTGTTGTTCTAATACTTACAAAGGTAATAAAAATGTGTATGATAAAACCTTGGTAATTGCAATATTTTTCTTGGAGAAATACTTGATTTTTTGGAACAATTTAAAGGGTGTCAACACTTTCAGTCATGACTTTATATACAAATCAAATGAAAAAAATGATGTCAATAAATTAATAATTTACTCCAATATGCTGTACAGTGGCCTTCCCATAACTATAGACTCAGTTTAAAATATTTTTTTATTTTTTAGCCTTCCCTCTGTAGTTTTAACTTAAAAATCATATTACTTACAGTGTGTGGTATCATAGACATTGCAAATAAGTCCCTCTACTGCTGGTAACATTTCTTACTTGTAGTGTTTCTCTTCAATACAGTGATATATGTATTGTATGTCACACACTGTCTGGCTCAAAATGGACTGAGTGCCAGGACTACATCTGATGCTCTTCACACAGCAGAGTTGGACACTAGTCAAGATGCACTTTTGAATTGTACAGACACGCTGAGGCATCGACCAGCTATTATGCTCTTTTGAGCAATCGAGCTTTCAGAAGTTAATTTTTCATAGCCTTTGGATTGCGGCTTGAGTTATATGTTGCAGGAGATCTCTCATAGTCACCTGTGCTCTTTTTAAGATGCTGAAGCCTTGTCTCCCATGCTGATGATAGCTTTATGCGATCCCGGTCCTTGTGCTTTGATATCCAGTTGCTGGTGATGTTCTGTGTGGTCTTTGGTGTTCTGTGGAAATACTCTTATTGTCTGATTATGTCCTCTCTTTCTTTAGTTTCCTCCTGAGGACGTACTGTCTATACCTCTGTGAGTGTTTACTAGGAGTTTAAGTTTTGTTATCCCATCTTTTTATTTATGTTGGATTAACCACTCATGTCCTGGCTCTATCCAGGGTGGAGGAAGGGGGTCACTAAACAGGGGTTGTTCAGGAGCTAGGGAAAGGAAGACGTACGTTAGACGTACGTTTGGGATCAGGGTCCGCTAGGGTTTTCTTAGCCTGAGGGCCAGTGTAGGCTCCTCTGTCCCTAGTGATCCCGTCATACCCCACAACATTGTACTGCTATTTCCCTCTTTCAGTAAGACTTTTTCCTTGAACATCGTGTAAGTTTTGCGCCATTTTATTTTATTTTTATTCATCACTTTATAGATTTACTAGGACAGATGACTGGCTGTGAGATGTTAAAACATGGCATTTCCCTATGTCCTGTTAGGTACAGATGGTAAAGGCGAACAGGTTTAGGTGTTGTAGAGATGCTACCTCTCTCATCTCTTTTATCTGTTTTCCTTATATTTTTAGCAGTCGAAGCTTCTGCCTGGCTGTTGTAACTTCATACAGGTGTGAGAAGCTGGACAGCAGACCTTTCCTTTCCCCCCTGAAGATGCTAAATATGACAATGTTTAGTAATGTATTAATGTGAATATTCATGTTCAAAGTGTGCCGCCCTGGTGCCACCAGGGTGTCACAGAGGTCTGCATACATCTTTATGGTGCAGAGCTCACTGTCCCTTGGGGAGTTTCCTACACCAATACATACCAGCCAATCAGGCCCCACTTGCCCCCTCCTCAGGAAAACGGGAGGGGGAGAGAGGAGCTTGGAGAGAGCAGAGTTTAGTTTCAGTCAGTCTGCAGGAGGAGAGAAGTCTGGAAGCAGCTCCGTTGAGAGCTAGGAGAAGTGGTAGTGAGGGCCTCAGGAATAGGTCAGCCACTTGTGGGACCCGACGTGGACCGGGAGAGGGTAATGGCCCCCCCGCTGTCGACTGTCGGGACCCAGTCCAGACCTGTGTACGGAGTAAACACAGACACAGACACCAGGCAGGAGTAAAATACCCGAATTACAAACACGGGTGTGGGTCCCGTCCCCACAGCAGCCGTGGGCACCATTTACCAGCAACTTGGTTAATTCTTGGACTCGTGTCAGTTATTGCCTTATACTGTGAGTACTCCTGCACCACCCGGTCCAAGCCGTGGACTGCACCCGTTACTCCCCAATCCATCACACTGGGGTCCAGGGACATCAACACCCTACCCGCAAAGGGAAAATCACTATCTTGCTTCCCATTACCATCCCTGGGATCCTGTGACCAGCAGCAGTGCTCCATTACCTCATCGCACACCACAGGTGGCGTCACGGAACATAGACTACCAAATCTCCCCTGTATATAATGCCCCTTTTGTTGTTGTGCCTGGGATTACAGACCGGGTCACGCCACAGTGATACTCACAGAAGTGACCCCTTGGCCCGGATCTGAGTACCCCTTATCCCTGGGCAACACAAAAGGATATAGTGAAATGCAGGGTAGTTAATGGGTGATAGATGCAGCAGGGACTATAAGGGTTAACTGCAGTTTCTGACCCTGGGAGGAGCTTGGGAGCAAAGTCCTAGATAGACTCTAAATGTTCTGGAGTTGAAGCAGGGCTGCCTGAGTGTCAGGGAGAAAGGTGCCGTTGGTGGCCCGGGTCCCGCTACGAGCAGGTCCATTGCCAGCAGCCTGCTGGGCAACGTAGGGGACTCGCGGACTCATCGGGCATGCAGGAAGAAGCAAACTGGTGCTAAAGGGATGAAGCCCAAATGTCTGCCATAAACAGAGCACCACCGAGCGGGTTCAGGACAACAGGGGAATTTTAGACTAGTGCCAGCGGGCATAGAAGAACACAAGAGTTAATAAGCAAGAGCAGATGGAAAGCAACTGAATTTGTTCGTATGAGAAACTGTAATTGAAGATTGCCATGGATTGTCAATAAAAGTTACGGCTGTTTGAAACAAAGTCATAGGTGTTGTCTCCTGCTTATTACCAGCCGCTGAAAGGAAAGAAGAGGTGCTGTTAACCCCAAAAAGGCAAGTGAGTGAATGCACCCCACACGTTCACGGGCCCGATCATCTGTCTGTGAGCAGGGGCCAGGGGGTTGCATGACCACAATGACTACAGCGCCCCCCTGTGCCACCTGTCTATACAGGATTAACAGAAAACAGGGGTAGGAAGTGCAGAAAAGCTCTGTCCTGTACTTTTCTTTTTCCATACTCTTTCGATCTAACTGCAGTCTACATGTATTTGTGATATGTGTGTATTTTTTACACTGAGGCTGTGCAATGTACAGTGGCTAGTGAAAGTATTCAGCTCCCTTGAATTTTCAACCTTTTCCCACATTTTAGGTTTCAAACATAAAGATAAACCTTTTAATGTTATGGTGTAGAATCAACAACAAGTGGGACACAATTGTGAAGTTGAACAAAATGTATTGCTTATTTTAAACTTTTAAAAAAATAAATAACTGAATATTGGGGCGTGCAATATTATTCGTCCCCTTTACTTTCAGTGCAGCAAACTCACTCCAGAAGTTAATTGACGATCTCTGAATAATCCAATGTTGTCCTAAATGACTGATGATGATAAATGTAATCCACCTGTGTGTAATCAAATCTCTGTATAAATGCACCTGCTCTGTGATAGTCTCAGTTTTCTGTTTAAAATGCAGATAGCATAATGAAGACCAAGGAACACAACAGGCAGGTCCGTGATACTGTTGTAGAGAAGTTTAAAGCTGGATTTGGTTGCAAAAAGATTTTCCAAAACTTTAAACATCCCAAGGAGCACTGTGCAAGAAATCATATTGAAATGGAAGTTGTATTATACTACTGCAAATCTACCAAGACCTGGCTGTCCATCTAAACTTTCATCTCAAACAAGGAGAAGACTGATCAGAGATGCAGCCAAGAGGCCCATGATC
Organism: Anomaloglossus baeobatrachus; assembly: GCF_048569485.1. NCBI lineage: Eukaryota > Metazoa > Chordata > Amphibia > Anura > Aromobatidae > Anomaloglossus > Anomaloglossus baeobatrachus. Next base: position 103,149,473 of record NC_134353.1, read on the forward strand.
ACTCTGAATGAGGCTAAGTTCACACATCCTGTGTTTTCAATCCGTCAGGTCCGTCAGCAACGGATCAGTCATTTTCAAGATGTCAACTGATGCAACTGATGTGTTTTTCACAGGATTCCTTTCACAGGAATCCTGTGAAAAAACGGATCAGTTGCGTCCGTTTCATCCGCTGTGCGTCCCTTTTTTGACGGATCAGTCATGATCCGTCTGTGTTTGGGACAGCCCAGTGGGCGTGCCAAGCATGCTGGGCATGCTCAGTAGAGCATGACGGAATCCTGCGCTGGATTCCGTTGTAAGACGGATTACGACGGAATCCAGCACCATAGACATGCATTACAAGCTTGACGGATGGCGACGGATTCCTGCGCGGCGCGTTAATTTTGACGGCCCGAAAAACGTTACATTCTGCGTTGCTCCCCGCTCGGCGGTCAGTCAAAAACGACGGACCGCGACGCAGCGGATGCAACGCAGGGTCATCAGTCGCAATCCGTCACTAATAGAAGTCTATGGGGAAATACAGGATTCCTGCAAAATATTTTGCAGGATTCCGTAATTCCTCAAGGCTACGGATTGTGACTGATGCAAAACACAGGATGTGTGAACTTAGCCTGAACTGCAGAAATCTACAGCTGAGGTGGGAGAGTCTGTCCATAGGACAACAATCAGTCATACACTGCACAAATCTGGCCTTTTGGAAGAGTGAAAGCCTGTGTTGCCATTTGAGGGGTATTGTGAGGCTGAAGGGTCTGCCCCCCCTCTTTTGGACAGCCTTTTGCATTTTCCATTTACCACAGCAGGACGTAACAATTGGTCCTAGTGACTGTTTTAAGCACTGTATATTGAAGTGTGGTAGATCTCGGTGTGCATATTAGGGTGACAATTGTGTCTGGTCACCTTATTTTTACGGTTACGGTGGGTGACTTTTCTACCATGCCTGTGTCCTAATTTGGTAATAGTAGGAGCCTGTTTCAGGCCCTATTCATTTAGGTTGGTTTTACAACCTTTTATGTTGTGTGGTCAAAAATATATTTTATTATAAACTATTAAAAGTTACATTTTAAATTGTTACCACGTTACTTTTGATACCATATCTTGCTTTGCTAATTGCAGCTTTTGGAAGAGTGGCAAGAAGAAAGACATTTCTCAAAGATATCCAGAAAAAGTGTTGTTTAAAGTTTGCCACAAGCCACCTGGGAGAGACACCAAACATGTGGAAGAAGGTGCTCTGGTCAGATGAAACTAAAATCGAACTATTTGAGCACAATGCCAAACGATATGTTTGGCATAAAAGCAACAAAGTTCATTACCCTGAACACACCATCAAACATGGTGCTGGCAACCTCATGGTTTGGGCCTGCTTTGCTTCAGCAGAAACAGGGAAGATAGTTAAAATTGATGGGTAGATGGATGGAGCCAAATACAGGACCATTCTTGAAGAAAACCTGTTGGAGTCTGCAAAAGACCCGAGACTGGGATGGAGATTTGTCTTCCAACAAGACAATGATCCAAAACATAAAGCAAAATCTACAATGGAATGGTTCACAAATAAACGTATCCAGGAGTTAGAATGACCAAGTCAAAGTCTAGATTTTAATCCAATCAAGAATCTGTGGAAAGAGCTGAAAACTGCTGTTCACAAACGCTCTCCATCCAACCTCCTTCAGCTCGAGTTATTTGCAAAGGAAGATTTTTAGTCTCTCGATGTGCAAAATTGATAGACACATACCCCAAGCCACTTGCAGCTGGAATTGCAGCAAAAAGTGGTGCTACAAAGTATTAACCTAAAGGGGCTGAATATTGCACGCCCCACTTTTCAGTTATTTATTTTTTAAAAATGTTTAAAATAAGCAATACATTTCATTTAACTTCACAATTGTGTCCCACTTGTTGTTGATTCTACACCATTACATTAAAATATTTATCTTTGTTTGAAGCCTGAAATGTGGGAAAAAGTTGAAAAATTCAAGGGAGCAGAATACTTTAGCAGGGCACTGTATCTAGTGTATATTTTTATCTCATCCCCAAAGTGTGTATTAAAAAAATATAAAGATACTAAGTATGTGTGAGGCATAATATTATGTGTGTTTCTATGTGTATGCTAAGTAAGATCAGAAACGCGTGGTATCCGGTATTGCCTGCTCGATGCACCATCACTTTTAGTCTTTGTGTTCACCTCGTTGTGCGTCTAAGTGACACCACCTCTGGAGATGAACCCTACCACCAGTATGTCCTGTATTTTTTCAGATTATGTAGTACAGAATATATTTTGTTTTTCTCTGTTCATTAAGTTGAAGTGTAAGTATAATTTTCTCTTTAAATATTCTTTAAAAAAAATCGTAAAGACGCATCTTTGGAAAAACTTGCTTCCTCATATTAATACATAACAATGTCACCCAGTAAGTGTCTTTCCATCATGACCATATTAAAATGTGCATTTTATCATATTCCCATTGTTTGGTAAAAGTTTATTAATTCAATTATATTATGCTGTAACCGTTGTAAAGATAATGTTTTAGGCTTCATCTGTGGCTCGTTAATTCACAATAGTATGATTTTTATCAATGTGTATGACACAATGAAGGGGAATAGTAAATGAAAAGAACTGGTAATTAAACAACGTATATGAATTGCATTGTCTACAACATTGCATAAATTAGTTTAATTAGGAAACATTAATAGTGAAACAAAGAATACTCTCAAGCATCCAGTTCTTGCCTACAGTAATCTTACACATTAATTCTTTGCAGTAAGAACATTCTCTGAGGCTGTTCTTTAATGTTTTTTAATTAAACGATTGATAGATCAAATTCATTATTTCTTTGCACTTTAAAAATAAAATACTTTAAAAATAAGGGTTACTTTTCATTAAAATATTACTTTGAGATTTTTGTTAGGATTCCATTTATTTTATATATAACATTTAGGTTAAATTAGGCAATAAAGTAATACGAAATATAAATAGTAAAATAACATTTTTTTTGTATGGAATACTATCCTAAAAGAAAAACCCAATAAAATACATATTAGAGGAAAAAAAATCCCAAAACTGAATTTCTAAATATAATTTTTCAAGGGATCCAGATCAGTGATTTATTTTTACTGTTCCTTCTCATAATTCTGTCTGGCTGTGGGACAACTCACTGCAGCAGAACACTCCTTCTTTTCTCTGCCTAAAGTGCCATGCTCCACCACCAAAACCACCAAAACCAAAATGAATGAAATCCCACAAAGAAAATGATCAAGTATTTTTTCATTTTTTTTTTTATTTTTAATGGTTCCTATGAGCAGATTTTAGACAATGCAATAGCAGGAAACAAGCGTATTAATTAAAGGGAATGTCCAGGATTTTGCCATACTCGCAGTGATAAAGCGATTGCCAGCAGTATGGTGACTGATGAGTGTAATTTTTTCATTCACGGCTGACAGTGAACTTTAACAGATAGAGATGATTGAATCGATTCAACACAAATCAAATTGGAGTTGAATTTCCAGAAATATTGTTGAATTTGAAAAATAAGCTGAAAATAAGACCTACCCCGAAAATAAACTGTAGCATGATTTTTTGGTATTTTTGGGGTAGGCTTCAAATATTAGCCCTACTCCGAGAATAAGCCCTAGTTACAGCCAAGGCCGGCATTATGGGGAGTCAAACTGCACAATTTATCTGGGCTGCTGCTTTCTTAAGGACCCCAACATCTGTATTTCGATGTTAAGATTCTTTAAGAACCATTGATGAATTCATCCATGTGACCAAAGGTTTATTAATTGCAGCTGTCTAAAATAATTGAACAGGAGACAGGCTCGTATGCAGGACTGTCATAAGAGAGAAGGGAAAACAACCTGGGCAATTTCACATGACCCGCATTCTTCTAGGGGCCCCAGCGTTTATATGATAATACTGCTTAAGGACCTTTGTGACATTACATCATGGAACTATGTTGTAACAAAGGTCTCTTAATTGCAGGAGTCTAAAGCTGAAGAGGAGACAGGCTAAAATGTATGAACAGTATGAGTGGATAGATTAACAGATAGATAGATAGATAGATAGCTAGATAGATAAATAGATAGATAGTAACACAGTTAGACAAATAGTATATAGATGTGTTGAGGATAAGAATTAAGTAACCAAAAATACTTGATTCAGCCATTTCATAGACTCAGGTATATAATTTAGTAGATGCAAACTAACACACATATTTATGTATGTCTTTGTCCTCTTTTACTAACACGTATATATATGTATATTGCATATTTAGTGATTTTCCTTAAACACAGTATACAGTTAGGTCCAGAAATATTTGGACAGTGACACAAGTTTTGTTATTTTAGCTGTTTACAAAAACATGTTCAGAAATACAATTATATATATAATATGGGCTGAAAGTGCACACTCCCAGCTGCAATATGAGAGTTTTCACATCCAAATCGGAGAAAGGGTTTAGGAATCATAGCTCTGTAATGCATAGCCTCCTCTTTTTCAAGGGACCAAAAGTAATTGGACAAGGGACTCTAAGGGCTGCAATTAACTCTGAAGGCGTCTCCCTCGTTAACCTGTAATCAATGAAGAAGTTAAAAGGTCTGGGGTTGATTACAGGTGTGTGGTTTTGCATTTGGAAGCTGTTGCTGTGACCAGACAACATGCGGTCTAAGGAACTCTCAATTGAGATGAAGCAAAACATCCTGAGGCTGAAAAAAAAGAAAAAATCCATCAGAGAGATAGCAGACATGTTTGGAGTAGCAAAATCAACAGTCGGGTACATTCTGAGAAAAAATGAATTGACTGCTGAGCTTGGGAACTCAAAAAGGCCTGGGCGTCCACGGATGACAACAGTGGTGGATGATCGCCGCATACTTTCTTTGGTGAAGAAGAACCCGTTCACAACATCAACTGAAGTCCAGAACACTCTCAGTGAAGTAGGTGTATCTGTCTCTAAGTCAACTGTAAAGAGAAGACTCCATGAAAGTAAATACAAAGGGTTCACATCTAGATGCAAACCATTCATCAATTCCAAAAATAGACAGGCCAGAGTTAAATTTGCTGAAAAACACCTCATGAAGCCAGCTCAGTTCTGGAAAAGTATTCTATGGACAGATGAGACAAAGATCAACCTGTACCAGAATGATGGGAAGAAAAAAGTTTGGAGAAGAAAGGGAACGGCACATGATCCAAGGCACACCACATCCTCTGTAAAACATGGTGGAGGCAACGTGATGGCATGGGCATGCATGGCTTTCAATGGCACTGGGTCACTTGTGTTTATTGATGACATAACAGCAGACAAGAGTAGCCGGATGAATTCTGAAGTGTACCGGGATATACTTTCAGCCCAGATTCAGCCAAATGCCACAAAGTTGATCGGACGGCGCTTCATAGTACAGATGGACAATGATCCCAAGCATACAGCCAAAGCTACCCAGGAGTTCATGAGTGCAAAAAAGTGGAACATTCTGCAATGGCCAAGTCAATCACCAGATCTTAACCCAATTGAGCATGCATTTCACTTGCTCAAATCCAGACTTAAGACGGAAAGACCCACAAACAAGCAAGACCTGAAGGCTGCGGCTGTAAAGGCCTGGCAAAGCATTAAGAAGGAGGAAACCCTTCGCGTTTGGTGATGTCCATGGGTTCCAGACTTAAGGCAGTGATTGCCTCCAAAGGATTCGCAACAAAATATTGAAAATAAAAATATTTTGTTTGGGTTTGGTTTATTTGTCCAATTACTTTTGACCTCCTAAAATGTGGAGTGTTTGTAAAGAAATGTGTACAATTCCTACAATTTCTATCAGATATTTTTGATCAAACCTTCAAATTAAACGTTACAATCTGCACCTGAATTCTGTTGTAGAGGTTTCATTTCAAATCCAATGTGGTGGCATGCAGAGCCCAACTCGCGAAAATTGTGTCACTGTCCAAATATTTCTGGACCTAACTGTATATCAGTATATGTAACTTGAAGATGGCTGCTACATTCTGGACAACGCCTAAGATGATAAACAAAAGAAATTCCTGGAGTCTGGACTGACCAATCAGGAAGAGGATATGCAGATTTCTATATTTCTTGAAGCCCCGACCTACGATACTTGATTGGACTAAAACTTTTGTTTACACCCCTTTACTTCTTGGTCTAGGGGCTTTGTCTGAGAATAAAGTTTTCAGTTTTGCCCAGCATCTGCCGTGAGAGGAAGAGTCATAATTGAGTCAATTAATTGTTATTCTTTCTCGTTGTGCACACACGACAATATAATTTGAAACAGCAGTCAGATCCTGAGTGACTGGTTGAGTCACATCCTTAACAGTGGAGGCACTGCTGAGATTACCGTAAGAAGGATTGGCCGAATCTCTCTCTCAGATCCAGGAGACCATTTCCCAGTACCCGGGGGCCCCTGAGAATGAGAATTGATCACTCTCAAAAAAAAATCACAAGTGAGTTTCATGTAAGATGTATATGAATTCCCTGTGAGTCGGTGGCTTTCGGCAAACAGTTGCCCTCTGATTTGGGAGGGATATTGACGCTGTTGACCCTTGGCGGGCCTGTGTCCTTCGCCGGTAGTCTAGAACAAAGAAAAGAACCCAGGTCCATAGGTTCTGATTCCGTAGGTTAAAGGATCTGACTGTTTGTCTGTATTTCTGAGTTCTAAATGGGGGCTTTCAGCTTCAAAGAAAGCCTGTAAATTCTTCGCTCTGACTTTTCTGAGTTTTCAAAGAGTTAATTGTCTGCAGTTGTTGGAATCACTAGCAGCAGGAAAAGGGGGGCCATTCCCCCATCGGCTTCTTGAGACAGAGAGAGCGGAGGGCGAATTACGCAGCTACGTGCCTGCAGTCTTTCTTTCACTGAGAGGAAGAGGAAGGAGAGGTCACTTACCCACGCAGCTGCTGAGAGCGAGGAGGGAGAAAGAGGGGGCTGCTCTGTTTGCAGCCATGACAATTTACTTTGGAATTTGGAAGAGAAAATAACTGGTTTATGCGTTTTCAGTATTTTATAATTGTTGGTTTGTTTTTGGAACAGAGAGAAAAGGGAATCATTTCCGCCAGTGTTTATCACATTTATTGCCGTGTTTATAGCCGGAGAAATAGGAATACGTGGAGAACGGTATATAGTATCCACATGTTGGACGCTGAAAATTGAATCCTCTTTACACGGTGAGGAGGGGGAGGGATTCCGGTGGTAGATAAGTGTTTGAATCAGCGTATTCCCCTGAGTATTAACTCATGCACTGCTATGTAAGAAGCCGGACAAATAGAGACACATGAGGATTGGTATTGTATTCATACGTTGGACGTCTAAGTGTGTCCTTATTACACAGCAGGGGAGGAGGGAAGAGGATTCAGTTGGAACCGGCCGGTCCAATAAAAGCACTATGTATACTCTGTTCAAGAAGAGATTGTTTTTTCCTACAGGAGCTGAGAATTGCAAAAGGTATAAATTGGTGGGTTATGATGGACATGGGTAGTGCAAAGAATCTATGATGAGATTGTGAAGTTATCACTCCTTAGTTCAGTTTCAAAGATTCTCCTCCAAAGAAAAGATGGGGAAGACACAAGCAGCACACCCTCTCCCTTCCCAAGCTGGAATGCACACTGCCCGCATATCTGTGAAGTGGAGCTCACAGCTCCGGAGGAAAAAAAAAAAAGAGAGCGAGAAATAATATACAAAGGATTGTGAGGAATTGTATAAAGTAGTTTGACTACCACCAGATGGCAGATTGAAACCCATGTACGGAAGTCCATATTAATCTCCAGTGAGGGTATACTGGAGGACAAGGACCCCATTTACTGTCTGTTGCTGTTTCTAGAATCACTAAATGTTTTTCTCTAGCTGTGTCTCATTGTTCTCCTTTAGAAGTCATTATATCTGGTACTAAACAAACCTCTCCTTTGTATACTGGAATGCGAACTGGTTTACAGCCATTAACAGTAACACCCCTGGCTCCATCCTTAGTTCCAGCCACTCCCATTACACCCAGGGAGTCCTAACATGGACATACACCCGGAAGTTAGGTGCCTGGAACCTCCTCTGGCAGCCATCTTGCTACACCCACTGATGGCAGTTCACCTCATAAGCCAGGCCCCTTTAATGGGTCTTTGTCCAAACTTTTCAACCCATCCCCTTTAAACTTTTGTTTTCTTTTTTAGGGGGGGGAGGTGAGAGGTGTTTTCTGGTATTTTACGTAGAACATTTAAATAGTATATTTGCTTACTCAGCTATCCAATACATGCAAGTCAAAGATAAATAAGTGAAACTTTTACAGAATTGATAAATAGAATAGAGGTAGGTAAATACATATCTTTGTACTGTTTTAGTTAAAAAAAAAAAATCTTAAACGACTTACCCTTACTGATGTCAGAAGGCATTAAATCCATTTGTAGAAAGAAAAAAGAAAAATATATAATATATCCAACGGAGATGTGGGGAGTAGATGTTTTCATGGCTATGTCTTCTTTAAAAGACATTTTCTTATTTGCATACTTCCCAGGGGGCTTTGTTCGAGAATCACTGCGTTGAGAAACACGTGATGGTGTCTCCGCAGTGGAAATGTTGATCTCCCTAAGGTCAACAATGCTTGCTTAAGTAGTCTTTTACTAGGCATTGCCCCCACTAGCCAGATTCCTACTCCACACTGATGAGGGGCAAATACCCCGAAACGGCTGTCTGTGGATGGATACCATGTTTGGTATAGGTGGTCGCCTTGACTGGAGACTGCCCTTCCCGTGGTTGTTCCTTCCCGGTGAAAGACCTGGCTAGTTTCCTGCCAGCGTTGAGAAACATGTGATGGTGTCTCCGTGGCTTTCTTATTTGCATACTTCCCAGGGGGCTTTGCTCTAGAATCACTGCGTTGAGAAACACGTGATGGTGTCTCCGCAGTGGAAATGTTGATCTCCCTAAGGTCAACGATGCTTGCTTAAGTAGTCTTTTACTAGGCATTGCCCCCACTAGCCAGATTCCTACTCCACACTGATGAGGGGCAAATACCCCGAAACGGCTGTCTGTGGATGGATACTATGTTTGGTATAGGTGGTCTCCTTGACTGGAGACTGCCCTTCCCGTGGTTGCTCCTTCCCGGTGAAAGACCTGGCTAGTTTCCTGCCAGCATTGAGAAACATGTGATGGTGTCTCCGCGGCTTTCTTATTTGCATTCTTTAAAAGAAGAGGATGAGTTTTTTTTCTTTCTCTCTGGTTTCTACTAAGAGATAAGAATGGAATGTGTCTTTCTCCAATATTGACGTAAGTTCTGTTTAACCCTTAGAGTTCAGGATTTCACATTTCTAGTTTCCTGTTCATACCTGAATGTTTAAATTAATTTTGTAGGGAAAATTAGATTTCATGAGATATGCAAATTAGTTTGTGTTGTTTTGTTTTTTAATGGGGATTTATTCGAACAATATATTTTTATTTTGTGACCCTATCCCTTTTTCTGTTTGTACGATTTTTTTTTTTTAAACAATTTATATTTCTTTTTGCAGGTTAGCCACCTAGTCACAGCTGTCACCTAATCATGCCTTAGTTATTTCTACTATCAAAGGTTTTCTTTTCTTTATGTATACAGTGTTGTTTATCGTAAGGTTTTAAAATTCCCCAGCAATGTATATTGTCGTAAGATATACGTTATTTTCAGTGTTTGCCCAATTTTAGTTTCTAGTATGTAGCTAATTTATTACCTGTTGTCTTATTTTTTCTTTCAGGGAATACCAGCATAAAAACTCTGAATTTTGTTACATTGGTAAATAAACAACTAAACATGGGGGGACGAAGGTATTAATTATATTCTCCAGCAGTAGAGGGTGCAGCAGGCATATTAGGTAGGTTTTGAAGCTGGCTTTTCCCTTGCAATAGTTACGTTAACTAGATTACTATGAGGCATATCGGTTAATTGAAATAGGAAAGTCTTGTTTTATATGTTTATTTGTTTATTTATTTAGTATTTTTAGTCATGTGAAGTATAGATGACCACTAACTGTATTATGGTCAGAGTTAAAGTTATAAGAATGATCTAATGTATATTTTTTAGTTTTTTATTTTTATAGATGGAACAAGATGTTGGTCGATTCTACACTGGATATGCTGCGGTTTGCACATGAGGTAGTCTAAATTCGAACCACTCCCTCTCCTCCTATCGGTACAGGAGGCAATGACACATTAAATGCCTCTCTAGATAGGTAGAAAAGGAGTGGGTAAGAGTCTTTAGATGTGTATGAAGGTTGTATATTTGTGTCCTGTTGTCAAATGATCTAAGTATGCTGAAGAGAAAGTCTAAATCTGAGTTGACGGAATCGGATGGAGATCCTCGCACAGGTGCAGCTGACCAAGAAGCAGTGAATGGGCCTAGAGTTGAGAGTCTTTCACCAATATGGACCATACCTCGGTGGCACTTGTCACAACAGTGACTTTTGTCACTCCTTGTTTTCTTAAATCCCTACAGAAACAAGCAAATCAACAAGGAATGGAGTGTGACATGAAGGGAGCCAGCTGACTGAGGAAGGTCTGTTGACAAAGGGTGGTAAGCTTCCTCTGCCATGAGAGCTCTTCTTAATGATGGTGCAGGTAACTTATGGACTAAAATCTGTGTAAGATAGTTATCAATGTGTGCTTTGGTGACACCAAGGTTCAGTACCCAGGTGGGCAGACTCACCCAGTCTTGTAAGACATGTGCCTACAACGAAGTGAGAAAAAACAGTAAAGAATCCGCAGAAACACCTTGCACCTGCTCTACCCATTTTTTAGAGACTGCAGACTGATTATAGATGTATATCATGAGCACGTTGTATGCAAGTCTGTGCGTGTTGTGTAGATTTCTCTCCAGGTTTGGTCAGAGACATTCCAGTGCAGAAAATGACATTATTGCTGAGAAGTACATGATTGTGGTATGTAAAAAAAATGGGTTTACAAAAAGTGTATATTTTATAGAAAAGTGGAAACTGGCAAATCGTGTACGAAATGTATGTTTTGTTTTCTATTCGTAATAAAGAGGTCTTTATGTAAGATGCTTTTTGGTTTAGCACCGGCATGTATAATTTTTATATGATTGACTAAATAGTGTAATAAACAGGTATATTTTCCAATTCCAGATTTTAAATCAGAGCTAGTAGCATTGATCCTAAAGGACAAGTGAGGAAGAGCCATGAGTCAACACTAGATGAGCCGATCCAACCGCAGAAAATCTATGGATCCACGCCTTGCATTGCAAAAGGGTCGAACAACCATAGTGGCACTGAGTGTTCTGCTCATATTTATCCTTTTCAAAAAACCTGTACAGTCTTAGACCATTACTGCCAAAAAAGTTAGAAGAGAGGACTTAGAGAACCTTGAGAAATGGGAACTACAAAGGGTGAGGATTCGTCTAAGAATCCTTGGTCTCAAACCGGTGAAGAAAACCCCCTTTCCTCTTTCCGCCCATGCCTCAACGTTCAGTTAGGCAGGTTTTCCAATAGATATCTCTACCTCTCTTCCTAAGAGAACACAGTACCCTTAGAATTTAGAAATGGCAGAAATACGTTTTTAGGGAGGACTGTTGAGGATAAGAATTAAGTAACCAAAAATACTTAATTCAGCCATTTCATAGACTCAGGTATATAGTTTAGTAGATGTAAACTAACACATATATTTATGTATGTCTTTGTCCTCTTTTACTAACACGTATATATATGTATATTGCATATTTAGTGATTTTCCTTAAACACAGTATATATCAGTATATGTAACTTGAAGATGGCTGCTATATTCTGGACAACGCCTAAGATGATAAACAAAAGAAATTCCTGGAGTCTGGACTGACCAATCAGGAAGAGGATATGCAGATTTCTATATGTCTTGAAGCCCTGACCTACGATACTTGATTGGACTAAAACTTTTGTTTACACCCCTTTACTTCTTGGTCTAGGGGCTTTGTCTGAGAGTAAAGTTTTCAGTTTTGCCCAGCATCTGTCGTGAGAGGAAGAGTCATAATTGATTCAATTTATTGTTATTCTTTCTCGTGCACGCACGACAATATAATTTGAAACAGCAGTCAGATCCTGAGTGACCTTTAGAGTCACATCCTTAACAGATGTATGGATACATAAATAGTTAGATAGACAGATAGATAGTAGATATATGTATGGATGGATAGAGAGAGATAGGTAATAGAGGGTACATAGATAAATAGTTACATAGTTACATAGATAGATAGATACACAGAAAGAAAGTAGATATATGGATGGATAGATAGATAGATAATAGATAGATAATAGATAGAGGATATATATATATATATATATATATATATATATATATATATATATATATATATATATATATACAGTCAAATGAAAAAGTTTGGGCACCCCTATTAATGTTAACTTTTATTCTTTATAACAATTTGGGTTTTTGCAACAGCTATTTCAGTTTCATATATCTAATAACAGATGGACTGAGTAATATTTCTGGATTGAAATGAGGTTTATTGTACTAACAGAAAATGTGGAATTCGCATTTAAACAAAATTTGACTGGTGCAAAAGTATGGGCACCTCAACATAAAAGTGACATTAATATTTTTTAGATCCTCCTTTTGCAAAAATATCAGCCTCTAGTCGCTTCCTGTAGTTTTTAATGAGTTCCTGGATCCTGGATGAAGGTATATTTGACCAAACCTGTTTACAAAACAATTCCAGTTCAGTTAAGTTTGATGGTCGCCAAGCATGGACAGCACGCTTCAAATCATCCCACAGATGTTCAATGATATTCAGGTCTGGGGACTGGGATAGCCATTCAAGAACATTGTAATTGTTCCTCTGCATGAATGCCTGAGTAGATTTGGAGCGGTGTTTTGGATCATTGTCTTGCTGAAATATCCATCACCTGCGTAACTTCAACTTCGTCACTGATTCTTGCACATTATTGTCAAGAATCTGCTGATACTGATTTGAATCCATGCGACCCTCAACTTTAACAAGATTCCCGGTGCCGACATTGGCCACACAGCCCCAAAGCAAGATGGAACCTCCACCAAATTTTACTGTGGGTAGCAAGTGCTTTTCTTGGAATGCCGTGTTTTTTTGCCTCCATGCATAACGCCTTTTTGTATGTCCAAACAACTCAATCTTTGTTTCATCAGTCCACAAGACCTTCTTCCAAAATGTAACTGGCTTGTCCAAATGTGCTTTTACATACCTAAGGCAACTCTGTTTGTGGCGTGCTTGCAGAAATGGCTTCTTTCGCATCACTCTCCCATACAGCTTCTCCTTGTGCAACGTGCACTGTATTGTTGACCGATGCACATTGACACCATCTGCAGCAAGATGATGCTGCAGGTCTTTGGAGGTGGTCTGTGGATTGTCCTTGACTGTTCTCACCATTCTTCTTCTCTGCCTTTCTGATATTTTTCTTGGCCTGCCACGTCTGGGCTTAACAAGAACTGTACCTGTGTTCTTTCATTTCCTTACTATGTTCCTCACAGTGGAAACTGACAGTTTAAGTCTCTGAGACAATTTTTTGTACCCTTCCCCTGAACAACTATGTTGAATAATCTTTGTTTTCAGATCATTTGAGAGTTGTTTTGAGGAGCCCATGATGCCACTCTTCATAGGAGATTCAAATTGGAAAACAACTTTCAAGTGGCCACCTTAAATACCTTTTCTCATGATTGGATACACCTGCCTATGAAGTTCAAAGCTCAATAAGGTTACAAAACCAATTTAGTGCTTTAGTAAGTCAGTAAAAAGTAGTTAGGAGTGTTCAAATCAAGAAATTGATAAGGGTGCCTATACTTTTGCACCGGTCAAATTTTGTTTAAATGCGGATTGCACATTTTCTGTTAGTACAATAAACCTCATTTCAATCCAGAAATATTACTCAGTCCATCAGTTATAAGATATATGAAACTGAAATAGCTGTTGTAAAAATATCCCTATATCTATCTAGATAGATAGATATAGGGATAGATAGATAGATAGATAGATAGATAGGTAGATAGATGGATAGATAGATGGATGGATAGATGATAGATAGATGATAGATAGATAATTGATAGATAGAGGAATCGATGGATGGATAGATAGATAGTTACATAGTTAGATAGTAGATAGAAGTATGGATAGATAAATTGTTAGATACACAGAAAGATAGTAGATATGTGGATGGATAGATAGAAGATAGAGGATATATATATATATATATATATATATATACAGAGAGAGGTGGATGGATAGATGGATAGATAAAAAGATGGATAGATAGATAGATACATGATAGATATAAAAATGGATAGACAGAGGGATAGATAGATAGACAGATAGATACATAGATAGATGCATAGATAGATTGATAGACAGATAGATAGATAGATAGATGATACATACATAGATAGATAGACAGACACATGGTTTGGAATGTTAGATTGATTTCCCAGAATGTGATCCGACTATATTTGAATACATAACTCAGGTCTGCAAAAAAAAAATTTTTCGAGAGCTGTTTTGGTTATTCCACGTATGTTTTTGAGTGTGCTGAATCCGAAAATGACCTCCATTTTGTCAAAGAACATCACGTTTTCTGACAATTTAAGTAACTATGTTAAATAAGACAATACCTCAAAATAAATGAAAATAGACTCATAAAATTAATTTTATATTACAAATGTTTCATGAAAATCATTTTTTAACTGCAATAAGCTCATTAACACACACTAAAATTGATTCTTCCCTGTGAGGCTTCTCTTGGTACATTTACGCTTGTGAGTAGCATCTGTAATGTCTCTCTGAAGTGTCCAACAGTAGTCTGCCATCATTGTAATCCTCCATCTTCCCTGGTATCTTCTTTCCCTTTCTTTAATGTCCTGGTGGAATCGTTCACCTTGCTCGTCACTCACAGATCCCAAATTTTCAGGAAAGTTGTCAAGGTGGGAATGGAGGAAATGCACTTTCAAACTCATCAGGCAACCTAAAGCTTGAAATGCTTTCGGCATTCGTCTGACGATTTGTTTGTAGACAGGGTCTTTGTTATTGCCTAAAAATTTCTCTACGACCTCTTTAAATGCAATCCACCCTTCTTTTTGAGGATGCGTCATGGTATTGATAAACTCTCAATCAGCTATAAGCCTTCTAATGTCTGGTCCGACGAACACACCTTCCTTCAATTTTTCCTCCGAGAGGCCTGGAAACTTGGCGACCAAGTATTTGAAGCATTCTCCATCTTTTGGAAGGAATTTTACGAATTGCTTCATCAATCCCAATTTGATGTGGAGAGGTGGTAGAAGAACTTTATGGGGAGGAACCAAAGTTTCTCGGAGGACATTTTTTTCACCAACTGTGAGCACCCTCGGCTGCCAATTCTTCTTGGTCCAGTGATTTTGTCGGTCTCGACTGTCCCATAGACACAGAATACAAGAGTATTTGGTATACCCAGCTTGTTGCCCGAGCAGCATGCACAAGACTTTCAAATCCCCGCACACTTGCCAACCATGGTCTTCATATTTAAGTTTAAAAAGAATCAATTCCAAGTTCTCTTAGGTTTCCTTGAGGTGTACGGAATGACCTACAGGGATGGAAGCATAAAAATCGCTGTTGTGGAGTAAAACTGCTTTGAGACTTCTTTTTGAAGAATCTATAAAAAGACGCCATTGCGCTCAATCATATTGGATTTTGAATTGACCCATCAAACCTTCGATATCGATGCAATAAACCCACTTATCTTCCTGGGCAAAGTAAGGAACAAACTCGTCTTCACAATGTCTGAACCATGAAAAAGACACTCCTGGCAACAATAAATTCTTGCTTTTGAGCCTGGAGCCGAGTAACTCAGCGGCATCTTTGGGAAGATTTAAGTCTCTTACCAAATCAATTATCTCCTCGTGGGAAAACAATTTGGTCTTGTATCATCTCCAAAGTCAGAACTTGATTCATCTGGTTCAGGTATGACTCCACCTTCATTGGACAAAGTTATCTCTTTCAAGGTAGCAGGGGCCTTGGGTACTGGTATATCTGTGCCATGGTGGATGGGACGAATTGCTGAGTGAATATTGGGGTATGAAATGGAATGCTTCCATTTTGAATTATACCCTTTCACATCACATGAACAAAAGTAACAATTGTCACTATGGTTCTTTTGCTCTCGCCATACCATAGGAATCCCATAACGGAAAGCTTTTTTCTTAACACACCGTTTGCACACTTTATGAGGCGCCCAAGCTTTATCTTGATCTCTAAGCTTTAGTCCGAAATATTCGAAGTATACTTTTTTCACAAAGTGTGTAATATTCAGCTTTTGCTTCAACACTGTATATTCACCACAAATGTAACAGAAACTGTCAGGCAAATTAATACACCTCCGCTGAGCCATAATGCTAATTTTGGGAAACACGGTTGAATATGAAGAGCTAACATGAACTGAGATTATAAAGTTTGAACAGGCGAGAACAAAGATAAAACAATTGAAACAATCCCGGGCATGTCAGAGCCAGCTCATTCAGCTTGCAAAATGTTGATGCTGGTTTCATTAGCTTACTCTGAAAGTTCTTTTCTTTGAAAGTTATATTTTTTTGGCATTATATATCTTCAATTCATTGATGTAAATTAATTAATAGTAATTTTGACTTTCAAAACCCTAAAAAAAAAAAAAAAAGAAAGAAAAAATATGAAAAATGTACTAAATTTGAATAGAATTAGGCATTTTTTGGCAAATCCTGATGTCCAGGATTTTTTTCAATATTTTTTTCATTTTCAGCACACCAAAATACATGGAAATTAGATGAAAATAATCAAACAGCTTTTTAGTTGCAGACCTGTACTTATTGTAAAAAAAGAGGTTTTTGACCAGTCCTTAATATTTTACTTAATTTAAAATCACCTTAAAATTAAATTTTGAGCCTCATCTTGGTCATTGATTAATGTGAATGTTCTGAAAAGTAATGTGAAATAATGAAAATGCATCAAATCAGGTATTTAAAATGGTCAAGAAGCAGGTAATGTATAAAAAGAGGTAAATGAGTGACAGAGAAAGATTAAAAAAACAGAAAGAAACTCACAGAAGTGCAAGATATTTTTGTGGAAGCCCACTCAGCCTGTACAGCCATTTTTGGGGAAGTTTGAGCATGTACCTTGTTTCTCCAAAAATAAGACAGGATCTTGTATTTTCACTGAAAGATGGGCTAGGGTTTATTTCAGAGGATGTTTTATTTTTTTTCCCAAGAAGTGCAATCCAGATTTTTTCTTGAACAAAAAAAATGATTCATAGCTCTGTGATTTATAAGGGGCCAATATTTTCCAGACCCATGTGATTTATGATTGCAGTGGCATTAAAAGAACACAGATGTACTGTGACTTTAATTTTATGTTTTTTTCATCTTTTATTAAAAATTAAGCCAGGTATTATGATGCAAATAGGTGCCAGCCAGCATATTGGTTTGAAATTACAGCTATGTACACAATGTCAAAATGTTACAAAGAACAAAAAATAGGTACAGAATTCCCAAGAAAATTATAAATGCTCTAATTTACTAAAAGAAAAAATAAATAAATACCTTGCTAGCTCATATAAAACATTTAGTTCCCATATTTCAACCTGACACAATAAAATTGTAATGAAAATTATACAGAAGAGCACAACACTGCATGGGTGGAATATTAAGGAAACATATTTAAAGAAGCTTTTCTTTTGTACCATAGAAAATATTTCCATATTTAAAGTAATTTCTATTTTTTAAATAAGAGTAAATGGAATTGGTGGGAAGGAGTGCATTGATAGCAAATGTAGAAAAGATACTATCCATATAGGCTGTTAATAACAAATTACATCAATGAAGATTGAACTTTGACATTTACAGCTGCATTTTTGTAATCAGCAAATGAGTATATAGGGAATCTTAAAGTTACAATACGAAGTGTATGCTTTAACTTACTATATCAGTGACATCTGATGAGTTTGAAGCGCTCAGTTTGAAAATGAGTGTCAGAGTAGCTGTGTGTTTCTGATATTAAAATAATCATTTTATAAATCCTATTAGAAAGTGAAAACACTAATTAGTCAATATGTATTTAATCCCCTCCCACTCCCACTCAACTTATCAGGCAGCTGCAGTTGCTACTGAGCATTGTGAGATTTCAGCCGCTGCAGCAAGTAGGGAAGAACACTGTGATCTATCAATCTAGGTGGGAAGATTTACATTTATATAATGCTCCTTTTAATAACTGACAATGATGTTGGAAATAAGCACACCTGTCATAATTCTGATGAGTGGTGCTCTGCTCTTTTGTAGAGCCTGTACTGGGCCTCATATTTTCCTCCAATGAATTCATTTTTCCGGTCCTGTGTGCTGTGGGAGGAGTCTGTTCTTTGAAGCCTCGCTCTAAGGTATGGCTTTGCTTTACCTGGGAGCCAGTCCACCCGAAACGCTGCCAGTGATAGTTCCTGTTTAGCAGTGCATGTCTCTGGTTCCCGTAAGTGACTGGACAGATCTTATCCCGCTTTCTAGTTCCTCGTACCCTATCCTGTCTCCTCGCCCACTCCATTTTGACTTCCTGCCTTGCGGACCTTTGGCTTGTTCATGAGTCCCAGCTCCACTCTCTCCCATGTACCTGACTTGTCCTTTTGGCTACCAACTCGGCTTGTATTTTGACATTGGCTCTGTTCTCTTCCTGATGCTTTACGTTTCTTCCTGGTCTACTAATTCTCGGCTCGCACACTGACTTCGGTTTCTCTCTCTCCCTCTGTTACAGATGTGATCTCTCATCTCCTGACCCCTGGCTTGTCCGCAACTGCCCCAGAAAATGGCAGTTTCATAGAAGCGCCATCTTCTGGTGCTGTATCCAACTCATCCAGCGGCCCTGGGTAAGAAGGGGTTAATACCAGCTTTGTTTTACCAGCTGGTTTAAAGCCCGAGATTTTTAATAGCAGGCCAAGTTTGACCCGGCCATTAAGAATCACCAATAAAGGGTTAAAAAAAATCACACAGAGGAAAAATACTTATTAGAAATAAATACACAGACACTCTTAGAGACTCCATCTTTATTACTCCCTCTCACCCCTCCACGATCCTGGTCTTCTGTCTTTTTTCTTCTGTCTTCTTCAACTGATGCAGCTCCACTATTTCAGAAAGCACGGGGGAGGGACTACTTTCTGGGCATGCTCAGTACAGACAACAGGATCCTGCTTATCTGAATGTGTGGACTTCTAGTAGAGCAGGATTATTGAACTGCATTGCAGGTACCGCCGCAATATCATGGATCAAGTGAAATGTGATATTTTGTCCGAGGTCAAAAATGCTACAAGTAGTGTTTTTGAAAAAAAGATAAATTACTGCAAAACACCGGATCCAGTGTATGCCACACGCAACCGCAAGTGACCGAATCTTGCCGCAATTCCATTGCAAATGTATTAAAATGACAACACATTTGTAAGGATCCGGTTTTGAGGCAAAAAATCCATTCTTGCTGCAGTTAAAAAAATGCTGATGTTAAAGCACCCTTACCTCTCTTTAACTGTGTTTCCTGCTTGCATTTTTCAAAACTTAATTTCACCAAGCTTACCTATGCCCTTACAGTTTTTGCTCCACTAATCCTCACTCTCCTTTGCTATACCCAAACTCCAATACTATCCAAACAAATAATTATCTCATCTTCCCTCTTACCTGCCCAGCTGTCTTCCTCTGCTGACCTGCTCTTAAACCTCAGATCTTTCCCAATAACACACAAAACATGTTACATGTGAGAATGCTGTATATAAGAGGCCACTGGTGGTGGCCGCAGCTTATATGTTGAAAAAACGATGACAGGTTCCCTTTAAAATTCACCAGGCTTATGGCTGTGATAACAGATCCTAACTGTACAGTTTGAAGTTGTTTTTTTAGAATAAATACTTTTAGAGGAACATCCCTTGGCTTTTAAAAAAAAGTTAGCTGACACAAATAATTCTAATAGTTTATCCATGCAATTATACATTTCAGAGGAGAATACTGACGTTATAGCGTGTGACTGATTGGAGAATGGTAAAGGGACAGGTTGTACACATAGGAGTTTTAATTAATCAGGACCCAATTAGAAAAAAACAATTAATTAAAGATTAATGATCTCCGGTATATGTAACTAGGAAACACAGTGTTGATAATAAGGGTTTTCTGCAATAGCAGAAATAATTTTGATAAGTTAAGTAAACATATCATTTAATTCCTCGGGCTACCTTTGCTTACATATACATTTTTAATGTGATTATTGAAAGGGTTTGTCTCATAAACAATTTTGCTGTTGGCAGTGTCCCAAAGCCCTATGGCTGAAATGTGAAATTAACTGGCTATTATTAATATATACTGGGCAGACACGAAAAAACAAAATATCACTGTAAATATTTTTGTGATTTTCTAAATTTCATACTTGTTTGCTTCAACTGAAATAATTAATAATTTCTACAATATTTAGAGAGTTTATAAATAAAAGGTTTGTGCCCTTGACTGCTCCATGGTCCCATGCAAGATCAAAGCTTTTATATGATAGCTATTACTTAATTTATTATTAGCATTTGTGGTCATTTCATAATTTTGTATGCCTCTGATTTCATATGGAGGCACAAAGAGATTTCCGAATCTGACAGAAAAAAATAGGACATGCTTTGTTAAATGTTGCATTACAGGGATACAGTCATATTTTTTACTGTGTCTTCCAGTATAGTCAAAGAATCTCTATGTGCCACCATACAGGCTTCATATACCAAGCTGGTGCATGAACATTAAACCATGTAATACATTTTTACACTGACATTATCTCTCTCACAGAACCAAGAAAATTACCTTGAGAATAGTATTGAGCAAATACTTAACTATTTGCACTATATGCTGTTCGAGAGTACTGTCCACTAGAGTTGAGCGCGGTTCGTGGTTCGTGGTTCTCCAGTTCGCGGCTCGAGTGATTTTGGGGCATGTTCTAGATCGAACTAGAACTCGAGCTTTTTGCAAAAGCTCGATAGTTCTAGAAACGTTCGAAAACGGTTCTAGCAGCAAAAAGCAGGGCTTTTTACAGCTAGAGTGAGCAGGAGCCATCGCTGGCAGCCTGCCAGAAGCTGGTAACCAAGATAAACATCGGGTATCCAAGCAAAGCGCTTTGGTTAGTAACCCGATGTTTATCTTAGTTACGTGGAAGCACACACTTTCCCGCTCAGCTCGCTCCGCCCCCTCCTGCCCGCGGCATGTACACATATACACACACACACGTACACATGCATACACATACACACACATCCCGCCCCCCGCTCGGCTTACCTGCGGTGATGAAGTCCCGCCATCCCGACCTCAGCGCTGTCACTTTCCTCCATGGCCGCCGCTTGTCACATCACCTCTCGCTTCCGACCCGAGACTGACTAGCGGTGACGTCACGGACCTCTCGCGATACTTGAGGGGAAGGCGCCGGTCACTGAACTCAGTGACAGGGGCTGTCGGCAGTGCTGGAGATCAGCGCAGGTAATGTACCTCGCTGACAGCAGCACTTGTCACCCCCCTGCAGTGACCTGGGCTGACCCATTGATGTTAGCTCAGGTCACTGCACTGCTCTCCCAGCCAATAGGGAACATCCTGCTCTTCATTGACTGGGACAGTGTGGATCGTCATGGCAACCCCTTGGATTACACCAGACCTGGATTTGTTTTTCAATCTAATAAATTGGTTAAAGAGGGAATGTTTTGGGGAGTGTTTTTTCAAATAAAAATGTGTTTGTCGTCTATTTTTTTTTATTACTGACTGGGTTGGTGATGTCGGGTATCTGATAGACGCCTGACCTCACCAACCCCAGGGCTTGATGCCAGGTGACATTACACATCTGGTATTAACCCCATATATTACCCCGTTTGCCACCGCACCAGGGCGCGGGATGAGCTGGGGCGAAGCACTAGGATTGGCGCATCTAATGGATGCGCCACTTTTGGGGCGGCTGCGGCCTGCTATTTTTAGGCTGGGGAGATTCCAATAACCATGGACCTCCCTAGTCTGAGAATATCAGGCCCCAGCTGTCTGCTTTACCTTGGCTGGTGATCCAATTTTGGGGGACCCTTACGTGTTTTTTTTTAAAATTATTTATTTAATTTAAAATAACAGCGTGGGGTGCCCTCAGTTTTGGATTACCAGCCAAGGTGAGGTTGCCAGCTGTGGTCTGCAGGCTGCAGCCGTCTGCTTTACCCTAGCTGGCTACAAAACTAGGGGGAACCCTACGTCATTTTTTTTTCATTTTTTTGGCTAAATACAAAGCTAAGCACCCCTTAGTGCCACATGAAAGGTACCAAAGGGTATTCCACTTTTTCTCCATTTTTTTCTCCACTTTTTCTCCACTTTTTCTCCACTTTTTCTTTATTTTTTTCTCCACTTATTCTCCACTTTTTCTCCTCTTATTCTCCACTTTTTCTCCACTTTTTCTCCACTTTTTCTCCTCTTATTCTCCACTTTTTCTCCACTTTTTCTCCATTTTTTTCAACACTTTTGCTACACTTTTTTATCCACTTTTTCTCCTCTTATGCTCCACTTTTTCTCCACTTTTTCTCCTCTTAATCTCCACTTTTTCTCCACTTTTTCTCCACTTTTTCTCCTCTTATGCTCCACTTTTTCTCCACTTTTTCTCCACTTTTTCTCCTCTTATGCTCCACTTTTTCTCCACTTTTTCTCCACTTTTTCTCCTCTTATGCTCCACTTTTTCTCCACTTTTTCTCCACTTTTTCTCCACTTTTTCTCCTCTTATGCTCCCCTTTTTCTCCACTTTTTCTCCTCTTAATCTCCACTTTTTCTCCTCTTATGCTCCACTTTTTCTCCACTTTTTCTCCACTTTTTTCTCCACTTTTTCTCCTCTGATGCTCCACTTTTTCTCCACTTTTTCTCCACTTTTTCTCCACTTTTTCTCCTCTTATGCTCCACTTTTTCTCCACTTTTTCTCCACTTTTTCTCCACTTTTTCTCCTCTTATGCTCCACTTTTTCTCCACTTTTTCTCCACTTTTTCTCCTCTTATGCTCCACTTTTTCTCCACTTTTTCTCCACTTTTTCTCCACTTTTTCTCCTCTTAATCTCCACTTTTTCTCCTCTTATGCTCCACTTTTTCTCCACTTTTTCTCCTCTTATGCTCCACTTTTTCTCCACTTTTTCTCCTCTTAATCTCCACTTTTTCTCCTCTTATGCTCCACTTTTTCTCCACTTTTTCTCCACTTTTTTCTCCACTTTTTCTCCTCTTATGCTCCACTTTTTCTCCACTTTTTCTCCACTTTTTCTCCACTTTTTCTCCTCTTATGCTCCACTTTTTCTCCACTTTTTCTCCACTTTTTCTCCTCTTATGCTCCACTTTTTCTCCACTTTTTCTCCTCTTAATCTCCACTTTTTCTCCACTTTTTCTCCACTTTTTCTCCTCTTATGCTCCACTTTTTCTCCACTTTTTCTCCACTTTTTCTCCTTTTATGCTCCACTTTTTCTCCACTTTTTCTCCACTTTTTCTCCTCTTATGCTCCACTTTTTCTCCACTTTTTCTCCACTTTTTCTCCACTTTTTCTCCACTTTTTCTCCTCTTATGCTCCCCTTTTTCTCCACTTTTTCTCCTCTTAATCTCCACTTTTTCTCCTCTTATGCTCCACTTTTTCTCCACTTTTTCTCCACTTTTTTCTCCACTTTTTCTCCTCTGATGCTCCACTTTTTCTCCACTTTTTCTCCACTTTTTCTCCACTTTTTCTCCTCTTATGCTCCACTTTTTCTCCACTTTTTCTCCACTTTTTCTCCTCTTATGCTCCACTTTTTCTCCACTTTTTCTCCACTTTTTCTCCACTTTTTCTCCTCTTATGCTCCACTTTTTCTCCACTTTTTCTCCACTTTTTCTCCACTTTTTCTCCTCTTATGCTCCACTTTTTCTCCACTTTTTCTCCACTTTTTCTCCACTTTTTCTCCTCTTAATCTCCACTTTTTCTCCTCTTATGCTCCACTTTTTCTCCACTTTTTCTCCTCTTATGCTCCACTTTTTCTCCACTTTTTCTCCTCTTAATCTCCACTTTTTCTCCTATTATGCTCCACTTTTTCTCCACTTTTTCTCCACTTTTTCTCCATTTTTTCTCCTCTTATGCTCCACTTTTTCTCCACTTTTTCTCCACTTTTTCTCCTCTTATGCTCCACTTTTTCTCCACTTTTTCTCCACTTTTTCTCCATTTTTTTCTCCACTTTTTCTCCACTTTTTCTCCTCTTATGCTCCACTTTTTCTCCACTTTTTCTCCACTTTTTCTCCATTTTTTTCAACACTTTTGCTACACTTTTTTATCCACTTTTTCTCCTCTTATGCTCCACTTTTTCTCCACTTTTTCTCCTCTTAATCTCCACTTTTTCTCCACTTTTTCTCCACTTTTTCTCCTCTTATGCTCCACTTTTTCTCCACTTTTTCTCCTCTTATGCTCCACTTTTTCTCCACTTTTTCTCCACTTTTTCTCCTCTTATGCTCCACTTTTTCTCCACTTTTTCTCCACTTTTTCTCCACTTTTTCTCCACTTTTTCTCCTCTTATGCTCCCCTTTTTCTCCACTTTTTCTCCTCTTAATCTCCACTTTTTCTCCTCTTATGCTCCACTTTTTCTCCACTTTTTTCTCCACTTTTTCTCCTCTGATGCTCCACTTTTTCTCCACTTTTTCTCCACTTTTTCTCCACTTTTTCTCCTCTTATGCTCCACTTTTTCTCCACTTTTTCTCCACTTTTTCTCCACTTTTTCTCCTCTTATGCTCCACTTTTTCTCCACTTTTTCTCCACTTTTTCTCCACTTTTTCTCCTCTTATGCTCCACTTTTTCTCCACTTTTTCTCCTCTTAATCTCCACTTTTTCTCCTCTTATGCTCCACTTTTTCTCCACTTTTTCTCCTCTTATGCTCCACTTTTTCTCCACTTTTTCTCCTCTTAATCTCCACTTTTTCTCCTCTTATGCTCCACTTTTTCTCCACTTTTTCTCCACTTTTTTCTCCACTTTTTCTCCTCTTATGCTCCACTTTTTCTCCACTTTTTCTCCACTTTTTCTCCACTTTTTCTCCTCTTATGCTCCACTTTTTCTCCACTTTTTCTCCACTTTTTCTCCTCTTATGCTCCACTTTTTCTCCACTTTTTCTCCTCTTATGCTCCACTTTTTCTCCACTTTTTCTCCATTTTTTTCTCCACTTTTTCTCCACTTTTTCTCCTCTTATGCTCCACTTTTTCTCCACTTTTTCTCCACTTTTTCTCCACTTTTTCTCCATTTTTTTCTCCACTTTTTCTCCACTTTTTCTCCTCTTATGCTCCACTTTTTCTCCACTTTTTCTCCACTTTTTCTCCACTTTTTTTTCACTTTTTCTCCACTTTTTCTCCACTTTTTCTCCACTTTTTCTCCACTTTTTCTCCTCTTATGCTCCACTTTTTCTCCACTTTTTCTCCTCTTAATCTCCACTTTTTCTCCTCTTATGCTCCACTTTTTCTCCACTTTTTCTCCACTTTTTTCTCCACTTTTTCTCCTCTTATGCTCCACTTTTTCTCCACTTTTTCTCCACTTTTTCTCCACTTTTTCTCCTCTTATGCTCCACTTTTTCTCCACTTTTTCTCCACTTTTTCTCCTCTTATGCTCCACTTTTTCTCCACTTTTTCTTCACTTTTTCTCCACTTTTTTCTCCACTTTTTCTCCACTTTTTCTCCTCTTATGCTCCACTTTTTCTCCACTTTTTCTCCACTTTTTCTCCTCTTATGCTCCACTTTTTCTCCACTTTTTCTCCACTTTTTCTCCTCTTATGCTCCACTTTTTCTCCACTTTTTCTCCTCTTAATCTCCACTTTTTCTCCTCTTATGCTCCACTTTTTCTCCACTTTTTCTCCACTTTTTCTCCACTTTTTCTCCACTTTTTCTCCTCTTATGCTCCACTTTTTCTCCACTTTTTCTCCTCTTAATCTCCACTTTTTCTCCTCTTATGCTCCACTTTTTCTCCACTTTTTCTCCACTTTTTCTCCACTTTTTCTCCACTTTTTCTCCTCTTATGCTCCACTTTTTCTCCACTTTTTCTCCTCTTAATCTCCACTTTTTCTCCTCTTATGCTCCACTTTTTCTCCACTTTTTCTCCACTTTTTTCTCCACTTTTTCTCCTCTGATGCTCCACTTTTTCTCCACTTTTTCTCCACTTTTTCTCCACTTTTTCTCCTCTTATGCTCCACTTTTTCTCCACTTTTTCTCCACTTTTTCTCCACTTTTTCTCCTCTTATGCTCCACTTTTTCTCCTCTTATGCTCCACTTTTTCTCCACTTTTTCTCCTCTTAATCTCCACTTTTTCTCCTCTTATGCTCCACTTTTTCTCCACTTTTTCTCCACTTTTTCTCCACTTTTTCTCCACTTTTTCTCCTCTTATGCTCCACTTTTTCTCCACTTTTTCTCCTCTTAATCTCCACTTTTTCTCCTCTTATGCTCCACTTTTTCTCCACTTTTTCTCCACTTTTTTCTCCACTTTTTCTCCTCTGATGCTCCACTTTTTCTCCACTTTTTCTCCACTTTTTCTCCACTTTTTCTCCTCTTATGCTCCACTTTTTCTCCACTTTTTCTCCACTTTTTCTCCACTTTTTCTCCTCTTATGCTCCACTTTTTCTCCACTTTTTCTCCACTTTTTCTCCTCTTATGCTCCACTTTTTCTCCACTTTTTCTCCACTTTTTCTCCACTTTTTCTCCTCTTAATCTCCACTTTTTCTCCTCTTATGCTCCACTTTTTCTCCACTTTTTCTCCTCTTATGCTCCACTTTTTCTCCACTTTTTCTCCTCTTAATCTCCACTTTTTCTCCTCTTATGCTCCACTTTTTCTCCACTTTTTCTCCACTTTTTTCTCCACTTTTTCTCCTCTTATGCTCCACTTTTTCTCCACTTTTTCTCCACTTTTTCTCCACTTTTTCTCCTCTTATGCTCCACTTTTTCTCCACTTTTTCTCCACTTTTTCTCCTCTTATGCTCCACTTTTTCTCCACTTTTTCTCCACTTTTTCTCCACTTTTTCTCCACTTTTTCTCCATTTTTTTCTCCACTTTTTCTCCACTTTTTCTCCTCTTATGCTCCACTTTTTCTCCACTTTTTCTCCACTTTTTCTCCATTTTTTTCAACACTTTTGCTACACTTTTTTATCCACTTTTTCTCCTCTTATGCTCCACTTTTTCTCCACTTTTTCTCCTCTTAATCTCCACTTTTTCTCCACTTTTTCTCCACTTTTTCTCCTCTTATGCTCCACTTTTTCTCCACTTTTTCTCCTCTTATACTCCACTTTTTCTCCACTTTTTCTCCACTTTTTCTCCTCTTATGCTCCACTTTTTCTCCACTTTTTCTCCACTTTTTCTCCACTTTTTCTCCTCTTATGCTCCACTTTTTCTCCACTTTTTCTCCACTTTTTCTCCTCTTATGCTCCACTTTTTCTCCACTTTTTCTTCACTTTTTCTCCACTTTTTTCTCCACTTTTTCTCCACTTTTTCTCCTCTTATGCTCCACTTTTTCTCCACTTTTTCTCCACTTTTTCTCCTCTTATGCTCCACTTTTTCTCCACTTTTTCTCCACTTTTTCTCCTCTTATGCTCCACTTTTTCTCCACTTTTTCTCCTCTTAATCTCCACTTTTTCTCCTCTTATGCTCCACTTTTTCTCCACTTTTTCTCCTCTTAATCTCCACTTTTTCTCCTCTTATGCTCCACTTTTTCTCCACTTTTTCTCCACTTTTTTCTCCACTTTTTCTCCTCTTATGCTCCACTTTTTCTCCACTTTTTCTCCACTTTTTCTCCACTTTTTCTCCTCTTATGCTCCACTTTTTCTCCACTTTTTCTCCACTTTTTCTCCTCTTATGCTCCACTTTTTCTCCACTTTTTCTTCACTTTTTCTCCACTTTTTTCTCCACTTTTTCTCCACTTTTTCTCCTCTTATGCTCCACTTTTTCTCCACTTTTTCTCCACTTTTTCTCCTCTTATGCTCCACTTTTTCTCCACTTTTTCTCCACTTTTTCTCCTCTTATGCTCCACTTTTTCTCCACTTTTTCTCCTCTTAATCTCCACTTTTTCTCCTCTTATGCTCCACTTTTTCTCCACTTTTTCTCCACTTTTTCTCCACTTTTTCTCCACTTTTTCTCCTCTTATGCTCCACTTTTTCTCCACTTTTTCTCCTCTTAATCTCCACTTTTTCTCCTCTTATGCTCCACTTTTTCTCCACTTTTTCTCCACTTTTTCTCCACTTTTTCTCCACTTTTTCTCCTCTTATGCTCCACTTTTTCTCCACTTTTTCTCCTCTTAATCTCCACTTTTTCTCCTCTTATGCTCCACTTTTTCTCCACTTTTTCTCCACTTTTTTCTCCACTTTTTCTCCTCTGATGCTCCACTTTTTCTCCACTTTTTCTCCACTTTTTCTCCACTTTTTCTCCTCTTATGCTCCACTTTTTCTCCACTTTTTCTCCACTTTTTCTCCACTTTTTCTCCTCTTATGCTCCACTTTTTCTCCTCTTATGCTCCACTTTTTCTCCACTTTTTCTCCTCTTAATCTCCACTTTTTCTCCTCTTATGCTCCACTTTTTCTCCACTTTTTCTCCACTTTTTCTCCACTTTTTCTCCACTTTTTCTCCTCTTATGCTCCACTTTTTCTCCACTTTTTCTCCTCTTAATCTCCACTTTTTCTCCTCTTATGCTCCACTTTTTCTCCACTTTTTCTCCACTTTTTTCTCCACTTTTTCTCCTCTGATGCTCCACTTTTTCTCCACTTTTTCTCCACTTTTTCTCCACTTTTTCTCCTCTTATGCTCCACTTTTTCTCCACTTTTTCTCCACTTTTTCTCCACTTTTTCTCCTCTTATGCTCCACTTTTTCTCCACTTTTTCTCCACTTTTTCTCCACTTTTTCTCCTCTTATGCTCCACTTTTTCTCCACTTTTTCTCCACTTTTTCTCCACTTTTTCTCCTCTTAATCTCCACTTTTTCTCCTCTTATGCTCCACTTTTTCTCCACTTTTTCTCCTCTTATGCTCCACTTTTTCTCCACTTTTTCTCCTCTTAATCTCCACTTTTTCTCCTCTTATGCTCCACTTTTTCTCCACTTTTTCTCCACTTTTTTCTCCACTTTTTCTCCTCTTATGCTCCACTTTTTCTCCACTTTTTCTCCACTTTTTCTCCACTTTTTCTCCTCTTATGCTCCACTTTTTCTCCACTTTTTCTCCACTTTTTCTCCTCTTATGCTCCACTTTTTCTCCACTTTTTCTCCACTTTTTCTCCACTTTTTCTCCATTTTTTTCTCCACTTTTTCTCCACTTTTTCTCCTCTTATGCTCCACTTTTTCTCCACTTTTTCTCCACTTTTTCTCCATTTTTTTCAACACTTTTGCTACACTTTTTTATCCACTTTTTCTCCTCTTATGCTCCACTTTTTCTCCACTTTTTCTCCTCTTAATCTCCACTTTTTCTCCACTTTTTCTCCACTTTTTCTCCTCTTATGCTCCACTTTTTCTCCACTTTTTCTCCTCTTATGCTCCACTTTTTCTCCACTTTTTCTCCACTTTTTCTCCTCTTATGCTCCACTTTTTCTCCACTTTTTCTCCACTTTTTCTCCACTTTTTCTCCACTTTTTCTCCTCTTATGCTCCCCTTTTTCTCCACTTTTTCTCCTCTTAATCTCCACTTTTTCTCCTCTTATGCTCCACTTTTTCTCCACTTTTTTCTCCACTTTTTCTCCTCTGATGCTCCACTTTTTCTCCACTTTTTCTCCACTTTTTCTCCACTTTTTCTCCTCTTATGCTCCACTTTTTCTCCACTTTTTCTCCACTTTTTCTCCACTTTTTCTCCTCTTATGCTCCACTTTTTCTCCACTTTTTCTCCACTTTTTCTCCACTTTTTCTCCTCTTATGCTCCACTTTTTCTCCACTTTTTCTCCACTTTTTCTCCTCTTAATCTCCACTTTTTCTCCTCTTATGCTCCACTTTTTCTCCACTTTTTCTCCTCTTATGCTCCACTTTTTCTCCACTTTTTCTCCTCTTAATCTCCACTTTTTCTCCTCTTATGCTCCACTTTTTCTCCACTTTTTCTCCACTTTTTTCTCCACTTTTTCTCCTCTTATGCTCCACTTTTTCTCCACTTTTTCTCCACTTTTTCTCCACTTTTTCTCCTCTTATGCTCCACTTTTTCTCCACTTTTTCTCCACTTTTTCTCCTCTTATGCTCCACTTTTTCTCCACTTTTTCTCCTCTTATGCTCCACTTTTTCTCCACTTTTTCTCCATTTTTTTCTCCACTTTTTCTCCACTTTTTCTCCTCTTATGCTCCACTTTTTCTCCACTTTTTCTCCACTTTTTCTCCACTTTTTCTCCATTTTTTTCTCCACTTTTTCTCCACTTTTTCTCCTCTTATGCTCCACTTTTTCTCCACTTTTTCTCCACTTTTTCTCCACTTTTTTTTCACTTTTTCTCCACTTTTTCTCCACTTTTTCTCCACTTTTTCTCCTCTTATGCTCCACTTTTTCTCCACTTTTTCTCCTCTTAATCTCCACTTTTTCTCCTCTTATGCTCCACTTTTTCTCCACTTTTTCTCCACTTTTTTCTCCACTTTTTCTCCTCTTATGCTCCACTTTTTCTCCACTTTTTCTCCACTTTTTCTCCTCTTATGCTCCACTTTTTCTCCACTTTTTCTCCACTTTTTCTCCTCTTATGCTCCACTTTTTCTCCACTTTTTCTCCACTTTTTCTCCACTTTTTTCTCCACTTTTTCTCCACTTTTTCTCCTCTTATGCTCCACTTTTTCTCCACTTTTTCTCCACTTTTTCTCCTCTTATGCTCCACTTTTTCTCCACTTTTTCTCCACTTTTTCTCCTCTTATGCTCCACTTTTTCTCCACTTTTTCTCCTCTTAATCTCCACTTTTTCTCCTCTTATGCTCCACTTTTTCTCCACTTTTTCTCCACTTTTTCTCCACTTTTTCTCCTCTTATGCTCCACTTTTTCTCCACTTTTTCTCCTCTTAATCTCCACTTTTTCTCCTCTTATGCTCCACTTTTTCTCCACTTTTTCTCCACTTTTTCTCCACTTTTTCTCCACTTTTTCTCCTCTTATGCTCCACTTTTTCTCCACTTTTTCTCCTCTTAATCTCTACTTTTTCTCCTCTTATGCTCCACTTTTTCTCCACTTTTTCTCCACTTTTTTCTCCACTTTTTCTCCTCTTATGCTCCACTTTTTCTCCACTTTTTTTTTCCACTTTTTCTCCACTTTTTCTCCACTTTTTCTCCTCTTATGCTCCACTTTTTCTCCACTTTTTCTCCGTTCTTTTTCTATGGTCGGTCTACCCATTAGCTCTGCCATGCATACTGTAGCTCTACACCTACTGCACATGTTACTTTATGATTGACATCTCTTTCGTACCAGAGCTGTCTAAGCCTACTCTGACCCCATATTTGTCATTACTATATTGTCCTTGTACTGTATTATGACATTTGTATCATGTGTTTCATTTCTTGCTGTGTTGCAATTTTTTTGCAGCATCCCAATTGTACCTCTACATTGTTCGAGTTTATGTTATTGTTCTCTCACTCTTATGTGATACTGATTATTGTCATTTTTCATGATTACATGCAGCTAAGTCCAATCTGACGAAGGCTCGGGCCGAAATGTCATTTGTAACTTGTTTTGGACAAAAACATATATGCTTATGAAAAAAAAAAATTCTTAATACGGACCAATAAAGAGTGATTTTGCATTACTATCCATTGTGACTTACTGACTTAGTCTGGGAGATATAGAGTGCCGAGGTTACTCACTAATTTTATCTATTATTACCCATGAGCACCTATATACCAGTGAGCAGAGCTTCCTCTACAGTAGTTCTCCTGATTAGGCTTGCCCTTACCTCATGAGCAGGGCATTGCAGCTTTGGTAGCAACCATTACGACATGGACTCTGCTGCTGTGGACCCGGGGAGAGTGAGTGCAGATTCATTGCACCCACACTCCTCACATGAAGGGTCCGCATTCCTAGAAAATGGGGGATATGTTCCCTGAGTGTCTCCCCCCCATATTCTAGACGGTCCAGAGTCGTCGTGGGACCCCTTTATTTTTTTCTTACAATAAATTGGTGAAAGAGGAAATGTTTTGGGGACTGTTTTTTCAAATAAATTTCTTTTGTAGATTTTTTGTTTTTGTTAGTACTGACAGTTTATGATGTTGGGAATCTAATAGACGCCATGACATCACAAACTGTTGGGCTTGATCTCAGGTGACTTTACAGCTAGTATCAACCCGATTTATTACCCCGTTTGCCACTGCACCAGGGCACGGGATGAGCTGGGGTGAAGCGCCAGGATTGGCGCATCTAGTGGATGCGCCACGTCTGGGGTGCCTGCGGCCTGCTATTTTTAGGCTGTGAAGGCCCAATAACTATGGACCTTCCCACCCTGAGAATACTAGACCACAGCTGTCCGCTTTACCTTGGCTGGTGATCCAATTTGGGGGGGACCCTACTTTTATTGTGTAATTATTAATATTTATAAAATAATTATAAAAAAGAGCCTGAGGGGACCTCCACATTGGATCCCCAACCACGGTAAAGCTGCCAGCTGTGGTTTTCAGGCTACAGCCGTCTGCTTTACCCTAGCTGGCTATCAAAAATGGGGGGACCCAACGTAATTTTTTTTTTTTAACTATTTTTTAAATAGAAAAAATTAATGGGCTTCCCTGTATTTTGATTGCCAACCAAGGTAACGGCAGGCAGATGGGGGTGGCAACCTATAGCTGTCTGCTTTATCTGCGCTGAGAATCAAAAATACCGCGGAGCGCTACGTCATTTTTTTAAAGATTTATTTTTCCAGCACTGTGATGTCCAGCAATCAAAATACAGGGAATCCCATTTTATTTTTAGTTATTTAAATAAATAATAAAAAAAAATATATATGGGCTCCCGCTGCATTTTTAGTATTGCTAGCTAAGGGTAATCCAAGCAGCTACTGGCTGCTAACCCCCACTGCTTGGTGTTACCTTCACTGGCAATGGAAAATCCAGGGAAGCATTTTTTATTTTTTTTGCCAAAAAACTACAAAAAAAGGACGTGAGCTTCGCCATATTTTTGTATGCTAGCCAGGTATAGCAGGCAGGTGCTGGAAGAGTTGGATACAGCGCCAGAAGATGGCGCTTCTATGAAAATGCCATTTTCTGAGGTGGCTGCAGACTGCAATTCGCAGCAGTGGGGCCCAGAAAGCTCAGGCCAACCGGTGGTGCGGATTCCAATC
Source organism: Anomaloglossus baeobatrachus (assembly GCF_048569485.1). Classification (NCBI taxonomy): domain Eukaryota; kingdom Metazoa; phylum Chordata; class Amphibia; order Anura; family Aromobatidae; genus Anomaloglossus; species Anomaloglossus baeobatrachus. The sequence goes on from NC_134353.1 coordinate 103,182,633, forward strand.
CCCAGCTGCCTAGTTGTACCTGGCTGGACACAAAAATGGGGCAAAGCCTACGTCATTTGTTTTCTAATTATTTCATGAAATTCATGAAATAATAAAAAAAGGGCTTCCCTTTATTTTTGGTTCCCAGCCGGGTACAAATAGGCAACTGGGGGTTGTGGGCAGCCGTACCTGCCTGCTGTACCTGGCTAGCATACAAAAATATGGCGAAGCCCACATAATTTTTTCAGGGGGCAAAAAACTTCTGCATACAGTCCTGGATGGAGTATGCTGAGCCTTGTAGTTCTGCAGCTGCTGTCTGTCTGTATGGAGAAGAGCAGACAGCAGCTGCAGAACTACAAGGCTCAGCATACTCCATCCAGGACTGTATGCAGAGGTTTTTTGCCCACCAAAAAAATGACGTGGGCTTCGCCATATTTTTGTATGCTAGCCAGGTACAGCTGGCAGCCACGGGCTGCCTCCAACCCCCAGTTGCCTATTTGTACCCGGCTGGGAACCAAAAATATAGGGAAGCCCGTTTTTTTTAATTATTTCACTTATTTCATGAAATAATTAAAAAACAAATGACGTGGGCTTCGCCCTATTTTTGTGTCCAGCCGGGTACAACTAGGCAGCTGGGGATTGGAATCCGCAGCACAGGTTAGCCCGAGGTTTGTGGGCGCCTCTGCTGCGGATTTCAGTCCGCAGCCGTCCCAGAAAATGGCGCTCTCATAGAAGCGCCATCATCTGGCGCTGTATCCAACTCTTCCAACAGCCCTGGAGCCGGGTGGCTTGTTGGGTAATCATGAGTTAATACTGGCTTTGTTTTACCAGCCAGTATTAAGCCAGAGATTCTTAATGTCAGGCACGTTTGACCTGGCCATTAAGAATCTCCAATAAAGGGTTAAAAAAAAGACACCACACAGAGAAAAAATACTTTAATAGAAATAAATACACAGACACATTAGAGACTCCATCTTTATTACCCCCTGTCAGCCCTCCACGATCCTGCTCTTCTGTCTTCTTTCTTTCTAGTGTAGTAGTAGTGACGATTGTAGTGAGGAAGGATGAGATTCACCAGCTCATCATGGGCTGGGGAACCTCCATCCTCACTACAATGCTCACTACAGTCGGGAAGCAGCGTGCAGCCTTCACTCCGTGAAAGATCAGTGCTGGCTGCTAGCGGTAACGCTGACAGACGCGTTACCATAGCAACGGTGCTCTCGGAGCCGCGGTTAGCTGTGACGTCACCGCTAACTGCATTGCTATGGCAACGGTGATCTCCGTTAATGATCGGCTGTTTCAGCCGGTCCCTAACGGAACGGGGAGTCGACCGTGTGCTAGAGCATGTCTCCGGTACACGGCGATACACATATGTGCACCGTGTACCGGAGAGATGCACTCGCAGGTCCTACATGACGTGTCATAGTCATGTGACCAGTCTGTAGCCAATGAGATAATAGCCACGTGACTGGTCACATGGCTATTTTGACGTCACGATAGGTCCTGCTTCTCTGCTGGCAGTGCAGGTCACCGGGAGGATTCAGCGATCATCGGATGGAATAGCGGCAGGAGACAGAGTGCAGAAGGGATCGCGAGGACCGGTAAGTGTTATGGCAATGTTTATTAACTGTTTGTGTACATTTATAATGCATTTTTATGTGTTTGTGATTGCCTCCCATTCTAGCCTATACGTTCGAGTTCGGTTCGTCGAACGTTCGACGAGCCGAACTCGAACGGGACCTCCGTTCGGCGAACCACCTCGAGCCGAACCGCGACCGGTTCGCTCATCTCTACTGTCCACTACTCGCATATTTGCATATTTGTTCCGAGTAGCGGGCACAATGTAAGTCAAAAGGAAATACTCGCTAAGTAGCGAGTAACACGAAAGCTGTACTTTTCGTGCGAGTAGTGAATAGTACAGCTTTCGGGTTACTCGCTACTTAGGGAGTATTTCCCATTGACTTACATTGAGACCGCTACTCATAACAAATATACAAGTAGCAGACGGTACTCGCTAACAGCATAGCGTGTACGAATAATCAATTACTCACTCAACACTACTTGAGAGTAAAGCCTAATAAAGGTAGTTACCCTTGAGTCAGAGTCCAACCTTGTGCAACATAACCAGGGATAAATGTCAAACCATAAACTCATATACAAAAAACCTGTTTCAAGGTGTGTGCCCCTCATCAGTGTAGAGCAGTGTCATGATGACTGATTGGGAGTACTATTTCTACTAAATGAGGTTGACCATTTTATGTGGATTCTTTACTAATGTGTTGCAAATAGGGATATATTACATTTTCTAATATAGCTTCATTAAAACTTAGGCTATTATTTCTTCTATTTGAAAAAAAGCGCTGGGGACTCAATGTACCCAACAGCCAAGTCCCGGCCCTCACAACCATGTCACGACTATGGAAAACTTTGGTGACCATGCTGCAGCATAATCACACAGGCTATCACTGTGCAGTTATGAGAGCGGTAATGTTCTGCAGTGATCGAGCACTGCAGAACATTGCAGTTACGATCAGCGTACTGTTGGGTAATGTCACATAAAGGGACTAAGGGCCCCCTCACATTGTGCTTTTACCTATGTTCACTGGTCCCGTCGGAGCTTCAGTCCAAACACCCCTGCAAAACGAGTTTTGAACGCATGTGCCGATGGGGCCACTAACTATAATGGAGCAGACTGAGTTAGCGAGTGCTCTGTCTTGCACCATTTTCAGGCATATTTGTTTTCTGCAGGCGGACACCCAGATGTAGTAGACATAAAATATTGTACAGTATACAGTGCAGCCAGAAAGACCTGTATATACAGTCCGCGCCTCCCCACATGTATCGTAGATTTACAGGAAGTTAATCAGTTACATAAAGTTGGTTTAGCAGCAGCATATCAAATTTGGAGCACGGTGAACACACAAATGTCAGAACCTAGAAGTGAGGAAAGGACTGTGCTTGATGGCTTAAGCGCATGCACGAGAAGCAGTGAGTATTACTAGTACAGTACTGTATCTGCAAAGGGAAGGAGACACAGTACTGTAGAGGGGTGCGGAGAGCTCAGGTGATGCTCATATTGCAAAATCTTGCTCGTTTACCTAGTTCCAATTTTTGTAAAATGTTAGCTTGTCTTGCAAAACGCTCTCAAACCGAATTACTTTTAATCCAAGGTACCACTGTATTTGCCAAATGCCAGAATAATGAGAGAGAGAGAGAGAGAGAGAGAGAGAATGTTTTAGGATTTTAGGCACTTTTATTGCTTACTGCAAAGTCAAAAGTTTACATACACTTAAGGGGGCTTTACACGCTACGATATCGTTAATGTTTTGTCGTCGGGGTCAAGTTGTTAGTGACGCACATCCGGCGTCATTAACAATATCGCAGCATGTTACACTGACCAGCAACCTTAAGCGACCTCAAAAATGGTGAAAATCGTTCACCATGGAGAGGTCGTCCCAAACTCAAAAATTGGTAAGGGTTGTTTATCGCTATGTGTGACACCGCAGGAGCGAGGAATGTCTCCTTACCTTCCGCCGGCCACAATGCAGAAGGAAGGAGGTGGGCGGGATGTTACGTCCTGCTCATCTCTGCCCCTCCGCTTTGATTGGCCGGCCGCTTAGTGATGTTGCGGTGACGTCGCTGTGATGTCGAACGTCTCTCCCCCTTGAAGGAGGGATTGTTCGGCAGTCACAACGACGACGCCGACCAGGTAAGTATGCGTGACGCTGCTGTAGCGATAATGTTCGCTACGGCAGCAATCACAAACAATCGCATGCGCGACGGGGGCGGGTACTTACACGCTTGCTATCGCTACAAATTGCTAGCGATATCATTATTGTGTAAAGCTCCCTTAAGAGTACTATGTCTTTAAACAATATGGGACAGCCCATATGATGATGTCATGTCTTTGAAAGCTTCTGATAAGTTTATTGGCAACATCTGCGTTAATTAGAGACACACCTGTGGATGTATTTTACTGCACACCTGAAACACACTGCATCATGGGAAAGTTAAAATAAATCAGCCAAGATCTCAGGAAGAGAGTTGTGGACTTGCACAAGTCTGGTTCATCCTTGTGTGCAAATTCCAGATACCGAAAGTTGCCTGAAGGTGCCTCGGTCATCTGTACAAACAATTATGTGCAAGTTCAAACAAGATTGGAATTTCCAGCCATCAGGAAGGAGATGAGCTCTGTGTATTAGGGATGAACGTGTTTTGGTCAGACATGTGCATATAAACACAAACATGTAAACAAAAGACCTTTTGAACATTGTGGCGGAAGCTGGTAAGATTGTGTCATTATCCACAGAGAAACGAGTACTATATCAACATAGGCTGAAAGGCCACTTTGCCAGTAAGAAGCCATTACTCCAAAACAAACATAAAAAATCCAGAATAATGTTTACAAATGCACACAGGAACAAACACCTTAATCTTTGGAGACAAGTTATATGGTCTGATGAAAATAAAATGCAACTATTTGTGCATAATAACCATCGTTATGTTTTGAAGAAAAAGGGAGAAGCTTTGAAGCCTAAGAACACCATCCCAACTGTGGAACATGGGGTGGTAGCTTCATATTATGGGGTTGTTTTGCTGCAGGAGTGACTGGTGCACTTCACAATATAGATGGCATCATGAGGAAATATGATTATGTGGCAATACTGAGGCAACATTTGAAGATATCAGCCAGGAACATAAAGCTTGGGTGGAAATGGGTCTTCCAAATGGACAATGACTAGAAGCTACTGCCAAACTAGTTACAAAGTGGCTTAAGGATAACAAAGTCAATGTTTTGGAGTGGCCATCATAAAGCTCTAATCTCAAGCCTATTAAAAAATTATGGGCAAAGCTGAAAAGGCAGGTGCGAGCAAGGTGACCTACAAACATGGCTCAGTTACACCAGTTCTGTCAAGAGGAATGGGCCCAAATTCATACCAACTGTTGTGAGAAGGTTATTCAAAATGTTTGACCCAAGTTATACAGTTTAGGGGAATAGAACCAAATACCAATGAAATGCATGTAAACTTTTGACTTTGCAGGAAGTAATAAAAATGCCTTAAAACATTCTCTGTCTGTCATTATTCTGGCATGTGGCAAATAAAAATAATTTTAATAATCTTGTTTAACCTAAAATAGGAAATTTTTTATTCTGATTTCATGTCAAATAGTGAAGAAAAACATGCAGATGTGTGTTTTTAGATAGTGTAAGTAAATTTCTGGTTTGAACTGTAATCAACACTAAACCCATAGAGGAATTCCCAGAGGTGTGTAATTTTCAAAATTCAGTCACTTGAGGGGATTTCTTCTCTTTTGGCACTTAGGGGCTCTGCAAATTGAGTCCACAAACTATTCTAAGAAATTTGTGCTCCAAAAATCAAATGGCGCTCCTTCCCTTCGGAGCTGTGTGGTGCAGCCAAATAAACTCTACAGCAACATAGGGGGTATTGCCACATTCAGGATAAATTGAATTCCCCATTATGGGGCCTTTTGTACTTATTGCCCTTGTGAAAATTGGAAATCTGGGGTTAAAGCAACATTTTAGTGGTAAAATTTTTGTTATTTTTTATTCACCGCCCAATAGTATAAAACTATGTCACGCACCTGTAGTGTCAAAATGCTCATGGCACCACTAGATGAAATCAATTATGTGTGCAGTTTGTAAAATGGGGTCACTTGGGAGGATTTCTGCTCTTTTGGCACTTCAGGGGCTATGCCAATCTGACATGGCACCTGCAAACCATTTAAACTAAATCTGCACTCCAATAGGATGCTCCTTCCCTTCATCACTTTGTACAGTGCCTCAAAAGTAGTTTTTGACCATATATGGATGTCAGTGTACTGAGGAGAAATTGTACAACAAGTTGTCTGGTCTATTATCTTCTGTTACCCTAGTGAATTTGAAGAATTTGGGCCTAGTGTCATATTTTTGAGGTTAAAAATGTATTTTTTTATTTTCACGGCTCAACGTTGTAAAATTCTGTGAAGCACCTGGGGTTTAAGGTGCTCATCAACCATCTACATAAATTCCTTGAGAGGTCTACTGTAGTTTCCAAAATGGAGTCACTTGTGGGGGATCTATATTGTTTAGGCACATCAGGGGCTCTCCAAATGCAACATTGCTAATGATTTTAGCCAGTTTTGCAGTCAAATAGCGCTCCTTCCTTTCCAAGCCCTGTAGTGCACCCAAACAGTAGATTTACAGCACATATATGGTACTGGCATACTCAGGAGAAATTGCACAATAAATTCTATGCTGCATTTTTTCCTGTTACCGTTGAGGCAAAAAAAGCTATGCAGTTGAAGTAACAATTTTGTGCTAGAAAAATTCTTTTATTTTCATGGCTCAATGTTATAAAACGCTGTGATGCACCTGGGGATTCAAAGTGCTCACCAAACATCTAAATAATTTCTGTGAGGGGTCGAGTTTCCAAAATAGTGTCACTTGTAAAGGAGCTCCATTGTTTAGGCAAATTAGGGGCTCTCCAAACACGACATGGCATCCGCTAATGATTGCAGCTATTTTGCATTCAAAAAGTGAAATGGTGCTTCTTCCTTTCCGAGCCCTGCCGTGCGCCTAAACAGTTGATTTCCACCACATATGATGTAACAGCATAATCAGGAGAAATTGCACAATAAATTGTATTGTGCATTATTTCCTGTTACCCTTGAAAATAAAAACTAACTGCCTAAAGTAACAATATTGTGGTAAAAATATATTTTTTCATTTCATGGCTCAATGTTATAAAATTCTGTGAAGTACCTGGGGGTTTAAGGTGCTCACCAAACATCTATATAAATTCCTTGAGCGGTGTATTTTCCAAATTGAATCACTTGTAGGGGAGCTCTATTGTTTAGGCCATCATGAGCTCTAGAAACGTGACATGGCATGCGGTAATTATTCCAGCTAATTTTGCGTTCAAAAATTCAAATAGTGCGCTTTTCCTTCCTAGCTCTTCTGTTTTCCCAAGTAGTTGATTTATGCCACATGTGAGGTATCGTAGTACTCAGGATAATTTGCAGAACAAATTGTTATGATGCCTTGTCTCTTACAGTATTACCTTTGCTTAAATTCAACATTTAATAGCTAAATTAACATTTTTCTGGGATAACTAAATAATATTCTTTTTCCTTTCACATTGCTTTAGTTCCTGAAGCAACTAAAGGGTTACTAAACTTCTTGGATGTGGTTTTGAGCAGTGTGAGGGGTGCAGTTTTTAGAATGGTATTTTCTGTCACTTAGGCCTCTCAAAGTCACTTCAAATGTGCCGTGGTCCCTGAAAACATTTTTGGTTTTTAAATTTTGTCAGAAAAATTAGAAATGACTGATAAACTTGAAACCCTTCTAATCTCCTAACAAACAAATTATGTTTCCAAAACGGTGCTGATGTAAAGTAGATATGTAGGAAATATTACTTAGTAACTATTTTTGTGACATACTGTAACTTTCTGGTGTAAGAGCATAAAACAAAAAAATCGATTTTGAAAAGTGCAAAATTTTAGCCAAGTGTCTAATATTTTCAAAAATAAACGCAAAAAATAATGGCCTAATTTTACAACTACCATGAAGTACAATATGTCACAAAAAATGTTCTCAGAATCACTGGGATCTGTTGAAGCGTTTCAGAGTTATAACCTGTCAAAGTGACAGTGGTCAAAATTGCAAAAAATGGCCTCGTCATTAAGGTGAAAACATGCTCGGGGTTGAAGCGGTTAATATATCCATTTAGAAGAACCTGTAATTTTTCAATATTGGTAAAAAGTTGTCACATTCAGCCATCAAGACTTTGCTTGACACTTGAAAAGCAAGCACTCTGAAATAGGTTGTAGATGCCTATTTATCAGATAGTTACTTTTCTTTGGTGAGAGTTTAATTTGAATATTTTTCTCACATGGTGTTTTTTCTCTTAGACTCTATTCACATCTGATTTTAATACTTTCCAATGTTTACTTCTAAAGACAGCAGGGGTCGGGAACCTACGGCTTGCGAGCCAGATGTGGCTCTTTTGATGGCTGCATCTGGCTCGCAGACAAATCTTTAATAAAAAATACCTTATTTTCTGGTTTGAAAGAGGCACTTTTTCCTTCAAAACTGAGGGAAAAATAGGAATGCATCTTACAAATCACATATTGCTTACTGGGGTGTCAGTGGTGATGCAGGGTCGGCAATAGAGATGAACGAACCAGACGCGGTTCTGCTTGAGCTCGGTTTGCCGAACCGAGGTCCCGTTCGAGTTCGGTTCGGCGAACCGGTTCGGCGAACCACTCGAACCAATAGGAAACAATGGGAGGCAATCACAAACACATAAAAACGCATTATAAATGTACACATACAGATAATAAACATTGCCATAACACTTACCGGTGCCCGCGATGCGTCCTGCACTCTGTCTCATGTCACTATTCCTTCTGATGATTGCTACATCCTCCCGATAACCAGCACTGACAGGACCTTCCGTGACGTCGTCAAAATAGCCATGTGACCAGTCACTTGGCTATTATCTCATTGGCTACGGACTGGTCACATGGCTTTGACGTCATGTCCTGTCCTAGGTCTTGTCATTGCACTCTCCAGTACACGGTGCACATTTGTTTATCGCCGTGTACCGGCGACATGCTCTAGCACACGGTCGACTCCCCGTTCTTTTTCCCCGTTCCGTTAGGGACCGGCTTACACAGCCGGTCATTAACGGAGATCACCGTTGCCATAGCAACGCAGTTGGTGGTGACGTCACCGCTAACCACGGCTCCGGGAATCACATGATCGGAGCACCGTTGCTATGGTAACACGTCTGTCAGCGTTACCGCTGTTACCACTAACAGCCAGCAGCACTGATCCCTCACGGAGAGAAGGCTGCACGGGAAGCAGTGTCTTCCCCCATGCAGCAGTGATGGAGCAGAACTGCATTTGTTGGACAAGAAAGACAGAAGTCCATAGATCGTGGAGGGCTGACAGTGAGTAATAAACATGGAGTCTCTAATGTGTCTGTGTATTTATTTCTATTAAAGTATTTTTTCTCTGTGTGATGTCTTTATTTTAAACCTTTATTGGAGATTCTTAATGGCCGGGTCAAACGTGCCTGACATTAAGAATCTCTGGCTTAATACTAGCTAGTAAAACAAAGCTAGTATCAACTCATTATTACCCAGCAACCCACCCGGCTTCAGGGCTGTTGGAAGAGTTGGATACAGCGCCAGATGATGGCGCTTCTATGAGAGCGCCATTTTCTGGGGCGACTTCTGACTGCAATTCGCAGCAGAGGCGCCCAGAAACCTCGGGCTAACCTGTGCTGCGGATTCCAATCCCCAGCTGCCTAGTTGTACCTGGCTGGACACAAAAATGGGGCGAAGCCCACGTCATTTATTTTTTAATTATTTCATGAAATAAGGGAAATAATTAAAAAAAACGGGCTTCCCTATATTTTTGGTTCCCAGCCGGGTACAAATAGGCAACTGGGGGTTGGGGGCAGCCGTACCTGCCTGCTGTACCTGGCTAGCATACAAAAATATGGCGAAGCCCACGTCATTTTTTTGGTGGGCAAAAAACTCCTGCATACAGTCCTGGATGGAGTATGGTGAGCCTTGTAGTTCTGCAGCTGGTGTCTGCTCTCCTGCATACACTAGTGAATGGAGCATGCTGAACCTTGTCGTTCTGCAGCTGCTGTCTGCTCTCCTCCATACAGACAGACAGCAGCTGCAGAACTACAAGGCTCAGCATACTCGATCCAGAACTGTATGCAGGAGTTTTTTGCCCCCTGAAAAAATTATGTGGGCTTCGCCATATTTTTGTATGCTAGCCAGGTACAGCAGGCAGCTACGGGCTGCCCCAACCCTCAGCTGCCTATTTGTACCCGGCTGGGAACCAAAAATAAAGGGAAGCCCTTTTTTATTATTTCATGAATTTCATGAAATAATTAGAAAACAAATGATGTAGGCTTCGCCATATTTTTGTGTCCAGCCAGGTACAACTAGGCAGCTGGGGAATGGAATCCGCAGCACAGGTTGGCCTGAGCTTTCTGGGCCTCTCTGCTGCGAATTGAAGTCTGCAGCTGCCTCAGAATATGGCACTTTCATAGAAGCGCCATCTTCTAGCGCTGTATCCAACTCTTCCAGCTGAACTAATGAAGGGTGGTTCGCTGGGTAATAATGGGGTTAGGGCTAGCAGTATATTATCAACTGAAATCATTAATACCCAGCGAGCCACCGGCATCAGGGCAGCTGGAAGAGTTGGATACAGCGCCAGATGATGGCGCTTCTAGGAGAGCGCCATTTTCTGGGGCGGCTGCGGACTGTAATTCGCAGCAGAGGGGCCCAGAAAGCTCGGGCTAACCTGTGCTGCGGATCCAATCCCCAGCTGCCTACTTGTACCCGGCTAGACACAAAAATGGGGCGAAGGCTACATCGTTTTTTTTTTTTAATTATTTCATGAAATTCATTAAATAATTAAAAAAGGGACTTCCCTATAGTTTTAGTTCCCAGCCGGGTACAAATAGGCAGCTGGGGGTTGGGGGCAGCCCGTACCTGCCTGCTGTACCTGGCTAGCATACAAAAATATGACAAAGCTCACATCATTTTTTTGTAGTTTTTTGGCAAAAAAAATGCTTCCCTGGATTTTCCATTGCCAGTGAAGGTAACACCAAGCAGTGGGGGTTAGCAGCCAGTAGCTGCTTAGATTACCCTTAGCTAGCAATAGAAAAAATGCAGTGGGAGCCCATATATATTTTTTTTAATTATTTATTTAAATAACTGAAAACAAAATGGGCTTCCCTGTATTTTGATTGCTGGACATCACAGTGCTGTAAAAATAAATCTTTAAAAAAAATGACGTAGCGCTCCGCGGTATTTTTGATTCTCAGCGCAGATAAAGCAGACAGCTATGGGTTGCCACCCCCATCTGCCTGGCGTTACCTTAGCTGGCAATCAAAATACAGGGAAGCCCATTAATTTTTTCTATTTAAAAAATAGTTAAAAAAAAAATGACGTTGGGTCCCCCCATTTTTGATAGCCAGCTAGGGTAAAGCAGACGGCTGTAGCCTGAAAACCACAGCTGACAGCTTTTCCGTGGTTGGGGATCCAATGTGGAGGTCACCCCAGGCTCTTTTTTTATAATTATTTTAAAATAATAATTACAAAAAAAAAGTAGGGTCCCGCTCAAATTGGATCACCAGCCAAGGTAAAGCGGACAGCTGTGGTCTGGTATTCTCAGGGTGGGAAGGTCCATAGTTATTGGGGCTTCACAGCCTAAAAATAGCAGGCCGCAGGCACCCTAGACGTGGCGCATCCACCAGATGTGCCAATTCTGGCGCTTCACCCCAGCTCATCCCGTGCCCTGGTGCAGTGGCAAAAGGGGTAATATATCGGGTTGATACTAGCTGTAAAGTCACCTGACATCAAGCCCAGCAGTTTGTGATGTCATGGCGTCTTTTAGATACCCAACATCATAAACTGTCAGTACTAACAAAAAAAATCGACAAAAAAAATTTATTTGAAAAAACAGTCCCCAAAAAATTCCCTCTTTTACCAATTTATTGTAAGAAAAAAAATAAAGTGGTCCCACGACGGCTCTGGACCGTCTAGAATATGGGGGGGGGAGACTCAGGGAACGTATCCCCCATTTTCTAGGAGTGCAGACCCTTCATGTGAGGAGTGTGGGTGCAATGAATCTGCACTCACTCTCCCCGGGTCCACAGAAGCAGAGTCCATATCGTAACGGTTGCTACCAAAGCTGCAATGCCCTGCTCATGAGGTAAGGGCAGGCCTTATCAGGAGAACTATTCTACATTTCCAAATATTGGTATTTTCTGATATTATTGCTATTCCACCTACTATATATTGGGGATAGGATCTTGGAGATGGAATACCCCTTTAAGTCCAGTTATCCAGTTGAAGGAATACTTAACAACAGAGCTCGCTATTTAGATGTTTTCTTGTGGCGTATAACGGACTCTCATGTTTGGTAGTCGTTCAGCAGGGAAACTATAAAAGCAAATCCCTCCATTTGGAAATGTAGTATATAGCTCTCCTGATCAACTATGTTCCTTACCTCATGAGCAGGGCATTGCCGTAATAATAATAATTTATTCATTTATATAGCGTTATTAATTCCATAGCGCTTCGCATACATTGGGAACACTGTCCCCATCGGGGATCACAATCTAAATTACCTATCTGTATGTCTTTGGAGTGTGGGAGGAAACTGGAGTACCCGGAGGAAACCCACACAAACACAGGGAGAACATACAAACTCCTTGCAGATGGTATCCTTGGTGGGAATTGAACCCAGGACCTCAGCGCTGCAAGACTGCAGTGCTAACCACTGTGCCACCGTGCCGCCCATTTAGCTTACAGATGTATAACCACCACTCACTGTGTCTGAACACAGGAAGCTGAGCTGACAGCCGCTCTGTGCATGCTGCAGCATCTATTGTGAAGGAGAGGGCCGCGGGGGATCAACGCTGCACAGGTACCGTGGGACACCGGGGAACACCGGAGGAGTTATAGGGGGTGACCTGGCAGGGCCTGGGGAGGAGTTTTCTGTCGCATGTGTCATGGCACATGCGACAGAAATTAGAGGAGGAGGGTAAATGCGGCCGGCGCGCTGCTGTGCGCGCGGCCATCTTAGATTTCTGGGAGGGGGTGAGGGGGGCACTTTGGCGACACCGGGGGACCGGAGGGGACCGGGGAGGAGATTTATCATGTTTGTTCATGCCAGATAGGAGATAAATAATTTTTTACCAACGCTGTAATTTACTGTAACGTGATCATCGGTATACGGTGTATACCTGTGATCACATGAGCGGGGCCCGGAAAAACCGTCCTGAATCATGATCTCCATGGTCTCAGCTACCCCATGAAACCCTGGAGATTTTCTGACGCTGGGGGGCACTATTCACTTATTTCTGCCTGCTATTTATAAATGGCAGATCAGAATAAGGCTACATTAACACGACCAATCCATTTTTGCGGTCTGCAAAAAACAGTCCGTTTTTTTTCACGGGTGCATTTGTGTGGCATCGTTTCCATTCCGTAGACGGTCCGTATGTCATCTGTTTGTAATACATGTGCCTTCCGTTTTTTTTTTGCGTACTGCAAAAAATCTGAAGGAGGGAAAATACATAAATTTACCCAGGATTCATAGCTTCAACCTACATGAGGTGGTCACATGTTCACTCAAGTGCCATTTTCTACTGCTTTTCACAGTGTAAAGTGCTCTGGTGATTTTCTTGTGCTTGTACACTTCATATCAGTCTTTTCTGTCATTATAATGGCAGAAAGACACATAATGTCCCACTCTCCTGCATTTTGTAATTTTGCACCCTTTGGTGACTTTCATGTGGCACTAAGGGGTGCTTAGCTTTGTATTTAGCCAAAAAAATGAAAAAAAAAATGACGTGGGGTTCCCCCTATTTTTGTAGCCAGCTAGGGTAAAGCAGATGGCTGCAGCCTGCAGACCACAGCTGGCAGCTTCACCTTGGCTGGTAATCCAAAACTGAGGGCACCCCACGCTGTTATTTTAAATTAAATAAATAATTAAAAAAAAAAACACGTAGGGGTCCCCCCAAAATTGGATCACCAGCCAAGGTAAAGCAGACAGCTGGGGTCTGATATTCTCAGACAAGGGAGGTTCATGGTTATTGGACTCTCCCCAGCCTAAAAATAGCAGGCCGCAGCCGCCCCAGAAGTGGCGCATCCATTAGATGCGCCAATCCTGGTGCTTCGCCCCAGCTCATCCCGTGCCCTGGTGCAGTGGCAAACGGGGTAATATATGGGGTTAATACCAGATGTGTAATGTCACCTGGCATCAAGCCCTGGGGTTGGTGAGTTCAGGCGTCTATCAGATACCCGACATCACCAACCCAGTCAGTAATAAAAAAAAATAGACGACAAACATTTTTATTTGAAAAAACACTCCCCAACACATTGCCTCTTTAACCAATTTATTAGAAAGAAAAACAAATCCAGGTCTGCTGTAATCCAAGCGGTTACCATGACGATCCATACCATTGTCCCTGTCCCAGTCAATGAAGAGCAGGATGTTCCCCATTGGCTGGGAGAGCAGTGCAGTGACCTGAGCTAACATCAATAGGTCAGCCCAGGTCACTACAGGGGATGACAAGTGCTGCTGTCAGCAAGGTACATTACCTGCGCTGATCTCCTGCACTGCTGACAGCACCTGTCACTGACTTCAATGACTGCCGCCTTCACAGCCAAGTATCGCGAGTGGCCCGTGACGTCACTGCTAGTCAGTCTTGGGTCAGAAGCGAGAGAAGTTAATGTGACAAGCGGCGGCCATGGAGGACAGTGACAGCGCTGAGGTCGGGAGGACGGGACTTCATCACCGCAGGTAAGCCGAGCGGGACCATGTGTGCAGAGTGCCTGGTGGGCGGAGCCTAGTGGGGTAATGTGTGCAGAGTACCAGGTGGGCGGAGCCTAGCGGGGTAATGTGTGCAGAGTGCCAGGTGGGCGGAGCCTAGCAGCGCCATGTGTGCAGAGTGCCAGGTGGGCAGAGCCTAGCGGGGTAATGTGTGCAGAGTGCAGGTGGGCGGAGCCTACCGGGACCATGTGTGCAGAGTATCAGGTGGGCGGAGCCTAGCGGACCATGTGTGCAGAGTGCCAGGTGGGCGGAGCCTAGCAGGACTATGTGTGCTGGCGGCGGAGTGCGAAGTGGGTGGAGCCTTGCGGGGTCATGTGGCGCTGAGGACGTTAGTGTCGTGGACTGCATGGCTGGGGACAGGTGAGTGTGTGTGTGTGAGTGTGAGTGTGTGTGTACATTTCGCATGCAGGAGGGGGCGGAGCGAGCTGAGCGGGGAAGTGTCGGCTCCCTGTACACATAACTAGGATAAATATCGGGTTACTAACCAAAGCGCTTTGCTTGGATACCCGATGTTTATCTTGGTTACCAGCTTCTGGCAGGCTGCCAGCGATGGCTCCCTGCACACTGTAGCTGTAAAAAGCCTTGCTTTTTGCTGCTAGAACCGTTCTCGAACGTAACTAGAACTATCGAGCTTTAGCAAAAAGCTCGAGTTCTAGTTCGATCTAGAACAGCCCCCAAAATCACTCGAACCGCGAACTGGAGAACCGTGAACCGCGAACCGTGCTCAACTCTAGTAGGCAATACTGCGGGTTTGTGGGGTGTCGCAGCGGAGAGAATCATTGATCTGCTAGCGGATTGTGGGCTGCTTTGAATCTCAATCAGACAATATCGACTTCAAGAAAATGGCTGTGGAGGTGCTGCGTGCGCAGATAGGACTTTGCAGCCATTTCTTTAAGTCCATCAAGTTGATCTGCGCACATGCCACGGCCATTTTCTTGAAGTCGATCTCATTAACTGTGAGAGATTCAAAGCAGCCTTCTGGCAGATCATTGGCGTCCGCCACTGTGACACCCCACGAGCCCGCAGCAGTATCGCCGGCCCTCCGCACACTCACAATCTTGAGCTTTGACACCCCCTCCTCCATGCTTGCGGCATCCCCTACCCTGCCTCCTGGGACCTTCTGAGCCTCTCCCCCAACACTGCTCTCCCTTGAGGAGTATGGCTCACGGAATTACTTTTTAAAATATGTGGTGTTCATGTCTCTCTCAGCCAAAAAGGTTCCCAACCTCTGATCTACAGTAAAAACAAAATAGTTTATTTTTTTTCAGGACCAGCAGCAAAATATTGTTCTTTTACTATGCTCAAAAATGCAGAATTATAGCCTAGGTTCTTGTTATAAAGTACTATACTTTAAATATTACATTAGTGAATTATTCACATAGTATTATAATATAAGAGAACCAAATAACCATTAAAGGAAAGTTATAAATAATAATCATTTGTTGAATAACTTCACCAGGGCTGCAAGATGTTCATTAATTCAATGATGGAGGAACTCCTGAATTATTTTAGCAGCAGGAGTGATCCAATGAAAGAAAACAGACAAAAAAAATTAAATTTTTTTGACTGGGAATCAATTTACAATCAATGTGTAAATTGTCATTTTACTCATTTAGTTGTTTTAGTTTTATCATAACAGTTTTCAAAGTAAATTAATAATGAACTATAGGTTAAAGGTTTGTTGGAGAAAGGAAAAAAGCCAATATAACTTAATAATATGATAATTGAAAAATGAGAATAACTGAAATCTTTCCTCATACTGGGCTCAGGAATCCAGCGGTTGATCCTACTAAAGCGGGCTTTACACGCTACGATATTTCTAGCAATTGCAAGTGATATCATACGCAAAAGCATCCGCCCCCGTCATGCATGCGATATCGTGTGATCGCTGCCGCAGCGAACATTATCGCTACGGCAGCGTCACACGCACTTACCTGGTCGGCGGCATCGCTGTGACTGCCGAACAATCCCTCCCTCAAGGGGGAGGTGCATTCGGCGTCATGGCGACGTCACCGAGATGTCACTAAGCGGCTGGCCAATCAAAGCGGAGGGGCGGAGATGAGCTGGACGAACATCCCGCTCACCTCCTTTCTTCCTCATTGCGGGCGGGATGCAAGTAAGGTGAGGTTCCTCGCTCCTGCGGTGTCACAATTAGCGATGTGTGCTGCCGCAGGAACGAGGAACAACATCTATAAACAACCATTAACAATTTTTGGTTTTAGGATGACCTCTCCATGGTGAATGACTTTCACCACTTTGGAGGACGTTTAAGGTCACTGGTAAGTGTTACACGCTGCAATATCGTTAATGACGCCGGATGTGCGTCACTAACGACGTGACCCCGACGATAAAACATTTTACGATATTGTAGCGTGTAAAGCCCCCTTAAGTTACTGCTTGCTCTCTAAATACACACTAAGGGGTACTTTGCACGCTGCGACATCGCTACTGAGATATCGTCGGGGTCAAATCGAAAGTGACGCACATCCGGCGCCGGTATTGACGTTGCAACGTGTAAAGCCTAGATGCTCCAATAAACGTTCGCAAAAGCGTTGAAAATCGGTGATCTGTGTAGCGTCGGTCATTTTCATAATGTCGCATCAATAGGAGATACGATGTTGTTCCTCGTTCCTGCGGCAGCACACATCGTTGTGTGTGAAGTCGCAGGAGCGAGGAACATCTCCTTACCTGCCTCCACCGGCTATGCGGAAGGAAGGAGGTGGACGGGATGTTTGCGTCCTGCTCATCTCCGCCCCTCCGCTTCTATTGGCCGCCTGCCGTGTGACGACGCTGTGACGCCGCACGACCCGCAACCTTAGGAAGCAGGCGGGTCGCCGGCCAGAGCAACGTCGCAGGGCAGGTAAGTGCGTGCGCAGCTGCCGTAGCGATAATGTTCGCTACGGCAGCTATCCCAAGATATCGCATGTGCGACGAGGGCGGGTACTATCACGCTGGACATCGCTGGACATCGCTAGCCGATGCTAGCAGTGTTGCAACGTGCAAAGTACCCCTTATACCCCTTATACATGCTATCAATCAATCAGTAGGATTACCTACTCGAATCCTAAATGCAGAATGAACAGGATTATTTTAGTAAAGATCATAGAATTTCAATTGAATTTTTTTTCCACAAATGTATATGTATTGTAAATCATGTCTGTTCCTCCTACTTTATAATATGCTGCCCACACATTTGTCAATGGTGAATTTCATTACATATATTTATGACTATAAAACCTAGCTAATTTTTTACAATTTATGATTTCCTTCATGCAGATCATGCAAAATAGCTTCTTTCATTTAGCACATCGAAGAAAGATTGCATCGACCAAAGATGGCTCACCTAATTCCAGGCATAGCAAGTAAAATTTCCCCATAATGCCAATGCCTTTGTTATGCTGGTGGGTTTGGATCTCCTGTGCCACAGCACTATACTACTGTGAGTCCCTGAAAAAATCAGGGTGTCACAGATGACTGCATCTATCTTCCAGATGCAGGAATCCCTTCCCTTTGGCATTCCAACATATCCCCACACAGGTACATACACCAGCCACAAAAGCCTAGTCACCCCCCCAATCACAATAGGGACACACCAGTGGGTGGGGCCAGGCAGATGATGACGCCCACCTAGGGGTTCTGAGGTGTCAAGGAGAGGGAAAAAGTCAGTTAGACAGAGACAGTGGAAGTGAGAGGAGTGAAGTGGTGGTCGGGGGTTGTAGCTCCTGGACTACCGGACTACATGAGCTCACTTGGTGGCAGACGGCAGAGCAGGGCCACAGGCGATGGAGATCCGGTCGCGGGAGACCTTAAGTGGACCGGGGCAGAGTTGTAGCCCGTCAATGCCGACAGCGGGAATCCAGTCCGGAGGTCGTGCATAGTCGGGGTACCTGGACCCCAGGGCGAAGACAGCTCTAAGCGCCTTTCCGATTAACCAGCAGGAGACAAGATTCCACGTCTTGTCCCACGAGTAGCCCAGATAGAGCGAGACGTAAGCCCAACACGGGGGAAAGGGCATCTGCAAGTGCCTGCAAAAATCCCAAGGGTCAGATCTCGCGGGCCACAACTCCCACAGCAAAGACACTGGGAGTAGACTTACTTCATTTCATGCAGACTAGTCAACACACGAGACACCAAACTAGAGTGCAGGAGGAAAGGCCCCTGTTCTGTTCACTGGTGTGTGGGACCCGAGCTCACCCCTCCGGAGGCTACCGGTATACGGCACTTGGTTTACTACTTGGACTTTGTGTGGCTTATTCAAAAACTATGAGTACACCGGTATCTTCCGGTCCAGCCCTGCAGACTGCGCCTCAGCATTCCACATCACCTGCACCTGGGCCCCGTGACAACACCTCCCCTACCCATGGAGGGGATACCATCCTGCTGCCCTGCTCCATCAGCCCTGAGCGCTCCATACCAAGGCAGCGGCGGTGCCACCAACCATCCCCGCAACCCACGGGTGGCGTCACTGACAACCTCTCCCCTTTAAATAACCCCCCCATTATTCATTTGTGGGGGCGGCGGGTTGCTGCACGAGCTCTGGGTCCGGCTGCTACTCAAGCCACAGCCACGATCCCGGATCTGAGCATCTCGAGTAGTCCCCCCTGCCGTGGTCTATGCCCCCGCCCGTTACAACTTTCTGGCGTCACAAATCGGATACTTACCCCTTCCACCTGGGTGAAGTGCGCCTTTCCTGGACTGTTAATCTGTGAAACACTGAAATTTTTGGACTGCCGCCATCTTGTCCACCATTTTTGGCACCAAAAACAACCTCACCATCTTCATCCCCGAAAAGAGCACGAGTCCTATGCTCCACCCACCTTCCTGTGAACGTAGCCGTAGATTGCTAGTGGAAAACCAAGGGGGAAAGTGAGGGAGTGGCATGTAATCAGAGCTGATAAAGTGCAGGGACTCCAAGTCTCTGCAGAAACCTTTTCCTGGACATCAACGCGGCAAGATGTCACAGCAACATGGCAGGCAGCGCCCGAAGATTCCTGTCCCCAGAACCGCTGACTGGGTCGAGGAGCTGATGAAGAGGATGTGCCGGAGGATCCAGGCTCATGCCCACTTCATGTTGGCAAAGTGGAAGTCAGAAATGAAGGGCCTGGCTGCAGCTGTCCTGGCATGTGAAGTGGAGATGGCCTCTGAGGATCGGGAAAGTGGAGACACACACCCCTATGCTCCCCAGGAACTGGCCTGCCCGGCTGAGGAGGTCTTGCCTGCTCCTGTCCTTCACGCTGCCTCCCTCTGCACTCATGCCCACGGCCAACGCCCTGACCGACCTGTTGCATAGTCCGTGGCAGCGGAACCCGTACCATCTGCGAGGGAAGATCCAGCCACTTTGTCCTCAGGCCTTACCATTGCCATGGCTCCAGAACCGCTGATGACATCAGACCCAGTCCCGAGCAATGCCGCACCACCGATGACATCTGTCCCGGCCCGGCCCCGAGCCTGGCCGCATCACCAACGACGTCTGACCTGGTTACCAAGGATTCGGAACTGGAAGAGCTGGAAGAAGGCGATTCGAGTTCCAGTACCCCAGAGGCTGCATGGGTGCCACGGTTTGGAGGAAAAGGCTACAGAATGTCCCTGCCATCACAGGTAATCCATGACTGGGAAATGTTTGAAATGGAAATGGAGTCCACTTCTGAGGAGGAGCTCCCGGCCGCCGCTATTGATGTGGTGGTGCCTGTATGCCGTCGCTGTGGTCTACCCAGGCACTTTTCCAGAGTGTGTACGGGAGGTGCCCAACGTTAAAAGGACCGGAACCCGCAAGTTTTCAAGTTATGTTTAGACTGTCACCCTTGTTGACCGTCCTTGTGTTCCATGGAGGAGGCCATCTGGATCCCAGGTGGAGGGTGGCAAGAGAGTTAAAGAGCTTAGGAAGCACCGTTCTTGTTAAAACTTTTTACCCTGCCAGTTAAAGATAAAAAGGCCATCAGGGTCCGGAGCAGCATGCCACGAGGAGGTAGTACCAAAGACCCTTGGTGGAGGATGGTGCAGAAGTTACCTGGCTGAAAGCTGAAGGAAGGAAGGCAGCTAAACCCGTACCGCAGGCAACTAGAAGGGGTTCCAGAACAGTGCAGCGCCATTAGAGAAGGTGGCACTGGGGATCCGTGTTGTTTGGGTGGCGAGTTGTGAGGGGAGGAGAGCTGCAACAGGAGGCTGCCCCGGCAGCGGTAGTAAAATGTTGTTGTTTATGGATCATGGCCTCAGGACTGGCAGAGGCCACCCAAAAACTTTCTTGGGCTCATGTAAATATTCCTCATTTTCTTCTTGTTCTTCACCATCAGGACTGTAACACCCACTGGAGAGGACTGGTTGGAGGAAGGGCCTGCGGTAGAGAGTCGACCGAGGCCCAGTCACTACCAAAATCGGTGGCTAACCTCCAGGCCACAGGGTTCTGGACCTTGGGACTCTTTGGGGTGGACTTGTGGGAAAGGGACTGTTACGTAATGTTTAGGAAAAGTGCCTCCCTGTAAGGGATGAAATGTTCTAATGTTTACATGTTATGTTTTACTTTTTACGTTTACAGATGCAGAAAAAAAAATAAAAACCGATGCTGGACAGCCCGAGGATGGGCTGTGTTTTACCAAGGGGGAGTGTGACGCCTGACAAAATCAGGGTGTCAGAGAGATGACTGCATCTATCTTTCAGATGAAGGAATACCTTCCCTTTGGCCTTCCAACACATCTCCACACAGGTACATACACCAGCCACAAAAGCCTAGTCACCCCCCCAAGGACAATGGTGAAACACCAATGGGCGGGACTAGGCAGATGGTGATGCCCACCTAGGGGTTCTGAGGTGTCAAGGGGAGGGAAGAAGTCAGTTAGACGGAGACAGTGAAAGTGAGAGGAGGGAAGTGGTAGTCGGCGGTTGTAGCTCCCGGACTACCGGACTTCCTGAGCTGACTAGGTAACAGAGAGCAGTAGATGGAGGGTTTTCCAGCTGCGCCAAGGACCAGCCAATAAAGGTAGTAGATTAATGTTGCTTTTTATTCCATATACAGGTCAACGCGTTTCGGTCCTTCCGAAACGCGTTGACCTGTATATGGAATAAAAAGCAACATTAATCTACTACCTTTATTGGCTGGTCCTTGGCGCGGCTGGAAAACCCTCCATCTACTGCTCTCTGTTATCTGCCTACCGAGGGACTGCTGCCGGGACGTGGATTTAATAACATACATGCGGTTATAGGAGTTGTGACTGTCACAACCCCTATAGGTGAGTAACACCATCTCTTTCTTTTCCCCCGTTGCTACCGGGGTAAGACCCTATTTGCGCTTCTTTTTTCCACAGTTTATTCACTGAGCTGACTAGGTGGCAGACGGCAGAGCAGGGCCACAGGCGGCGGAGATCCAGTCGCGGGAGACCTTAAGTGGACCGGGGCAGGGTTGTAGCCCGCTGGTGCCGACAGTAGGAATCTTGTCCAGAAGCCGTGCACAGTTGGGGTACCTGGACCCCAGGGCGAGGACAGCTTCAAGCACCTTTCCGATTAACCAGCACGGGACAAGATTCCACGTGTTGTCCCATGAGAAGGCCAGATAGAGCGAGACGGAAGTTCAACGCGGGGGATATGGCGTCTGCAAGTGCCTGCAAAAATCCCAAGGGTCAGATCTCGAGTGCCACAGCTCCCACAGCAAAGACATCGGGAGTGGATTTACCCCGTTTCATGTGCACCAGTCAACACACGAGACACCAAACTAGAGTGCAGGAGAAAAGGCCCCTGTTCTGTTCACCGGTATGCAGGACCCGAGCACACCCCTCCGGAGGCTACCGGTATCCGGCAGTTGGTTTACTACTTGGACTTTGTGTGGCTTATTCAAAAACTGTGAGTATACCGGTATCATCTGGTCCAACCTGCAGACTGCGCCCCAGCATTCCACACCACCTGCACCTGGGCCCCGGGACAACACCTCCCCTTCCCTTGGAGGGGATACCATCCTGATTCCCCGCTCCATCAGCTTTGGGCGCCCCATACTAAGGCAGGGCGGTGCCACCAACCATCACCACAACCCACGGGTGGCGTCAATGACAACCTCTCCCCTATAAATAACCCCCCTTTATTCAGTTGTGGGGTGGCAGGCTGCTGCATGAGCCCCAGGTCCGGCTGCCACTCAAGCCACAGCCATGATCCCAGATCCGAGCATCTCGAGTAGTGCCCCCTGTCATGGTCCGTGACCCCGCCCGAGACACTACTACCTCATAATCACTACAGCCTTTAATGGTGTGCTGAAAGATAGATGCCAGGAAATAATGAGCGAGTTTAAAAACACTCGGATTCATGATACTCGTAATGAGTGCTATCTAATACTCACGTATTTGTTTTGAATAGTGTGTGCAAATAGTGTGGTTGAGTGAGGGCCCATCAGGTGTTATGGAAGTGACCATGCCTGGTGTTTTTGATACATGTGAGACACCAAGCACACCATATTTCTCAATCCAGCATTATTTCTCCCACTAAACCTCCCTCCCAGTCCACAGCTTGATCGCGTACCCCTTACTCCACCGTCTAACAGCACAGCAGCCAGACCTTGTTCCCTCAGTTTTGGTAATGTAAAAGACCATTTCCTTAGACACATGGCAAAGAGAAGTGCTTGAACTTCACCACATTGAAACTGTTGGCCACGTAAATGCTGCCTTTCTGCTTGGTGGATACAGAGGGTTTCCAAAACCTGATGGCCGTTGCAGTCCCCCTGTACCAGTTGCCCAGTCACCATTACTTCTCTAATAAATCTTTGTCTGTGCTACACTATCATGTTGTAGCCAAGATTATCTTTTTCTTGAAAAAATCTGTATCTCCCAGGGTTTATTTCACTACTGACACCTGGACAAGCAAGCATGGCCAGGGGCGATACATCTCACTGACTGGCACTGGGTTACTCTGGTGGCTGTGGGGGGAAAGCAGGGAAGAGGCTGCTTCCCAAGTCTTTAAATCCCTAAGGCTTGTGGGCTAAAATTTTGGGTCTACCGCTTCCTTTTCTGCTTCCTCCACTTCCTCTAGGGCCTACACCTATGCCATCCACCCTTAATGTAACACGCATTCCAAGAGTGAAGAGAAAATCCCCCTTACCTCCGTACAGCTTTGTGATGGCTTAACGCAATCTAGCAGTGGTGAAATTAATCTGCATCGGAGAAAGCAGTCACACAGCTGCTGAGTTGCAGACTGCTATTTGGGCCGAGTTTCATCAGTGGATGTCTCCATGGAACAATGCAACAATGGTGCAAACCTGTTAGCGGCCCTATGCCTGGGTGAAATCACCCCTGTTCATTGCATGGCTCACGTTCTGAACCTGGTTGTACAGAAATTTCTAGCCCATTATCCTGGACTTGATGTGCTGCTGCAGAAGGCACGGTCGGTGTGTGGTCACTTATGCCATTCGCACAGCGCTGCTAATCGACTTGAAATGCTACAAAGGACTTTCAGCCTACTAGTTAACTGGTTGATATGTGATATGCCAACATGGTGGAATTCCACTCTGCACATGTTGCAGTGACTGTGGCAGTAGCAGCAAAACCTGGTGCACCATGCCATAATGCATAACCTTGGACAACACAGTACGGATGTGGGGCAAACCACAATTTTGCAGTGGGCACCGATGAAGGACCTCTGCATCCTCATTGACAGTTTCGAAATGGATACAAAGATGGTAAGCGCTGAGAATGCCATCATGAGCATCACTATTCCACTCATCTATATGTTGGAGCACACTTAACCTCCGGGAGGAGGTGGGGGTCCCAGAGAAAGAGTATTAAGAAGAGGGGGTTAAGAAATGGATAACATTTTCTGTAAGGTCCAGACAGTTGTCCCACTGGTGGGCGCCACAGGAGGGTCGAGTCCATTGATGGAGGTGGGATCATGATAAAGACAAAGTAGCAGTGAAGATGCAGGAACAGAGGAACAAATGGAGGAGGAAGACGTGATGGGCGCAGAAAACTCCAGAGATGAAGAAGATATTGATCCTGTCTCATATGTTCGTGGTTGGTGGGAGGGGATGCACGAGGCAAACTTGAGCTTTTCCCCACCACCACCAACACAACATGGACTTGGACAGCACATGAGCGCCTTGTTGCTTCACTATTTGCAACATGATGTCTGAATGATTAGTATTAGAAGTAGTGCTGACTACTAGGATGCCAGTCTGTTAGATCCATGGTAAAGGAGTGAATTTAACAAGATGGTTCAACCCCTGGAAAGGGATGCGGGGATGCTGGAGTATCAAACAAGCTTGTAGTCAATTTTAACAGTAGTCTTCCACAAGACAGCAGTGAGACACAGCGTGCATCGCAGTTCTAGAATTCCAATCACGAGAACGTTGTGTCGTCAATTCTGAAACATTAGCAGCAGCAGTTCACGTGCCAGAAGCAATTTCTGTAATTTGTGGCACACATTTTTCACACCATTGCATGCACCAGCAGAACAGAGTAGAAGTCTAACAGTGAATGACTATATAGGATGGTGCAGGAGTATCTAGAGCTCAACATCGATGCTATAAGGGAGGAATGGACCTTTTTGCGTTTTGGTCTTCAATAATAGAAGAGATGCCTGACTTTGCTAGTCAAGCCTTGGAATCTTTGGCCTGCCCAGCAGCCAGTGATCTCTCAGAATGTGCCCTCAGCGCTACTGGCAGTGTATTGATAAGTGCATCCAGCTGTCCCCTAAAAGCATAGACTGCCTAGACCACCTAACGTTCAAATACATGAACAAGTTGTGAATGTCCAGTGACTTTGCCACCCCAGACTGTGCAGACAAGATGATGGTGTACTGCCAAGCTTCTGTGAGCAAGAGGCCTATGCCTGTCCATCTCATGATTTTTAACATCTAAATGCAAGGAAATTTGAAGCCGTGTCGCCCAGGGGTGATGATCCTATTCAGGGACGCCACAGGGCTTCTTCTAATATGGCAACAGGCAATGTAGGTTTTGTATGTATTAGTCGTGACGCCACTCACAGTTTGCGGTTAGGGATGTAGATAATCGCCGCTGCAGCTTTTATGAACGTCTGGGGCTGATGGGGTCTGCAGCCAGGTGATGTAGCCTCCCGTGAGTGAGGCAGGCCCAAGGGGCTCAGGTGTCTAGGAAAGCGGTTCTTGAAATAATACAGACTGAGTCTAAAAGTCTTTCAACTGCTTTACTCACACTTGATGTTGTTGTGTGCTGACCCGGGCGTTGTTGTGATCCACCATGTAAAACCAGGGTATCTTTGGGCCAGTTTGAGGGTAACCATTAGCTCACCTTTCTAGCACTCTTTTGTTCGGATATCCCCTGACATGAAGCACCGTGGGGTCTATCCAGGGAGTCGCTACTGCTTTTTCTCCCCTTTTTGGACCATTTGCAAGCAGCGTGGACCAGGTGAGATGGCTTTAAGTTCTGTCTCCTTATGGGTCCCTGCGTTGCTGTTGAGGCTCAGACTCTGTATGGTTGGTGATGTACCAGTAGTTCCCTCACCGGCAGGTTTAGCAGATCAATAAATTGAAGTCTCCTCTAGGGACCTATACCCCATACGTGCCTAGTGACCGACAGTCCCCGTACTCGACTGACTCTCTCTGTCTTTCTGACTGACTGACTGGTAACCGTTCTCCCCCGCCAATGGTCACTACCTGACGTGCAGTGTCTGACTAGTGGACGCACGCGTATCCCGTAGCAACCGCAACGCTCCACTACCAGACTGGCTCGCTCCACTCCTTTCCTGACAACCTCTGCACTTTAGCTCCCAGCACCTCCGCTGCACCCACTGATAAGAATTGAAGGCAAGTCCCTTCTAGTGACTGCCCAAGGGTCCCA